>NC_054486.1:104805492-105162159 GCF_017639515.1 Carcharodon carcharias
TGGAGTAGGCAGGAATGCGAAGTTGGGATCACAATCAGATCAGCTATAACCATTTACAATCTATATTAATGACTTGGGTTCAGGGATAGAAGGTACTATAGCTAAATTTGCAGATGACACTAAAATAGGTGGGAAAGTAAGTTTCAATGAAGAAATAAGAAATTTACAAATGGATATGGACAGGTTAGGTGAATGGGCCAAAATTTGGCAGATGGAGTTTAACGTGGATGAGTGTGAAGTTATCTATTTTGGTCAGAAGAATAAAAAGGTGACATTATTTAAATGGAGAGAAACTTCAGAATGCTTCAGTGCAGAGGGATCTGGGTGTCCTTGTGCATGAATCGCTGAAAGCTAGTATGCAGGTACCGCAGGTAATAAGGAAGGCAAATGGAATTTTGGCATTTATTGCTAAAGGAAGAGAGTATAAAAATAGAGAAATGTTGTTACAACTGTACAAGGCATTGGTGAGACTGCACCTGGAGTACTCTGGACAGTTTTGGTGCCCTTACTTGAGGAAGGATGTAGTTGCATTTGAGGCGGCTCAGGGGAGGTTCACTAGATTGATTCCAGAGATGCGGGGCTTGTCTTATGAGGAGTGATTGAGCAGTTTAGGCCTAACTCGCTAGAGTTTAGAAGGATGCAAGGAGATCTAATTGAGGTAAATAAGATGCTAAAGGGGATAGACAAAGTAGACGTGGAGCGGATGTTTCCCCTTGCGGGGCATTCGAGAACGAGGGGCCATACTTTTAGGCTAAGGGGTGGTAGATTTAAATCAGAGATGAGGAGGAATTCCTTTTCTTAAAGGGTTGTGAAGCTGTGGAATTCACTACCTCAGAGTGCAGTAGATGCCAGGATGCTGAATAAATTTAAGGAGGAGATAGACAGATTTTTAATTAGTAATGGGTTGAAAGGTTATGCGGAGAGGGCGGGAGATTGGAGTTGAGGCCGAAATGAGATCAGCCATGATCATATTGAATGGTCGGCAGGCTTGAGGGCCCGAGTGGCCTAATTCGGACGGTCGTGTTTGTAACAGCAACACCTGAAAGTTCCCCTCCAAGTCACAGGCTTGGAAACATATTGCCGGTCCTTTACTGTCACTGCATCAAAATCCAGAAACTCCCTACTGTTGTAGTAGTATACGACATGTGCTGCAGTGGTTCAAGAAGGTGATTCACCCCCACCTTCTTAAGGGTAATAAATGGCTATGTTAATGACACCTATATTCTATGAACAAATAAAATAAAAATATATACACATCCCCTTCACTGGAGATTACTACGTAGATTAGAAACAATGCCCAAGCACAGAACAAAATACAGAGTAAGCATATAGTTTTGAGAAAAGCAACATTAGTAAGATATTTATGAATTTGGTCCCATTAAATTGTTGCCATTTAAAATGATTCACCTATGTGCACAGGAGTGATAGCCAATACAACAATGCTGTTTTATATGATGGTCATCCTGTAGTTATCTTGTTGATAGTATTAGAAATTAAGGTAATCCTAACAGGTTTCAATGCTGATGGGTAATTTAGTTATTTCAAACAAATATTTTTGACTGAAAAAACCTTGAATGTCTTTAAAGCAAGGTTAACTATGCAGCCTCAGAGAAAGCAACGCACGTAACCTCCCTAAGTGGGAGTGATTCTCATTTACTGATAATTTTATGCTTCTAACTAAATGAAACTCCATTCTAGCTGGCATAGATTCAACAGGCCGAATGTCCTCTTCCTTTGCCATCGTGATGCTACGCTTCTATAAATAATGAAAGGCATGCCAAGTGGAAGAAAAAAAATGGATATGACACTCATTTACTGTCTTAGTAAATTCTTCATTTCAAATAGCTGCCACCAAATTTTGGGGGATTCATTGTGTAACACAATGTTACATGGATCTGCACTTGAAGTGCTGTAACCTGCAAGACCAGGTGCTGAAAAATGGGATTAAAATGAGTGGCTAGCTTCTTTTTTTCTTCTCTATTTTTCACCGGCACAAGCACAATGGCTGAATGGCCTCCTTCTGCACCATAACTTTCCTATGGTTCTATGGTTGCTAATACAAGCAGAAGCCATTAAAAACTAAACTTAACAGCGCCATCTGAATAAACCCTGAAATTGGCTTGCTTCAAATTGTAGGAAAAGGAGGGCATGTAAGTTTTTCCCAATAACCGCAAGGTTTTGCTAAACAGCATTGATATTTTCAGCTTCTATGAAGTACATTTTAAGGTCAGGTTCTTCAAGCAAGACTCTATCAGGTGACTAAGTGCTTTCGCTCTCTCACAATTGTACCCATTTTATGCCAAGTTCCAAAGTACTCTTTCAAGGAATAACAGTGACTCAACACTCTTGGATTATAAGAAGACTTTTTCCTTTTATCAAGCATTGATAATGTTAAAAATAAATGGCACACAAAAGGGTGTGAAGAATCATCGAAATCATTCTAGAAGAGTTTCATAAGAGAAAGATGAAAGTTATTATGCTTCAATAACCCTTTACAGGACGCCTGATGCTAGAAAAGGCAATCCCATGCTGGTGCAGCAGAGGGTGCTCTTCTGATGCTGGGGCTAAGGCATGTAACTTTGCAGTTGCAAGTGCTCTAGCTGTCCAGAGAACCAGGAATGGGAAAGGGTCCCACTTGCCAGCAAAACACCTGTCACGTCGATGAGCAAAGTATCGTAAACAACAGCAAGACATTCTCACTGCTTCAGAAAGATGTTTAACATTTCAAGAAAAGAAATCTTCTGAAGGGTAACTAGAGATGGGCAATAAAACACTGATCTTTGCCAGCAATGCTTACATCCCATGAACAAATTTTAAAACATTAAGATAGCACAAAACCAGTTTCCTAAAAGAAGCTTGAAGAACAATTAGACTATGCAGCTGGCATTAAACCAGCTGTGTAATATAATTTAGACGTTAAGTCATTTAAGCACCTTCACCACTCTCCAGGATTATTCCCACTCTACTCAGGTTTGTGCAGAATAATGACAGACTGTTACAAAGCCAATGTTTTATACTTCATTTTATATGTTTTTCAATTAGCTGAGAGCAAAGAGACCCAGCCAATGGAAACACACAGGTATAGAGTTCTACAATATTCAGGCTGTGAGCTATCAGTTGGTGCTGCTCTGAGATTGTGGTATATCCAATGCTAACACTCCTTGGCTTCCAAAGGGTCTGTTTAAAGATATAGATCATAAATTGTGTACCAAAACAAACAAGGCAGGCTTTGATTTCACAGTGAATTCATTTCAAACAGAAGCTCCACAATGGGACTAAATGTAAATTATCTAATAAAGTAGAGGTTTATGTTATGCAATTAAACACTAGCTTCTCTGTTATGTTTTGCAACAAGAAAAAAACAAGGAAACCGTTACTTACACAGTGCTGATTTTCTTCATTGTACAGTGATTACTAGCTTAGCTACAATCGCACCAGTTCTCCACTAACAAAATGCTCCTGTATTAAAGGGGAATCGAGTAACAGGTTAATTGATGGAAGGAAAAGTTCCTGGGATGGCAGGATTGCCGTATAAGGAGAGATTGGGCCAACTAGGCCTGTATTCACTTGAGTTTAGAAGAATGAGAGGAGATCTCATTGAAACGTATAAAATCCTGACAGGGCTGGACAGACTGGATGTTTCCTTTGGCTGTGTGGTCCAGAACAAGGGGTCACCATCTCAGGATACGAGGTAAGCCATTTAGAACTGAGATGAGGAGAAACTTCTTCACTCAGAGGATGGTGAACCTGTGGAATTCTCTACCACAGAGGGCTGTGGAGGCCAAATTACTGAATATATTTAAGAAGGAAATAGATAGATTTCCAGGCTCTAGAGGCATCAAGGTGTATGAGGAAAGTGCAGGGAGTATGGCACTGAAATAACGGATCAGCCATGATCATATTGAATGGCTGAGCAGGCTCGAAGGGCCAAATGACTTACTGCTGTTCCTAATTTCTATGCTAAAGGAGGTTTTAAAAGAGACTTCTTACTCTTACCAAAAGGCTTTAATTACCTTCAAGCTAGAAAAGGGTATGTATGGTCATGATGTGGTTCTGATACCATCTGTTACCTCAAAGACCTGGACTAAATCCAGAGAACGTGAATTCAAAAATCTCACCATGGGAGTGTGAGAATTTGGATTCAGTTTTCAAACATATCATAAGAAGCTAGTATCAGTGAAACCTGATCACAAAGCTGCCAATTGCCACATAAAACAATTGTTCACCAACGTCCTTTAGGGACCTGCTCTGACCTATATGCAACTCCAATTCCGCACCAACATGCCCTAGCAAGCTGCTCCGTTTTACAGTCCGGTTATCAGGGCAATTGGGGTGGGCAATAAAATTCTGGCCTTGCCAGAGATGAATAATAAAAAAAAAATACTTTCCTCCATCAATAGCAACTTAAAAGTATTTTCTTTAAGTTTTTGTTTATATCTTTAAAATACACTTATTTCTATTCAAACCAGACTCCCTGAAAAACTCTAGTTTGCCTATATAACAGTCACCGCACTGCAAAAATAATTCAATGTAAAAGGCTCTTAAAATGTTTCAAGATGCTAAAAGAATGTAGGAATCATAACAAATAAAAGCTATTTAAGAAAAGTAAGAACCCTAACTTGAGGGAGAAGCTGTAATGTTGTCCAGGGTTGAATTAAGCATCAGGCTCATTAGTTACTCTTTCATGTTTGATACTGAACTACTATCAATCATGTTGCAAATTGTACCCTGAAAAATGGCTCAAACCATTTCAAGGTCACCTGGGTAAGCTTCAATGTCAGAAGTAGTTGTTGTCTTATCTGGTTTGACACTAAACTCCATGTTCTCTAGTATGCTGGCCAACTTCAGACATGAACATTTAATGGCAACAATGTCAATTGCGATTCCTGGACACAATAATAGTCAGTTTTAAAATGTCTGTCTTCTGAAGATGTCTTCCGCTCAGAAAGAGCTCCACTAAATAATACAAACAGCTTTACTTTATGCCAGCAGCAATCTTATACAAACAACGCACATTTATTTTGTGCTATTAATGTGCAAGATATGCCAAGGCTCCTAATCTTTTGTTAGGTAAGGATATCAAGGGATATGGAATCAAGGCGGGTAAAGGGGATTGAGGTACAGATCTACTGCAATCTAACTAAGTGGCGCGGCAGGCACGAGGGTTGGATGACCTCCTCCAATGTTCTTAGAAGGGAAATGGAAAGTGGAAGAAAGGAGAGGGGGAGAGGGCCAACAAGTACGAATGAAAACAGAGTCTTTCAGAAAATTTTTTAAGGCAGGAAGAGAAATATCAACTGGGAAGGGCAGGAAAACAGTGTCAAATGGAAGGGCCAAGAAAAAAGACTGACAGCTCTGTTACCAATGATGGGTGAAAGAGGGGCAAGATGAGGGAGGAATGCAGAATACCATCCCATCAGCTCGTAAAGTCATGAAGATGTCACCAATAGTGCCATTAAGCAACACCTCCCTCATCAGCAGCCAGTTTGCCAACGGGTCCCACCAGAAGCATTCAACTCTAGATCTGGTCATCGCACTATTCCAGACATGGGTGCAAGAGGTGATTGGCAGGAGAGGTGTGAAAGTTGTTGCCCCAACTTCAAAGCAACATCAGCTGGAGTACGAGGAGGAGGGCCATGACATGGGAGAGAGGTTGCACAAGGTGCAAGACACTGGGCTCGTGTCCTGCAGTGCCTGAGCTCAAAGCTGTTATTCCACAGGGCAGGTCAAGACAGAATACACAGCTGTGATCAGCCTTTGTTCAGGACTCACAAGTACAACTTTAAGCCTCGAAATAGAACTTTTAAAATTAATAATATAATAATATATAAATATATATCTACATAAATATAAAATATATGATAAATAATTTGGGATAAAACTTGAATTAAAGATAATTGGTGCTAGAATGTGCTAATCATCAAGTTAAGACCACAAGTGGAAACACAAAGTACTCTTCTTTGTAAAATGCACATCCCATCGTCCCCCCACTCCTTCAGATGGTTCTCTCTAAATGCACCAGTTTAAAAATAAAAAGGGGCAATATTTAACAAAGTAGATCATAACTTATACACTGATTTGTGGAAATGTCCCACATGTTAAATCTGGATCTTATCAATTTTCAACTAACCAAGCCAATGAGTGCTTTTGGGCAATTTTTCACCCCAATTTAACTGCTAATTCTGGATTTATTTGCTCCGATATTTACTGTTACTGACACAAGGTACTGCTAAATTAAGGGGTAAGGGCCCTGGAAACAGGAGAACCACCAGTGATCATTATTTCTCACCCAGGTCCTGCTGAGGGCAGTGGGGTTAAAGGCGGACAGGGATATATGGGTGGTATGGAATGACAATTTAGTGGTATGAGGCGGCGTCATCAATAATTAGAAACTCAAAATGATGAGGCTTCACACTACGGTCAAGTCAAGCGAATCACATGGATGTAGCAAGGGGGGTTATAATACTGAGATAGAACGAAAACAGATGTCAGAGGGAGAGGGAGAGAAAACAAGAGAACGAAGGGTTCCAGGATTAAGGAAGGAGAGAGGGAGGAGCCCATGGCAAAGAAATCACCATGCGGTTTGGAAGAGCAGGAGATACCAAAAACTTTAAAGGAGAGACAAGAACACTGCGAGAGGCTGGTGCCCAAATGGAGGGACATGATCGCCACTTTGTTGCAAAGCAATTTAAATGGCAGGTGTGGAATCGCCAAGGGTACTAACTCTCCACGGCTCACTGCCCACTCAATCTTAAATGGACCATCAGGAGGAAGAGTTCATAAAGCATGTCATTCCAGGCGGGTCTTCTCATTTTGTCAGAATTACTGAAGTGTGGAATGTTTTGCCACAGGGAGTAGCTGAGGCTACTGCATTTTAAGCAAAGGAAGTTACCATGGAGAAAGAACAAGGCAACAGAATTAGTTTTGAATCACTTTAACAAAGATCCAGGATAGACAGTGGGCTGAATGGCCATTTTCTATGCTGCAAATCTTTATGGTTCTGGTTCAGCTGGTGACAGAGTTTCAGGCATACTCCTAGCCCTTTATCTTGTATTATGTTCAAAGGTCGGTTTTCAAATAGTTTAAATTAAAATATTCTGGACTATAACTCACTAATTCGTTGATCAATAATTATAGCCCTACAAATGTCCAAACAGCCACTGAAGAATTGAGCAGTACATATTTATACTTGCTGTTTACTATTTTACAGCTGGACAGGAGCCTTCAGACAGTTTAAAAAAATCTCTGTGAAAGTCTCATGACTGGAGCATTTCCTTCCGTAGCTCATGCTGGCTTTGCAGTTCCCATAGCAACCAGTCACATTTTACATACCACAACATAGTGCAACAGGAAATGCCAATATGTATTTATAGCTGCCTTTTAAGACAATCACAACACTGCGCCTGCTGGTGGCTGAAGGCAACACGGACACCGACTTAACTCGCAAAAGAATAAAAGCGCTGATTAATAAGGATGGCAGGCATTTTCACTGAAGGCATTTTTTGGTTGTACAGTATTCTTTTGTGCATTGAGGTTATAACGATTATAAAAAAAGTCTTTCACTTGGTGCTGCCAAGCGAAGCAATTGAGAGTACATGCTTCCTTATTCAGCTGCGGCTCTAAACTGTTCCATCCCTTAATGGAAACTACATTAGGGAATCCTACACAATTGCAGAATTGACAAGATGAGCAGCTTTCATTCTCTTAATGATGGGAGAATCTCACAAAGAATTCAAACCTAGGTGTTTTGAAAGTTCAGACCCTTTACTGTTCTAAAGCAATATAATTAACTGCCTCTAATATAGTAATCAGTGTCTTATTATGAAATGCAGTTTTAATTTTCTCTCTCTTTTGGAGAATCTGGTAAGCAGTAGAATTAAAGGGTTGAAATGAGGTCAGGTTCTGAATTCAACATAAATCTGGTAGGTTTACTAGAAAGCCAAATTTCTTAAGCTATAAAGCCTTCCTATAATGCACAGCTTTGGAGCAAGCTATTGTATTCAAAGGCACGTGGCAGTTACTTGAACATGAACCAATGGGATCTGTCCAAATACTCAACTTTTGTCTTGCTCCATAATTACTGCAGAAAAGAGAGAGTTTTAAGACTTCCCATGATGCAGTGCTCTGTAAGCCCCATCTAAAATTAGAGCACAGTATCACAAAACGATTCCTTGTGGTGTGCCAAGTATACCAAGATGTAACATCATTAGATTCCTGAACTACAGCTTTCTGCAACAGTGCCTTGAATATTGATCAAACTAGGTTACAAAAGTGGGCAGCAATCACAAATATCCGCTTTATCCCTGTGAATTTGGAAAATGATATATGTAAACTGAAGTTATAAATGAATGTGATCAATTTGCTGGATTGAATATTTTTTCAAAGAGAATTGTTGAAACCGTGGGCCACATGTATGAACATAAGGCCACAATGCAGGCCTTGAAAACCAGGCAATTTAACTTCTTGCGCGTGCGTTTGTTAGATGCTGACCTGGCCTGTTATAAGCCTGGAGGTTTGAAATGATTTGTTTTTAGTGCTGTTACCTCATGAGTGGATAAATCCGAAGTCAGAACATCAGGATCTAATATTAGCCACTTGAGATTTTAATAATGTGCACCTTGAGGCCCGAAGACAGATAAGTTTGATATCTCTGCTCTAATGGAAACAGTATCTGTGATACCTTTCCAGGACAGAAAAGAGACAGTGTGCCTCATGGAAAGTCAAGTACCCAACTGAAAACTGGCTTATTCTGGTGTGTGCGCGCGTGTGCATCATGTACATATATACACACATAATTACATATAGATACATATACTTCTTGCTTTTCCATTTATTTACAATCCAACTTAATCACTGGTTTCCTAGTTTCCTATTCCTAAGAGGATACCTCCTTTCTTATCCCAAATTTTCAGAACTTGGAGAAGGACCTTGACTCATCTGAGTCCAAGTCAGAGGAAAGGTTTTCTCCAACAAAGGCTGATTTTGACCTTGACCTCCAATTGAATTTTCCACTTCATCAGATATGTCTGTCTGCTTCTGACTTAGATCTGGAATTGGTTTCAAGCACAACTTATGCTGGAGGAACTATTGGTATTCTACTCGTACCCCAACTATCCAATTCATCAGGCCTCCTTTCTTCTTCATGAACCTCTGAAGATAAAACATGATTTACTTGTACAAACCTAACCTTTCCACTCCCAAACATCTTAACCAAATATGTCCGAGGGCCACATATTTTCATGACTCTCCCTGGTAGCTACTTCCACCACTTATGATGCTGTTCTTCACTTTAACCTTTTGATTCAATTTCACACTTCTTTCTCTGACTCTATCATGACTTTCTTTCTGTCTGGATTGTTTCTTTTCTGCTGTGCCAAATGTGGCTTCAGCAATGAAAACCTTGTTCTAGGCAAAACAATTCAGCTAGCGTTCTGCCGGTAGTAGTGTGATCTGTGTTACGATAATTACACAAAAAATTCACCAATTTGAGATTCAATGACAACTGACATTTCTTTCAATTTGTAGCTGGCATTTTCTTAACAAGAGCAGACTTAACAATTTGTACTGTGCATTCTGCAGCTCCATTGGAAACAGGATGATATGGTGGAACTCTAGTGTGTTTTACCCTGTTCATTTTCGTGCATTTTACAACCTCTTCTGAATAAAATGGAGGTTTGTTGTTCAAACATAATTTCCTCTGGGAATCCATAAGCAGCAAACAAACGGCGCAAAGTATCAAGAGCTTTTCTGGTTGGTCAATTCATCGGAAACCCCTCAACTCAATTCAAATGGCTATTTATCACAATGAGTAGCTCTGATCCTTCAAATTATGCTAAATCCATGTGCAGCCTAGGTTGCACTCTAGCTGGCCACTTCCATGGTTGCAAAGATACTGATGGTTTTTTTTTTCTACAGCTTGACATGCTCTACTGTCTTTCACTGTGTCTTTTATGTCCTTATGTGGCCCCAGCCAAAGATAGTTTCTCACTAAACTCTTTGTCAAGCTTATCCCTAAGTATTGATCATGAAGATCACATAGTAACTGTGATCTGTATCTTTCAGGAATTACAACGTTGGCTCCCCACGTTAACAAAAAAATCTCTACGGATAACATTCTCGCACATTAAAAAAATGGCCTGATTTATAAATCCAGTATCATGTTTCCCACCCGTCTGCAACATAGTCATATACCCTTTCCAATATAAGGTCCCTACAAGTTGTTCTACCAATGTTTTCTGCTGTGACTGACAAGTCATCTATGTATGTAAAGAAAAATACATTTTCCCTGTTGGGCACTACCTCGGATGGGGATGGTAACCTAGACATCGCATCAGCATTATAATAATCTTCCAATCATCTATACTTAATGTCGTACTGATAAGCAGAAAAAAAATCAAAACCCATCTCTGCATTCGGGCTGCAGCTAAAATGGGTCCTGGAGCATTTGGGTGCAAGATAGCTGGTAGTGGCTTATGGTGTTTCATTCATGAAACTACAGCCATACAAATACTTATGAAATCTTCTTACTCCAAACACCAAAGGTAATGCTTCACTTTCTATCTGAGCATTATTCCACTCACTGACTCTGAGGGATTTTATTTCCGATTTCCAGCATCTGCAGTATTTTGCTTTTGTTACATGCTAGCTTAATCTTTTTGGAAACATTCTAATGTACAATCATTGTACCATCTACCAATTTACTTCTACACCACTGGAATACTTTATCACACTTCCTTATTCAACAGAACACCCATCCTCAACAGTTCATTCAATGAATGTAATAAGATTGTCAAATTTGGCATGAATTTACCAGTAACTCACCAAGCCCAAAAAAATCCAAGCTCATAGATATTCTAAGAGTGTGGCTTATTTCTTATTGTTTGAACCTTAACTCTTAGTAGGATGTAACTCATCTTTGTCTACCCTGTGACCTAAATACTCTGCAACGTTTTGAAACATTTCACATGTGTGCGCTTTCACCTGAACTCCATGCTTTTCCAAATGTTGGAGCGCTTTTTATGGCCTGTCATCATGGATCCGCCTGTTTGGAGCTGAAATAATTACATCATCCAAATAGCACACTACTCCCCAAATTCCTTGCAAAATTTGGTCAATCATCCCTTAGAAAATTCTAGGAGTTGAAGAAGCACCAAATGGCAACTTACGAAACTGAAAAAGATCCAATTGTGTATTAATAGTCAAATATAGCTTAGACTCATTGTCTAACTCAAGTTGCAGATAGGCATTCATCAGACCTAACTTTGAAAAGATCTGACTTTGGGACTGCCATCTGAGTAGCCCAAATACTCTGTTCTACTTTAGAGATAATGTTCTCATCTTGAGTCTCTTCAGCTCTTGCTCTACTTTCTCTTTTAGAACATAGGGTACCAGACGTGCCCTGTAATGAACTAGTCTCATGTTTTCTGGACCCATATGTTGGTCTTATTTCCTTGAATCGATTTGTGGGTTTCACTAAACACCTGAGGATACTCAATGATCACATTGTCTGGAGTTGTGAATTTTGCTTCTACACGAAAAGGCTCATTCTAATTGAACTTAAGTGCTGTTAACTAGTTTCTTCCCAACAAGGCTTCTTATTCACCCTTCACCGCAATGATGGGCAATTTTGCACAATGTTCCTTATATGTGACTGGAACTGACACCCTTCCCATTATGAGAATTTTCTTTCCTCCATAACTCAATTATGTTTGAGATTCCTCCGGTTTACGTTGACCCAACTTTTCAGGGTATTGAGATTCAGGAATCACGCTGACTGATGGACCAGTGCTGACTTCCACGTTTACCAGAACCCTATCCAATGCTACTTGGAGTACAATGCCCCTGTGAATTTCCACTGGACATCCTTATGCTTTGGGTCATATGGGTCTCAACTGACCCCTCACTGACCTGCTGTTCCACAATTGTGTGCAGTGACTTCCATTCCCTCCATCCAGTATTTCCTGTGTTTAAATTCTTTTGATATGTCTTGGCAAAATGACCCTCCTTCTACCACTCTGCCTTCACAAATGGACAATTCTTTGCCCGGTGTTGGTCTAAGCAACGGTAACAGGAATTTTTAGTATCTTTAATTATTTGATCAGCCAACTGGCAGTTCTTAACTGTGACTTATCTCAGGTCACGTCCTGCTATGTCCAGGACAATGCTGTCTGGCAAGCTATGGTGAAAGTTAACTTTTTGGCAATGTCAGCAACTTACTGCGAATGTATTCACTTTTCAAAATCACACACCAACCTGTCCTGCAATGCTCTCTCTTGAAATTCTCAAAAATTACAATGAATGGCAGCTTTTTCCAAGCTGCGATAAAATCTCCAATTTCCTTATTGGACAACTTATTCCTGGTTCCAAAATGATAGCTTTCTGCAATCTCTAATGGTTCAGGACTGTAATGCTACTCATGCTTAAGGCTATTTCTCAGCAAAGAAATCTCAACAGTTCTTCTGCTGATTTTGCTGGAAAATTCTCCAACCAAGTTTGTTTGGCTAGAGAATGCAAAATCCTATCCTTATCCCCAGACTGAGATATCTTTGCAGAACAGAAAAGAGTGTGCACTGTATGGAATGTCAAGTACCCGACTAAAAACTGGTTTATTCTGATTTGATTGTATACATGCATATACAAATGACCACAAGCGAGTGCTAATATAAAATCTTCATAAGCTCTTTCTTTGTCTCTGTCCAGCTTATTTAACAGCTACCTCCTTGCATCTGAGGAAACTATATGGGGTTATTGCTGGGTACTGAGGCAAGGCATCTTAAGCCTTCTCAAGTGAGAGGCAACTAAGGAAGCATGTAGCTTAAGTGTAGTTTCAAGGCGAGCAGAAAGTGACTTTTTTTTTAATATCCTAAGAATCCATCATGATGTCGTCAACAGAGGTTGTACAGAGCATTTCAGTGTCAACAGAGAGAATAGCAAGAGTATCAGAGTCATTTGAGATTATTCAGAAAGCTGGAAGTCAAACAGAGAGAAGGTAGGCAGAGAACTTGTATGCAAAGATTTAGCAGGCTTACTGAGACAAGACATGGAATTTATGCAGCTTCAAGGTCAACACAGCAGAGCACAGAAATGGTGAATTGAGTACATAGAGGTCAAGCAGGATTGCCCACAGGGAGGATAATGTTCAAAAATGAGCACACTGAAGAACTTTGGGAAAAGAAATCTCCCTTTTAGCAAAGCATAAAGCTCCTCTTCAGTCCTTTATTAATCATAGGTTCTCAGTGTTGAAGATCTCCTTTCAATGAAGTCTAATGGCATTGAGGAAATTAACTGTGTAGTGTCCAAAATTTTAGACAGGAGCATTTTGAATGCAGAAAAAAAAATTGCTTCAAGTGCAAACGCTCCCATTATGATTGAAATCTTATAAAAACAAAAAACTGCGGATGCTGGAAATCCAAAACAAAAACAGAATTACCTGGAAAAACTCAGCAGGTCTGACAGCATCGGCGGAGAAGAAAAGAGTTGATGTTTCGAGTCCTCATGACCGTTCAACAGAACTTTATAGGTTTTGGTCATATTTATTGACAAGAGTGGGTAAGTTATGATTGAAAATTACAAGTTCTAAAAGAAAACATAAGTTTCTCTCAAAGAATTAGATGCATCCACAGTTTGGTTAAGTGTGCAAGAATAGTTCTTTTTTAAATCCAAGAGGTCCATTAAAAACCTATTTGTGCCACACAGCATACACAATCCAGCCCACTGTGGACCTTACTTAATCACCTTAGACAAACTATGAAATTTCTCCCGAAATTAATCACATGAAACTCCCAAATATCGATCATCTATTATTCAGAGCCAGCCCACTGCCTTCCAGCAGCAAAAAGCTATTTGATCACTAGTCTCTATTTATCCCTCAGCTTCAATCTCATTACTAACCAAAAATATATCTAGCCCTTTTTAAGGTTAGTTAATTGTCAAAGCATTAACTGCTTGTGCCAGGAGTAGCTCCCTATAGCCACTACTCTTCCAGTGTGTTTGGAGGGGAGGGGGTGGGGGGCGAGAAGAACAGGAGCATGGTTGGTGGTGGGGTGCGGGGGAGGAATGCTTCATCTAACCTCTAGTCTCTCTCTCTCTCTCTCTCTCTCTCTCTCTCGAGACTTGCTAATTATCCACTCATGCCCTCTCATTTGGTACTTGAAATCCAAGTTAAATTGTCTGTTAACATCTGCATCATCTGAGCAATTTAAAGAACTGATCACATTGCTCAATCACTTCTTCAATAAAAAATTAGCTCCAGAACCATCCCTGCATTCAAGCCACGATTTAGGGTTTGTTGCAAAAGTGTGGTGCCCAAATTCAAACACAGTATTTTGACACGTGACCTCACAAAAGGCCCAGTGGAAACTTAATACATTTTTCTTTTGCTCAAGTCTGTTAAGCTTTCAGGTCCCTCAGCAAGACAGTGAACATTTTAGACCCTTGGCAATTAACATCCTACCACCAATCTTGACTTCAAAGGCAGAGAGATACGCTGGTACATATTTAATGTGGAGAAGAAAAAGCTAACCTGCCCAGCAGGAAGCTGACGTGATCAGATTAGTCATCTGTTTTATACCCCTGCCTGATTTTACGTTTCATCAAAGTCAGTGAGAGTGTGTGTGTGCGCGTGTGTGCGTGTGCGTTCAAGGGGTGGGGGGGTAAAATTGGGTGTGGTGTTAAACAGGGAGCTAATCTGATCTCGTCACATTCCCACCAGCGTGGTGTGCTTAAAATTACACTTGAAAATTAATACTGCTGAATATGAACCACAAACTGAAAATGCTGGAATTACTCAGGAGTCAGTCAATGAAATCTAAATCAAGGAACACTCTGCCATCCACAGCCCTGCTCATTTGTCCTCTCAGCACCTCACGTCAAGAGAGGTGGTGTCATGCGGAAAGAGAGAGCAGATTAGAGGGAGACATGTGAGAGAGTAAGAGAGATAGTGTGCAACACGGCGAGAAAGAGGTTGTAAATAATGCTCAGTCACCTGACTAACCAAATGATTTCCTCGCAAGGAGGTAAAATTTATATTGAATTCTTTAACAGAACAGAAATGAATAATTGGAGAATATAAATACTAACTAGAGTATATGATTTGATACATATGTCTGTCAATGTACTCTAGAATGGAACAAATTCACTGTTAAGAGATTCTTCAAAAAAAGAGTTCTCAGTTTAGATTATTAGAAAAGGCACAAAGCAGAAGCAAACAGATTATTTAGACAAGGGGATTAATGGGTGGGGGTGGGGGGTGGGAAGAGGAGAAATGAATCAACAACAGCAGGTAAATTACCCCGAGCCACAGTGGCACATCTCAATGGAACAGGTTAATGGCAGCAGCCTGCCCATTCTTCAAGTAGGGATCAATGTCCTGCACAGGGAGATAGGCAAAGGGGTGAAGGTTATTGCGTCTTTTTTTCCAGAAGCAGCAATTTTTCAGACAACGCAACGTAAGCCTGAATTTGCTGAAGATGGGACCTCAAAGACAGCTTTTTCATTTAGTAATTTGATTGATTCAACAATTAACATGGCTCGAATAACAAATTAATAAACTGAGTACAAAGACAGATGTGTTTCCAGAAAAGCGTGGAAAATAAATCACAGGCAGCTGCAGTCAACTAGTGGAAAAATCTGCATCAGCAAGCAAAGTTACGAAGCACAGGTGTTAACAGAACAGGAACGCAAATATTACAATCTAGCTGATATCATTTTAAAGCTTCTGCCCTTTCATCATCCATTTTGCTTCTTTGTTTTTCAAGGACCAGAGAAGAATATCACCTTGTCTCAAGTATTATTAGAGGGGAAATAAATCAAAGAATCTGCCACACATTGGCGGTCCTCCAAAACAGGCCCAATTTTCTTTATAAAAACAAAACAGTGAATGTTGGACAGTTAGCATCTTAAATCAAAATATGCATATGTATACATGAAATGCATTTGTGAACGCACATAACGTGCAATGTGCTCAAAATACATACAGGTGCAGTTAATTTTACAATTGTTTTGCAATATATTTGCGTGAGTGCATGTGTGTACGCACTAATGTACTTTGAGACTCTAATAAAGATGGGACAGAAACAGGCCTCAGTTCAGTACTAATGCCATCGGCTCCATGTGTTTCAATACAGAAATAGCTACATTACTTTTACTTTCAAATAGGATTTTGTTCCAAAAATAGGAAAAAATTGATTTAGATAACCTAAGTGAGTAAAACATGCAGCTCAAGGGACATAGTCTCGAAAGATTAATTAAATAATAACTTTATCCCTCACTCTTCAGGATTCTGGGAGATTAGTTTAGGGAAAAATTCAATTCACAATGCTCTTACAGATTTATTCCAATGGAGTATTGCAACTTGTAGGAAGGTTGAGCAGTTTTGCAAAGAGCTGAAAAATGCATGTGTAATCTGTAAAAATTAAGTCCTTAAACTGGAAATTAAGCATTTTCGTTCAAATTTAGGCCTTTATAAAGCCTCATCAGTTTTATTCTTAGTGCTGTGTGTAACGTGAAAATGCCAACTTGGAAGTTAAATAAAATAATTGCATTTCAGCAACATGGTGGCACAAGGCAGCACAACACTGCAGGGCTCAGGATCACAGCTGACTGTTTGATATAACATTTATATTGTTGATCTGCCTTACTTGATTTTGCAATATACGTTTACCAGCTGGTGCTTTGGATTCATACGGCTTATACTGCAGGAGAAAATTCAGACGACCGGCAGCCAACAAAAAGAGTGTTAAATTTCTGGCTACAGCATGCAGAACAGGCCAGAAAGATGAAAACTACTTGGCCCTCACAGGGGCACTCTGAGCCCAGTTCACTTGTAACCTGAAAGAAAGCTGTATGTATTCTCCAGCTGCAGCACTGCTACCTTTAGGGAAGCTTCAAAAAAAAAAACAATTGCCCTGAGATGGCCTTGTCTCTATAGGAGGCAGCAAGATTGCCTCATTATATGACAGCACTGCCAACAAAGTCAGCCCTTCTGTCTACAATAACATGACAAGATAATGGGAGGAAGACAGGCCCATTTCAACATGAGCCATGTGGGTCATGAGGAATAAAAGCGTAATTGTTCAAAGGGAGTGGGGTGTAAATGGTGCAGCAGTGACATTTACACTGGGATATTTTTCCTTGAAGAACGGAAAAAGCTGCATAGCTAATCATATTTTTTAAATAAGTTACTACATATCTTGGTACTTCCATTCTGCCATGCCATCAAAGACTGTTCAAGACTGAACAGTCAGCAAGTCTGAGACGTCACACCTTGGCTTCCTGGTGGATCAGTAAGTTTGTCCAGTGTGCTAGTGAGCCATACAAAACAGGAAGATCACAGGCTATATTCATGACCTTTGCCATTGACTAATCTTTCCTGCGGTGGTGACAGGAACTGTACAATCTCCTCTGGATTACAAAAAAATGTTGGCCATGTAATGTTGCTGAAAGAGACAGTGGCCAAAGTGAATCAGATTTGGCTCCCTTTCTCTGTTCGGTAGTCTGCCGACACTGGTCATCGAGGTTTACACATGAATAACACATGCTTGGGCAATGACATAATGCAGGTGGCCTGTGACTCAAAGAAGTCACCAGCTTTAGCACAGAAGAGGAAATAAAATTGATAATAGGATAAAAGGAAAATATATTCAAGTTGAAGAACCAGCACAATCCACACAATTCAAGATAGAATCAGAATGCCTGGCAAGCATTGTAGAAAGTCAAATACTATCAGCTAAGGTTCAGTAAACAGAAAGACAGATGCTCAGATTAGCCACAAAGTAATAAAGCAGCATAGGTATGCCCTATCAGTGGGCTACAGCAGCAGCTACAATCAGCATCCATATTCAGCAGCCAACAATATATTTCAAGTTACATGTACTGTTAAAATTCTTCTGACATATTTTGAGGGGCATTTTTTTTTTTTAAATATTGGATTGTCACATTCCTCATGAAGACAGAGACAATGGTGCCATTTTCTTTTGAAGTTTGAATGGCAGAGGCAGCAAATCCAGATACTCAAGTATTAAAAGATGGTTCTTTCCAGCTGATCAATTCTTTTGAAGGACATGTGCTCTTCACTTTCTGCCTCCAGCAATAGTTCCACTGAAGGGCATGGGTAAGGGTTAAGATGGTTGACAAAATCAGTAATTGTACAAAATGACAATATATGCCCTAAGAGAGCTCAGGATAAGTTCACAATTGGTTAACAATAAACACAAAATGTAGCTGACTTGGCGTCAGAAAATACATTCTGCCCTACTTCATATTGCGGGGCTGGTTGGTTCTAGAAAACTACATTACTGCCCTATGCAGTTTGATAAAAATACTCAGCACACTCAAAGCGAGCCGTGCCTGTAGAAATTCTCGAGGGTGCTTGCTGACCCCACTTTACAATGTGACACCGCCCAGACGTCAGAGCTTCTGTCAGTAACAGTACTGAATGTGGAGAACATAGTGCCTAATCGGTCTAAACAATTATATATGGAGTACCCTAAACAAAAGAATTAAAACGCCGTTGAGAAACACCTACGTGTCAATCTCATGTAGCATTGCTTACAAGAACATTTTTAAGAACTGTGTCTCTCTTCCTGTGTCTGTCCTATTGCTCCAATCTGCAATTCCTTTTCTTGCTTGTCTTCCATTTTATTTCTCACACACACGCCCTCTCAAATGGCCTAGCCAGCCACTCAGTTCAAGAGTAATTATGAATGGGCAACAATTGCTGATGATGCCAGCGGCACCTACATCCCATGAAGGAATGAAGAAAAAGTAACACACTTTCTCTCGTTTGTCTGATTCTCATTCCCTTTTTTTTTAAACCAGTGTCTCCTTGCCTCTTCTGTATGTCTCACACACATTCCTTTCCAAACACACACAACTTATTTGTTCTACCCAAGGCACGCAGCAAGATAGCAAACAAGTATGAGGTCAGGACACCAGGACCGAAAGGCATCTGGGAGCTACTGTAACACGACAAATGGGCAATAGAGAAATTGGAGGCAGTCTATGAGGAAGCAGAAAGTCAAGATGACTTTTTAAATTAATTCATGGGATGTGGGCACCGCTGGCTAGGCCAGCATTTATTAGTCATCCCTAGTCACCCTCGAGGTGGTGGTGAGGAGCTGCCTTCTTGAACTGCTGCAGTCCATGTGGTGTAGGTACACCCATGTTCCAGGATTTTGACCCTGTGACAGCAGTGAAGCAACCGAAATATATTTCCAAGTCAGCATGGTGTGTGACTTGGATGGGAACTTCCAGATGATGTGTCTGCTGCCCCTGTCCTTCAGGCCTGCAAAGCACCTTTACCTTGATCTGGAGGGTATCTCTGTTGTCATCTTGTGGATTTGAAAGCATTGTTTCAACTATTACAGATATATCCAGCAACAACTGCAAGAAACAGAGAAGGTGGGCTGGGGGGAAAGAAACTAGGGATAGAAGTAAAGGACAAGCTGAAGGAAGAAATCTCTCACTGAGCAAAATGCCATCATTCTCTAAACTGTAACCAGGATATAAATGACCATAAGAATTACATTACATTACATACATAGGATATACGGCACAGAAACAGGCCATTTGGCCCAACCAGGCCATGCTGGCATTTATGCTCCACTCAAGCTTCCTCACATCCTCCCTCATATAAATCTATCATAACCCTCTATTGTCTTCCCTTTCATGTGCTTGTCTAGCTTCCTCTTAAATGAATCTATAACCATTCCCTGTGATGGCAAGTTCCACATTCTCACCACTCTTTGGGTAAAGAAGGTTCTGCTAAATTCTCTACTGGGTTTCTTGGTGACTCTTTTATACTGATGGCCTTTAATTACACTCTGCCCCACTGGTAGTGAAAATCTAACAGCGAAAAATAATACCTGGTTACATGATAACAGTTGGAATATATTGAGTTAGACAGACAAGGCCAGAGCATGCAATTTTATTTAAACATTACATGTTGATTGTTTTATTGGGAATATTGCAGTGATTGTTGATTTAAGGCCAGCATTGCTGAGTTAGGGTCACATGGTCAGAAGAGCCAACCAACACTGAGGCGTGGGGAAGCTGAGAAGGGGTGGAGTTTTCCTAGTCCAGAGTGTGTATTGTAGCCTTGCTAGACGCTTGCAGCTAATCCAGCAGCTCTGTAAACAAAGTTTGTTGTTCAACTAAAGGAGCCTCTTAGTAGTCTATCTCTACGCCTGGCGACGAGGATAAATGATTCTGGTGCTGCCTCTCGACCTACAACTAAAGGAGGAAAAAAATATATTCACCAGGATGCCTCCCTTTGGGAGGATCGACCCATTTGACACCTCCACGGAGGGCTGGACTCAATATATCAAGCTCCTCGAGTTTTATTTCCAGGCCAACGAAATAGGGGAGGAGGCAAAGCACAAAACAATTCTCTTCAGCATCTGTGGGAGTCAAACCTACAACCTTATTCGCAGTCTCATGGTCCCAAGGCATGCCCCAAGTTGTTCAGTGGGCTCATGTATTTCATGAAGGGCCATTTTCAGCCCAAACCATCAGTCATTATGCAAAGATTCAAACTTAATACAAGGGTGAGGGCACCAGGCTAATCGATCACGACTTACATCGCAAAGCTGAAGCAATTGTCAGAGCTTTGAGATTTCAGAGCAATCTTGAACAACATGCTACAGGATCAAAATAAAATAAAAGCAAAAAACTGCGGACGCTGGAAATCCAAAACAAAAATAAAAATACCTGGAAAAACTCAGCAGGTCTGGCAGCATCTGCGGAGAGGAAGACAGTTAACGTTTTGAGTCTGTATGACTCTTCAACAGAACTAAGTTAAAAAAGACAGGATCAGTTAGTTTGTGGTGTGCACAACTACGCCATTCAGCATCAATTGCTGGCACAAGTCAATATAAATTTTAAACGAGCAATGGAGATAGTGGAAAGTGCTGAAAAAGGTTTGCAGGAGCTACAGAGCTTGCAAAATGGCGCTGTTTACCAGTTAGGGTGGCAACCTGCAACCAGGTGTGGCGCCAAAGCTGCAGAAGCAGCCGCAAGGTGCAAATCATTCCCAATCACCCAGAAATCAAAAGGATATGCTGGAGGCAATCAGACAGCAACCCTGAAGTTGGAATGTTACTGATGTGGGGGTAACCACACTCCTGAAACACTCAGTTCTGTCGAAGGGTTATGAGGACTCGAAACGTCAACCCTTTTCTTCTCCGCCGATGCTGCCAGACCTGCTGAGTTTTTCCAGGTAATTCTGTTTTTGTTTTGGATTTCCAGCATCCGCAGTTTTTTGTTTTTATCTCCTGAAATGTGTAGAGTTAAGGGGGCCGAGTGGTATTACTTTCGCAAAGGAAGACATTTGATAAAGCAGTGCAGAGCTAAGTCCAGACTGCCAAGTAGCCAGCCAGCAAAGATGTTAGAAATGCATAATGTGAAAGAGCCTGAAATAACGGATTCTAACATTTACTCTCTTTTTAATCTTAACGCAGTCAAGGCAAACCCTATTACTGTCACACTCCAAGTAAACAGGAAGCCTCTAGTTTTGGAGGTGAATACAACGGCATCAGCCACAGGGATGGGCGAGTGCACATTTCAGCTAACTGAGGGCCCCGCCAACTGTGGTTGACAGGGCACTCAACCGTGTTCAACCCATCTCCCACACCTCTGTCCTCACATCTTCCTCCATGATAGGTCCCCTTGTCCTCACTTTTCACCCCACCAGCCTCCGCATTCAAAGGATCATCCTCCGCCATTTCTGCCAACTCCAACATGATGCCACCACCACCACCACCCCCCCATTCCGTCAGCATTCTGTAGGGACTGTTCTCTCCAGGACAGCTTGGTCCACTCCTCCATCATCCCAACACCTCATCCCCCTCCCACGGCACCTTCCCATGCAATTGCAGAACGTGCAAACACTCCTTTCAGGTGAAGCAGGGCTTCACTTGCACTTCCTTCAAATTGGTCTACTGCATTCACTGCTCCCAATGCGGTCTCCTCTACACTGGAGACACCAAATGCAGTCAGGGTGACCACTTTGCAGAACACCTACAGTCTGTCCGAAAGCATGACCCAGACCTTCCTGTTGCTAGCCATTTCAACACATCATCTTGCTCTCGTGCTCATATGTCCATCCTTGGTCTGCTGCAATGTTCCAGTGAAGCCTAACGCAAACTGGAGGAACAGCACCTCATCTTCCGATTAGGCACTTTACAGCCTTCGGGACTTAACATTGAGTTCAACAACTTCAGACCATGAACTCTCTCCTCCATCCCTTTTTTTACAGCCTTTTTTCAATATTCATTTTTATTTTTTATCCAGTTATTTTCATTTTTATTCATTGTTTTATCTCCACCTTTTATCTATTTTCGATCTTTTTTCCCCACCATTGTCCCCTCCTCCCAACTCACCCCCTCTAGGGCCATCTGTCACTTGTTCATGTTGTTCTTTCTGGAGTGCTTACCCTTGTCCTGCTATTGCCACATTCTGCTTTCTGATCTTAATGCCACCATCAGCACCTCCTTCAGCCAGTACCACTACCATTAACAGCCCTTTGTCCTTTTGTTCATGGCATCTTTGTCAATCTCTCCTTTGCTTCCACTTATCACTGGCCTTCTGTCCAGCTTCACCTGCTCCAACCCCCTTAAACAGTATAAATCTCATCACACTTTTTACTTCTCTTTAGCTCTGAAGAGTCATATGGACTCGAAAAGTTAACTCTGTCTTTCTCTCCACAGATGCTGTTAGACCTGCTGAGTTTTTCCCAGCATTTTCTGTTTTTGTTTCAGTACCTGGGAGAAGGTACCCAACCTTAAGCCTGGAGAGAACTTCTGCCCCGATGTAGACTTACACAGGAGAAGCCATAAAAGTAAAAGGCAGTGCCTTGGTACCTGTGAGCAATGGGCAGCAGTCAGCCCAGCTCCCAGTAATAATAGTGACTGGGGAAGGAACAAGCCTTCTGGGCCGTGATTGGCTAAAAGAAATCAAGTTCAATTGGTCCGAGCTTTTTCAAGCATTGGCAGGAGGACGGCTAGAATTGTTTAAAAAAATGACAGTGTCTTTCGCAATGAATTAGGAAAAATCAAAGGCTTGCAAGCCAAGATTTATGTTGATCCAGAGGCAACTCCCCGATTTTTATAAGGCAAGACCAAAAGCTTAAGAGAAAAAGTGGATGCTGAATTAAAAATGTTGGAGGAACTAGGCATCAGCCTAGTTCAATTCAAATACAGCCGGTTTAATTTTCGGAATGGGCAGCACCTTCGTCCCTGTATCGAAACCAGATAAGACTGTCTGCATTTGTGCTGATTATAAGCTAACAGTTAATCGGGCCGCCAAGTTGGATAAATATCCAATTCCAAGAATTGAAGACTTGTACACAAAGCTGGTAGGAGTCAATCCTACACTAAGTTGGATATGAGCCACAGATACCAGCAACTTGAGTTAGATAGCACATCCCGATGATATGTCACAATAAAACACACACAAAGGCCTATTCCAGTGTTAGGTGTGTCCTCAGTATGTGCAATATTTCAAAGGATGATGGAGAGTTTACTACAGGAATTACCACAGGTTGTAGTAAACCTTGATAATGTCCTCATAACTGGATCGACAGAGGCTGAAGACTTAGCAAATTTAGAGGTGATATAAAAAGGATTTCTGGAAGCTGGAAGCCTAAGAAAAAGGAGAAATGCACTTTCCAAGCCACCGAGGTTACCTATCTGGAGAACCATGCAGACGCACAAGGATTACACCCCTGGATGAAAAGGTTAAGGCAATAAAGGAAGTGCCTTCCCCCACAAATATCACCAAACTCAAATCATTTTAGGGACGGTAAACTACTACGGGCAATTTTTACCCAACTTATCGACGGTACTGGCTCGCTTGCACATACCGAAGAAACATCATTGTTGGTCCTGGAAGGCTCCACAGGAGGCAGCCTTCAACAGAGTAAAACAAGTGCTGCATTCCTCAATCTTGTTAGTGCACTTTGAACCATCGAAAGAATTGATATTGACCTGTGACGCCTCTCCATATGGCGTTGGTGCAGTATTGCCCCATAAAATGGATGACAGCTCTGAGAGGCCAATAGGTTACATATCAAGAACCGTCTCAATGGCCGAGAAAGGTTATTTACAGATTGTGTAGGAAGGACTATCAAAAGTCTTCGGAGTTAAAAAATACCACCAGTACTTACATGGCAGGCACTTTACTATCATCTCCGATTGTAAACAACTTTTGGGCCTTTTCAAAGAACAAAAGGCTATCCCGCCAATAGCCTCAGCAAGAATTTAGCGATGAACATTAATTCTGTCTGCCTACGAAGGCACTTTCAAGACCGACCTGGGTTACACATAGCAAACACAGATGCCCTTAGTCGCCTACCCTTATAAGGAAGTATCACATGTCCTCCTGTACATCAAGAAATCATCCTTGCATTGAATTTTTTTTTTTAGACACATTGCCTATCTGCACGAAGCAGATCAGGAACTGGGCCAAAGTGAGAGACCAGATACTTACAGGATGGTTAAATGAGCCAGTCTCCGAGGAAATGAAGCCATTTTTTACCCACAAATACGAATTGAGTTGTCAAGATGGCATCATACTCTGGGAAGCAAGAGTAGCCGTTCCTGTACCAGACAGGGAACTGCTCCTAACCGAATTACACAGCACTCACCCTGGCATTTCTAAAATGAAGATGCTCGCTAGGAGTTACATGTGGTGGCCTGGAATAGATGCAGGTATCAAGAAGTTTGTCAAGCACTGTCAACAGTGCCAACTGCAACAAAAGTTGCCAACGGCTGCCCCACTATACCCTTGGGAATGGCCTGGCCGACCATGGGTCCATTCCGAGGCACAATGCTTTTGCTCATAATTGACGCACAATCAAAATGGATGGAGATTTTTGAGGTGAAACCACCTTCGTCGCATGCTACCATTGAAAGGTTACTCCAATGCTTTCCAACTCTCAGATTACACAAAGTCATTGTATCAGACATTTGAGACGTATTTACAAGTGCTGAATTTCAGAACTTCACCAATCTAAATGGCATTAAACACATCTGAACTGTGCCTTACCACCCAGCATCAAACAGACTAGCCGAGAGAACCATCCAAACTTTCAAGTCAGGACTAAAAAAGTTGTCAGGAGAAACCTTGGAAACCAAAATCTCACGGTCCCTTCTTAGCTACTACTTGACTCCACATGCAACAACAGGAGTTCCACCAGCAGAACTGCTTATGAAGCACTGTCTCAGAATGGGACAGCCTTGTATTTCCAAATTTTCCAGGGAGGGTAAAGAAGAACCAAGGTAATTAGAAAACAAACCACAATTTGCATAATGGAGCCTGGAAGTTTTTATAGTAGATGAAGCAGTTTATATAAGAAACTTCAGTAGTGGTCCAAGTTGGATCCCAGGAATTATTGTATGTGAGACCAGACCCCTTTCATACCAAGTAGACATGGGAGGCCAGGTCGTTCATAAACACGTGGGCCACCTGAGGAGCAGGGAGATGCTTCCACAGTCAGTGTTGCCACCGAGGAACGTTATTGAACCCGTAAGCACTGAAATACCTGATCAACCTTTTATGGACAGAACTTTTGTCTCCATTGAATCAAATAGTGATGGACTGCCTGTGTCAAAAGAGGCACCCATTATCACAGTTCCTGTTAGTGTCGATCCTGTAGGAGAGCCTCAGGCTATAGAATTATGCTGCTCTACCCAGAGAGGAAAAAAAACCCTCAACAACTTGATTTGTAATTACTGGACCTATGTATATAAGTGTATAATCTGAATTCATGATAAAGTGCCAATTTGATTATTTCTAAGATTTTTGACATTGTTTTCTATTCACCTGTATAAATTAATTTGCATAAATAAGGTATGTGAAACACGTAATTAAAGGTGAAGGATCTTGGTGATTGCTGCTTTGAGACCAGCCTTACTGAGTAAGGGTCACTGGTCAGAACAGCCAATCAACACTGAGTTTTTAAGGGGTGGAGTTTTCCTAGTCTAAGAGTCTTGGAGCCTCGCTAAAGGCCTACTGGCAGATGGAATACAATGTGGGGAAGTGTGAGGTCATGCACTTTGGTAGGAAGAATAGAGGCATAGACTATTTTCTAAATGGGGAGAGAATTCAGAAATCTGGAGTGCAAAGGGACTTGGGAGTCCTAGTCCAGGATTCTCTTAAGGTTAACTTGCAGGTTGAGTCGGTAGTTAGGAAGGCAAATGCAATGTTGGCACTTATTTCGAGAGGACTAGAGTATAAAAGCAGGGATGTGCTGCTGAGGCTTTATAAGGCTCCGGTTAGACCACATTTAGAATATTGAGAGCAATTTTGGGCCCCGTATCTCAGGATGGATGTGCTGGCCCTGGAGAGGGTCCAGAGGAGGTTCACGAGAATGATCCCAGGAATGAAAGGCTTAACATATGAGGAACGTTTGAGGACTCTGGGTCTGTACTCGATGGAGTTTAGAAGGATGAGGGGGGATCTGATTGAAACTTACAGAATACTGAAAGGCTTGGATAGAGTGGACGTGGGGAAGATGTTTCCATTAGTAGGAGAGACTAGGACCTGAGGGCACAGCCTCAGAGTAAAGGGAAGACCTTTTAGAACAGAGATGAGGAGAAACTTCTTTAGCCAGAGCGTGGTGAATCTATGGAATTCATTGCGATAGAAGGCTGTGGAGGCCGGACCTTTTAGTGTATTTAAGACTGAGATAGATAGGTTATTGATTGGTAAGGGTATCAAAGGTTATGGGGAGAGGGCAGAAGAATGGGGTTTAGAAGCTTATCAGCCATGATTGAATGGCAGAGCAGACTCGATGGGCCAAATGGCCTAATTTCTGCTCCTATATCTTATGGTCTTATGGTCTACAGCTAAATCAGCAGCTCTGTAAGTAAAGGTCGTCGTTCAACTAATGAAGCCTCTCAGTAGTACATCTCTACAAATATGGACCATGAAGAATTACCAGGACATCTCAAATAAAATGCACAATTTGATTGCTGAAGCACCTATTTTGCTTCAAACAGCATCACCACATGTTAATTCAGCTCACTTGCATGATATATCCCAGCAACTCTTCCAAGCCAATGAAGGGAAGTTTTTGACAAAAGAAAATGGCATGTCACACCATTTCAGAGGGCAATTAACCGCATTGCTGTGGGGTCAGGAGTCACAAACAAGTAAGGATGGCAGAACTGCTTCTCTGAAGGACATTAGTGAACTAGATGGGTTTTTAAGACAATGGACAATGATTTCATGGTCACCAGACAAGCTTTTCAATTCCAGATTACTAATTGAATTTAAACTCCACCAGCTGCCATTGCGGGATTTGAACCCTGTCCCGAGAACATTAACCTGGGCCTTTGGATTACCAGTCCAGTGACATTAGCACTTTGCCACCATCTCCTCCAATACCAATGACACATGACCGTCAAATTCTTCACAATGAATTAAAGATTAAGGTGACATTAAAACAAATGCAGATTGCATGATCCCAATCCTACATTAAACTGTGAAGTAGAATAAGCACTCAGGACAATGTTGCAGTGCCTAGGCCAGGATTTTCCTCTTCATTTTTGCAACTATTTGCTTTTACATTTAATCTGTTGAATCTAGAGTATTACTGAGAGATGGTTAATATGGAATTGATCAAAAGTCCTATGTGCAGTGGTGAGTTCAGTGCAAGCAGAACAAAATAAATCTCTATTTTTATTTATGGATAATACATCTGCTGCCAGTCTTGCAAAGTATTCAGGAAACACAAGCCATCTGTTCCCTGTGAAAATGGCGATCACGGTATTTCATTAGCTGATGTGAACTGGTGGAATATTTTAGATATTTCCTGTACTTCTGCAATTCCTATTTATATTTTTACTCTGACAATTACCCAGCAGTATATGATTTGTTCAGTAACCCATAAACTGCAGTATTAAATGGTGTACACCATAACCTTTCTGGGATCAAACAAAGGTTGGAAAGAGGAGACAGGCAGCTTTTACTCTATCTACCATGGAACAGCATCATGTTGCACAGTTAGATGGGTCCCACGTGTGATTTCCATCAAGTTAATTGCTTCCTGGCCTCACATTTTGGATATCATTAGCTTCAGACAATATGTGCTGCGGCATAAACTGTTTCACTAAAAGGATTCTCAACCTTCCCCTCCTGAAGATGTGTTTGAGCTCCTTGGGGCACTCGAGGAAATACAAGACTAGTCTGGTGTCTTGGCCAACACTCCTCCCTCAAGCATCACCTTCCATCTCCAGAAACAGATTAATCAGTCATTCCTACACTTCAAAAGCACTTCAATGGCTGTAAAGCACAAGATAAATGATGGTTGTGAAAAGCACCATAATAATGAAAGTGTTGATTTCTTTTCATTTCTTTTGCTATTTGTGGAACCTTTGTAAGCACAAACTGGCTGTTACATTTGCCTGCATAACAACAGTTTATAAGTGTTAGGGTCATGCTGAGGACATGAAAGGTATAATATAAATATATGTCCTTTCACAAATGATGCTGATTTCAACACAATTTCCAATAAGAGGGCATATTATTTCTGATAAGGCTACCTCTACTAAGCTGTACACTAAGAAATAATTAAATATAAAACTTGAAACAATTTCCACTGAGTCTCTGTCCTACACACAGTTTTACCACTGGGGAATGTAATGATCTAATGACAGCTATAATTTGCACTTAAGTGCTTTGAACTATGCTTTGTTTCCAGTTTAAGGAAGAAGTTTACAGGATCCGTATTTTCAACTCCTTCAGCTATATTCTGAAGCTGTGATGTTCTCTCACTGGTGCCAACACCACATGCCCAAATCATTTTTTCAGCTGACAAGTTTGGGTAGGTTACCTACTTTTGAAGTCAAAGGTTCCAATGCTATTGTTGAATCAGTCACAACGAAGTCAAGTGCACAAAAGCAATAAATTACCAATCAATTTTCACTTTGTATGAAAATGTGCTGTGTTTTGGATTTCTACCGCCATTTATGTGTTAAGTGAAGGTTAGAAACACCACATGGTTAGCTAATCCTTAGCTATTAAAGAAATTAGCAACACTTGCACTTATATGAAAACTAAACTCAACCAGGACACAAATGGAATATTTTAAAAATATGTTGACTGTTGGTGGGTAATTATGATAACAGTTAAGATGGTTTATCCTGCATACTTGATGTCAAATTCCAGGTTCCAGAGTAATGATGTTTGCTGTTTGGACGAGTAGACAAGGTGCTCTTTTCCCTTCTTAAAAGTTAAAGATCAGAGCGTGAACTCAAAGCTTGCTGTCTTCTTGTAAGACCATTTTCCAATGAAGATACTGTGCTACCAGACTGCTTAATTGATCTCTAGTATTAGAGGAAATTTCTGCACATCCAATTAAATATTGCGAAGACTGAGCTATTCTTTTCGGTTCCTGCTCCAAAATCCCTAGCGACTAACTCCATCCTTCTCCCTGGCAAGTGCCTGAGACTAACTCAGTCTGTTCACAATCTTATGTGTTATATTTGATCACAAGATGAGCTTCCAACCACATATTCATGCCATCACTAAGACCATCAATTTCTACCTCATTAACATTGCCCAACTTCACCACCATCTCAACTCATCTGCTGCTGAAACCCTCATTCATGCCTTTTTTACCTCTACACTTGACTACACCGATGCACTACTGACCTGTCTCCTACATTCTACTCTGTGTAAACTTGAGGTTACCCAAAACTCTGTTGCCAATGTTTTAAATTCGCCTGTTCATCTATCCCCCCTAAGCTCTCTGACATACATTAGCTCCCAGCTAAGCAATGTTATGATTCTAAAATTCTCATCCTTCTTTTCAAATCCCTTCACGGCTTTGCCATTTCTGTGACCACCTCCAAATCCACAACCCTCTGAAATAAGTGCGCTCATCTAATTCTGGCCTCGAGAACCCCTGATTTTTATTGCTCCACCATGGGTGGCCTTGCCTTTAATTGCCTAACCCCAAGTTCTGGAATTCTCTGCTTACGCCTCACCACCTTATTTTTCACCTTTAAGACACTACTTAAAGCCTCTCTCTTTGACCAAACTTGAGGTCATCTGAACTAATGTCTCCTATGTGTCATATTTTGTTTTATAGTACTTCTGTAAAGCACCTTGGAACGTTTTAGGAGCAGGAATTGGCCATTTGGCCCCATGAGCCTGCGTCGTCATTCAGTGAGGTCATGGCTGATCTAATTGTGGCCTCAACTCTACATTCCACATTTCCCCAATAATGTTTGATTCCCTTATTAGTCAAGGATTTATCTACTTCTGCCTTAAAAGTGTTTCCACCACTCTCTGGGGAAGAGTTCCAAAGACTCACTATCCTCAAAAAAAAATTCTTCTCATCTCCATCTCTCACGCCCAGAAGGGGAAACATCCTTTCAGCAACCACCCTGTCAATTCCTCTCAGGGTCTTTTATGTTTCAATAAAATCACCTCTCATTCTTCTAAACTCCAATGGGCACAAGTCTAGCCTGTCCAACCTTTCCTCATAATACCCCATCCCAGGAATCAGTCAAGTGAACCTTTTCTGAATTGCTTCTAATGCATTTATATCCTGTCTTAGATAAAGAGACCAAAACTGTACAGTACTCCAAGTGTGGTCTTACCAACACCTTGCACAACTGTAGCCAAACATCCCTACTTGTATACTCCAATCCCCTTGCAATAAATGCCAACATTCCATTTGCCTTCCTAATCATTTTCTTGCTGTACCAATGCTAATTTCTTGTGATTCTTGTGACACCCAGATCTCTCTGTATCTCAGAGTTCTACAGTCTCTCTCCAGATCTAATATTTCTATTCTTCCTGACAAAGTGGACAAGTTCACATTTTCCCACATTATACTCCATCTGCCAATTTTTTGCCCATTCACTTAACCTAGGTCCTTTTGTAGATTCCTTATGCCTTCATCACAACTTATTTTCCTACCTATCTTTGTGCCATCAGCAAATTTAGCAACCGTCATTCTCCCCCCTTCATCCAAGTAATTGATATAAATTATAAATAGGTGAGGCCCTAGCACTGATCCTTGTGGCACACCACTCATGCCAACCCGAAAATGACTCATTTATCCCTAACGCTGTTTCCTATTATGTCCACCATGAACTCTTATTTTGTAAGAAGGACTTTTGATATGGCACTTTGTGAAATGGCTTCTGGAAACATAAGTATAGCACATCTACAGGTTCCCCTTTATCCATGTTGCTTGTTACTCAAAGAATTCCAACAAATTAGTCAAACATGATTTCCCTTTCACAAAATCAAGTTGTCTTTGCCCGATTGCATAACATTTTCTCAGGGCCCTGCTATAACCTCCTTATAATAGATCCCAGCAATGATGTTAAGCCAACAGGCCTGTAGTTTCCTGCTTTCTGTCTCCCTCCTTTTTTGAATCAAGGAGCCACATTCACTATTTTCCAATCAGATGGAACCTTTCCAGAATCTTGGGGATTTTGGAAAATTAAAACCAATGCATATACTATCCCAGCAGCCACTACCTGTCAGCTTTTAGTTCTAATCATTTTCTTCGTACCCGTTCCCTGGTGACTGTAATTGTTTTAAGTTCCTCCCACCCTTTCACCTCCTGATTCACAATTACTTCTGGGATACTATTTGTGTCCTCTATAGTGAAGACAGATGCAAAATATCTGTGCAATTCTTCCACCATTTCCTTATTTTCTATTATTAATTTCCCCGACTCACCCTCTCGAGGACCAACACGCACTTTACTTACTCATTTCCTTTATAAACATCTGTAGAAACTCTTACTATCTTTTACATATTTCTAGCTGGCTTTCCCTCATACTCTAATTCCTCCCTTATTTTAGTCATTCTTTGCTGTTCTTTATATTCTGTCTAATCTTCTGACCTACTACTTATCTTTGAGGAACTATATGCTTTTTCTTTCAATATGATACTATCTTTAACTTCATTAGTTAGCCACAGGTGGTGCATCCTTCCCTTAGAGTCTTTCTTTTTCAGTGGAAAATATCTTTTCTGAGTATTCTGAAAAATCTTAAATGCCTGCCACTGCATCTCTACTGACTTATCCCTCAACTTAATTTCCCAGTTCACTTTAGCCAGCTTGTCTTCATAATTCTCCTTATTGAAGTTTAAAACACTGGCCTTAGATCCACTCTTCTCTCCCTCAAACTGAATGTGAAATTCAATCATATTATGATCACAGCTACCTAGGGGCACCTTCACTCTAAGTCACTGCTGTTGCATCTGAAGTCATGTGCTTTGACAAACCAGGAAGAACTAGTTCTCAGGGAGAGGGCAAAACAAATGCTATGCAATACTTAGTCGAAACTAAGCTGCAATGATTGGTTTAGCTGCATAAGTAAACTCTGCCAAATACAATAAGGCAAAGCAACTCAAATGGATGTACAGAAGGCCACTACACATTAAATTGTCAAAGACTCGGGTGGTGAAACCAATTTGCATGCTTAATCAAACACTGATATTTACTGAGTTGGGGATTTCCAAGCAGAGAGAAGCAACTCTCATTGGAAAAATCCAGATGCAAACGTTTTGGGGGCTAAAAATTACATCAAGATTTTCTTTGCATAAAATGCAGCTCAAAAAGGCAACATACTATAAATCAATTCAATTACAATTGAAAATCATCAGGCTTTTGAAATCATTGAAGAATCTGTCTCAGCCTGAAAACTTGATTTATGTTCACTATAGGCCCAAGAGTTTTATGCAATTGGTTTTCAAACGTGAAGAGAATTCGGGGAAAACATTATTTGCTTAATTAGGCAGAAACATTTACATTATAATTAAGGGCAAGCTTAACATTATAAACTATCTCATGTTTATAATATTTACAAAAGCACAATGCTCTTTATATAACAGTGTAACTGCTTCCCCCAATTCTTCCAAAAGATCCTGTACTTAAGCTTCAGTTGTCATTCACTGACATATGTACTAAAACTTTAACAGACAGACCAGTTACTAGTTGCTTCATCAGAATCAGAAACCATGGGCAATAAAACTCTTCCCAGTAATGGAAGACTACAATGGAAGTTCTGGAGTCAAATAAAATGTTCACCTAATTCTGGGAAAATAATAGGCCTTTTGTGGGGGGGGTGGGGGGAAAGAATAAATAAATAATCTGTAATGGGTAGAATGGGAGTGGGAGTATCATCTCAAGAACCAAACTTATTTTCATTGTGATGACTCAATGCATTAAATGGAAGTAAACTTCACTGTTTAAGACAACTTTGTAACAGTGATTCATAAGAATACACCTATCATGAACTCCTGCTGCTTTAACACCAAAGCCAAGTGTAAAATGGATGTTGTAGCTTTAAAGCCAAGATTAAATTCTCACCTTATGAGTTCATGCAATTGGGGGATGTTCCATTATGGAGAGAGTTTGGACAGCTTATTGCTTCATGATAGATTTTCAGGTTAATGTTGTTTAGAAATATAAATAGGTCATGCATCATAGTTGCTGCTGGATGATTTTTGATAGCTATTACATTTATTTGAGAGAATAGTCGCTCCTCTGGGAATGGTAACAGCAATTCTGTACAATGAAACAGCATTGGCAGAAGTGACCATGGAGATGATTGGATGCAAGAGATTAGGTCAGAACAGACTGTAGCTTGTTCCAACTACAATTAGCTGCAGCTCTTATCAATTTGAAAATCATGTTCATTCATTCCAAGAACGTTAGAGGAAAAATAATCTTACAGCTAATAGTAAAAATTTGCCAATAAGCTCCCCCCACCCCCTGCAATTCCCCATCACTATACATTTTTAGCTCTGATTTGCTAAAGCTGCCTTCCCCAATTGGAAGGCTGCATCTCAAATTGCAGAAGGATTCCACTGTTATCAGTCCTCTGGTACCTTACCCAAGTCGCTGTGTGTACACAAGCCTGGTAAGTGGGAATTCAATAGCGGCCTCTCACAACGCATCCTGATCTCATTTTTATAAATGGATGCTGTGTGCAAGTCCAAAGCAGGATCTGCTAGATAGTCTCTGGGAACAAACTTTCAGATCAAGAATACCAATGATGATTGCAACATTCTCTTCCCAGCACCAACCACATGGTTCAGGTTGATTATCACAGTTCAAACTCTTGGATTGTTCCCAAAATACTCTTGGGTCTGTATGTCAGTACTATTACACATTTTACATTTCTCCACTCAGTCAGCCTCCTGACTGCCCCTTCCCCTCATCAGCTCTAAATTTATCCATCATCTGTGCAGATACGAATTTTGGTCAAAGTAAAAAGCTTAATTTTTTTTTTACTTTCATGGGATTTGTTGCCCATCCCTAATTGTCCTCAAGAAGGTGGTGGTGAGCCAGCTTCTTCAACAGCTGCAGTCCATCTGGTGCATGTATTCCCATAATGCTGTTAGGGAGAGATTTCCTGGATTCTGATCTAGCAACAGTGAAGAAATGGTGCTATAGTTCCAAGTGAGGATAGTGTGGCTTGGAGGAGAACTCGGTGGCAGTTTTGTAATAGGTCTGCTGCCCTTATCCTTCTAGATGGCAGAGGTCATGGATACGGAAGGTGTTATCGAAGGAGTCTTGGTGAGTTGCTACAGTGCATCTTGTATACAATGCATACTGCTACCACTGTGTGTCAGTGACAGAGGGAGTGAATGTTTAAGTTGGTGGATGGGATGGCGATCAAATGGACGGCTTTGCCCTGGGTGGTGTTGAGCTTCAGGTTTTGTTGAAGTTGCACTCGTCCAGGCAAGTGAAGTGTGTTCCATCACACTCCTGACTTATGCCTTGTGGTTGGTGGACAAGCTTTGGGGAGTCAGGTGAGTCACCTCAAAATTCCCAGTCTCTGACCTGCTCTTGAAGCCACCATATTTATAATGGCTGGTCCTGTGTAGTTTCTGGTTAATGGCCAGCTCTCATCAAGAGCTACTCAGATAGCTCCACTCCTTTGTGTTCTCCCACATGGCCCTTCAATCTTCTTCCTCTTCAGATAATTATCCAATTCCCTTTTGAAAGACAATTGAATCTGCCTCCACCACGCCCTCGGGCAGATCATTCCAGATCCTAACTATTATCTGCATTAATAAAGTGTTTCCTTGTGTTGCTGTTACTTCTTTTGCCAATCACCTTAAATTTCCGTCCACTGGTTCTCCACCTTTCCGCCAACGGAAACAGTGGGAGAACATTCACCAACATTCATTGGTTGGGCTGACCCACGAAGAATGGTCAGTTGGGGAGTGTTACCAGGAGGTATCTGAAGAATTCCAACTCACTGAAATCAAGGTTTTGGGTAGCAACTGGGGATAAGGGTGAGTTGTGGTGGTGCTGGCAGGGAGGGAAGAATCTCATCATCACTATAGTTTAGATTTCTAAATTCTTACTATAGTAATCAATTCAAGAAATCAGAAAATAAAACAAATCCAGTTATTACAATTCCAATTAATGAAGTAACACATTATCGAACTGTTAGCTATGGTACATTACAAGTGAATCTGACATCTGTTATGGCACAGCCGATGGTAAATGCTGAGCTACTCAAATCCCAAAGGGAAACTTGAAACAACTGCCACAACTGTTTTGCAATTTGTACAAATATCAAGTTGCGTGCCTTGAATTCAGTAATAATACGAGCACCAAAGTCTTAAAGGTTTCTTACAAAACTAAATTAAACCTTTATTAACAGAAGAAATTATTTTAAATACATACACAGATCTACAAATTACAATAGCTTCTAAATCCCCTAGTTAATTTAACTCCCAGTTACACTTTTGTTAAGGCAACCGTAAGACACAGGTTTTAAAAGATTCAGGCAAAAAAAACAATATCCTGAACAATCCAATTCAGTAAGTTTTCTTAACTTCAGTTCTTTGTAGACAGCAGCTTGAAGCATAGATACTGAAGGTTTTCACACGTTTAGATTTTAGAATGCCTATCCTTGCACCCATCCTTCTCTCCTTTATCCATATTTCCCCTTTGAATGCAAATTCTCATTGTTTCACTATGTCTTTGGACTTTACCTCCCTAATAAAATAAAAATCTCTCATAGTACCAATTTTACTGATAATCTTTGGGAAAAATAAACACACAGTCTCTGAACTTCACCTGGTTAGGTGACACATTCCACTCCTCCTTTGAAATCAATGTAGTCTGGTTCATTTAAAAATGCACATGATCCCTTTACACCTAAACAAAAACAGAATTACTTGGAAAAACTCAGCAGGTCTGGCAGCATCGGCGGAGAAGAAAAGAGTTGACGTTTCGAGTCCTCTTGACCCTTCAGCAGAACTGGTTGTCTACCTACTTAACATTTCAAACCTTGCTTATCTTCTAATGCATCAAACCTTCAGGCCAGCTGCCTTTAATGCAATTAAGAGCGTGACAGGCAGACCGACAGACACCCATAGACACAAACCCCACTATTACTCTTTTATAATAAATTCCAATAAGATTATGAGAATTATATCTTCCTGACACATCTTCCTGACTTCTAAGTAAATGCTCATTCCCTTGGTTCTCTGCTCTGTTTTTCAACCTGTTTCCTCAGGCATCTGAAGCTGCCACCTTTTGCAATGTGAATCAAGTCAGGGAGGTTCCAAATAAACAGATACAATGAGTAACTCAGTTAATGCAGCAAGCCAAGCTGTCAGGTGCACCAACAGCATGTCATTTAGGCCAAACATTACATGACACATCAAGATGTAAAGGCCCAAATATATCTTGGAATATTCACTGGACAATTTATTGTGCTAAAGGCTTGGGCACATATTGTTGACTATGGAGAATATAGTCTTTTTTAAAATCTCTATTTGTGCAGATTAAACTAACATTTTCATTACAGAATTGAAATAGGAATAATCAGAGGTTTAAATAAGGAATTGTGCAGAGTATGAAAATATGAACAGTTTCACTCTAGCTAAACTAAAATGCACTGGAATAATTAAAATGAAGATATGTTTGATGTTTGGTGCTTATAATGTGGAACACAGCAGAACGTAGTGAAATATTTTAAGGAGTGAGAAAGTAAGTCTGGAATTTAACTCTGAATTTTAGGCAGACAGCTTTCTCTGTGTGTAGCCAAAGCTCTATTTTCTAAAAGCAATCTTTATAAAGGCAAGTCTAACTTTCTTTCTATTTGTGTTTCTTTTGTATATGTCCTCCTTTGAAATTACTGGATGAATGTGAGATTATGCAGAGAGATGTCTTCAGTTAACCACCTCAAGTCTAGTTCTGCTTTCTACTCCATTCACAATTAATAAAGGGATATGCCACATTTCATATTAAAATAAATTATGCTTTTAAAATCTACCAGCTGATGCCCCCATTGCATTAGTCATAGGGATACAGCGAACAAAACTGCATTGCTGTCTTCTCCTTACTGTGTGCACCTATCACTGTTTTAAACATTGTTTCTTAATTTTTGGTTGCACTTCAGTCCCATGCTCCTAATCTTTAGGCACCCGATGTGGAGAGGGGCGGGGAGGGAGGAGGAACTCCTCGTAAGCCCTGCTCCTGGGCCAAAGTGGACATTAACAGGTCCAGGCTGCGGGCAGTTGAGGGGGTTGTCCAACCCGACTGTCTGCCCCTCTTCCATGGCTATGTTTGCGCTGGGTGTCCTTGGAGAGGGAGCACGTGGTGTCTGCCAGTGAGGAGGCCTCCTGTGACTGGCGGGAACCGCGGACACTTGGACGCATTATTGACCCTGAAACTTGCACTTTGGTTTGATCATTGTAATTTTCCTTTATGTTTTGTCTTTTTGTTGCAGTTTCGCTTTCAGGGTCTGCTCCTTTTATTTGTTCATTTGATCTTTTGTTAATTTGTTGATTTGCCCCCCTTTTTCTGTCGGCTGTTTTATCAACAGAGTTATCACTGCTTCCTGTCTGTTTCATTGATCCTGCGTTTTGGATGTCTTACTCCTTAATCTGTTTTGGTGCAGAGATTATTCATTCAGTCTCTTGAAGAATGGGAGCACCATGAGCAGAGGGGGGCTCAAGGTCAGGTTGCACATACCTGACAACCATACTTGAAAATCAGGAGTAATGAAAAAAAAATGAAGTGATATGAAAGGAGCACAGTGGACAAGGCTGGATAAGATAGGCGTGTGAAGCATAGAGAATGGTCAAAGAAATACTGGGTGCTGCAAAAGATTTCAGATACACAGAATAATGTAGACTAAATGAACAGGCAGAAAGGTCATTGAAAAAATACCTAAAGGCAAGGAGGAAAAAAGTGTCGAGGCTTTATAGACATGGGGAGGCTTTTAAAGAGAAAGTGGTAGGAATGTGGAATACAATGCAAAGTAAGCTTAATGATTTTAGGAGTAACTACTGGATTTTGCCTTAATGTCACAATGGTTATTTTCATGGCTGCATATATTTCTGAAACAACATCCCGATTGTTACTAATGTGCCGTGTAGCATTGGGCCCAAATGACTGAAGCCGATTGTGCAGTACACCGTGCAGTTCACAGTTTGGCTTGCTGCCCTGACAGGATTACACAACATATCTATACAGCTGGGTCAGCAATCGAGGTGGCAGCTCAGCCACTGGAGAAATAAATTGACCGTGCAATGCTTGAAATTGCAGTAATTGGTTAGATTTCTATGGGATAGTTGCTGATCTATACTTCAGCAAACTAGTATGGTTACATTGCTGACTTGAACAGTGAGAAAAAACACATTTCCTGTTTCACTCTGATTTAGCGTGTCTTTCTGTGCTTAACTATGAGAGGCTTAATTATCCAGATAGATGGTTATTGCCACTAACAGTACGCCTGAGAATAATTACCTAGTTACTAAATGTTATTATTGATGTTGCTATATTATTCACAGTTGTCACTAATTGATTCTCCAAGTGATTTCACTGTCTCAAAGTAGAACTTCTAATGCAAGTGCAATGTTAAAGGCTGTGTTGTGTTAAGTTGGATTTTCAACAGGTGTGTCCAATCTGTGATATATTCCTCTGAGCTTCATCGTGATTGATCACTTTCTGAAAGAAACCATGAGTCTACAGCATCAGCAACAAAAAAATTACACCTACACAAGCAACTCACTTTAATCAGGACATAGCAATATTATGTTTGCTCTTTACTGGCAGATCATAGATATGTTGTCCATCATCAGGATGGCAATAAAGAAAATAAACTTTTTTTTTTTTACACACCAGTAGAGTGTTACTCTTAAAAAAGAAATTCAACTGCCAAAGAATTGCATCTGAAAATATGAAGCTCATCAACTCTGTCAATAGCAATTCTTCAATATGCATTTTCCACATTTTATCTTGCATGGAATACATACTTTGGACAAGGGTTCATTTTAGTCCTTACACTTCTTCCATCAGGTATCCTGGCCAATATTCATCCCTGAACCAGCATCACTGGAACAACTGTTTGACTGCTATGCTTCCTACATTACAATTGTGACCACACTTTAAAAATACTTAATTGACTATAAAATACTTTGGAACATCCCAAGGTCATGAAAAGTGCCATACAAATGCAAGTCTCGCTTTTCTTATCTTGAACCATACATGCCTCAAGACTGTTATGGTCACCCGAGAGAGTTGTTATAGTGTGGATTTTCTGCAAGTAGTTCTTATAAGCTAAACTTTAGAAATGGATGTGATGGCACATCTCACCCTGATGAACTTCCCATTTTGAAACAGTCTATGTGGAATTCAGCACTTTCATTTGGCTTCTTTAACTTCTAATTATCTTTAAACCCATGATAAAATAAACACCAATAAACTGGTCACTTCCAAGACTTAATCTAATTTTAAAAATTAATGGGCAAAGAGCCTTTAGTCCAATATACACAATTGATTTTAAAAAAGCCTCTCTGCCCATCCACATTTTTCATCTGGCTCTTCATGGTTGAAGTGCTCTATACTATGCTTTATATTATTGATATGCTTTCAAATCTGAACAACTTGTCAGATCCTGTTGATATTGACTCTGCAAACATTTCTTACCACATGACTGCTTCACATGTTACTTGGCTGTATTTTATGCAGACTAATAGGTTTTCGCCCATAAAACCACCCACCCCTCCCCCACCACACCATCCTCCCCCTCTACCCCCAGCCAGTTGTGCTGAAGAACTTGCAATACATTACACAACCTTGTGGTTGTTGAGGGTTTTTGGTACAGTTCCATTCTGACAAGTTTTCTGATTCATTCCTGTACAGCTGTTTGGTTAAAGTTAATTTTTGCAAGTATTTGAATGAGTCATTTCTCCTTCAAACACTTAGCCATTTTGTGAACTTTACAGCATAGCTAGGCCATGACTACCTCAAACTTCTAGGCCAACTTTAGTTTTCTTTGGTTTGAGCGCTGGGGATGCTTGATTTCAATTTATTTTATTTAGGAGAGTTGTGGGGGAGGGAGTAGGTGGCGGAGGGAGCAAGAGAATTAGGTAATGGTAGGTAGAAGTGAAAAATTAAAAACAATTGTGAAGCTGAGTTTTTACAAAAGAGTCAGGGTTCATCATCATAATTTTTCCCACCTTTGATTAATTATTATAAATCATTCAGAAACATAATTGAAAACAAGTGCAAACTACTTCTAAATTTCTTGGGTCCATTTCTACGCTCATATGGAAGTCCTGAATCCTGAAGCAGAGATATAAAATTTTAATGATCTTGTTGCGGTTTTTGCTACACTTGAAAAACAAATGAACTTGGTTTAGTGAACACAAATTGTGACCTCAAGTCATCCCAAAGTGCCTCACAGCAAATTAATTGATTTTTCAAAGTGTAGTTCCTGATAAATGGGCAAATGCAGCAACTAATAATAAATAGTTAAATGTGCTTTGGTGGTGCAGATTGAAGTAGAGTGTTGACCAGGATATCAGAAATTCCCTATCTTGAAATAGTGCCAAAGGAACTCCTGTGTACCCAGACAAGGCCTGTGTCACCTGAAAATTCAAAACACACCCTCAGCATGGCAACGTGATATTAGCCAAGATTGCACCAGAGTCCTCAAGTGGGACAAACAACCAATGTTCTGAGGTTAAAATGTTGCCAAGCTCATACTTGCTTCATCAAACCACTAAAATTAAATCGTGCAACTCTTCATTAGAAACTGTACATACTTTGTAATTTTCTGATCTCCACTAAACACAAAATAAATTAAGGAAATAATATTGAGGAACATTTCCAAAACACTTGGAAACCTGTGTTTTAAAGACAGATTTTCTGTCTTTAAAACACTTTTGAGCACAGTCAGGATAAGACTGTCCCTGGGAATTAAAATGATCTTCTAATATAGTGCCCTTAGTTTGCTAAGGCTACATACAATAAAGAAGCTATTAATGCAATTAGCAGTTATATCTGACTCAAAAATACATTTAGTTTAAAAAAAACTATGCAAGGCAGGTAATTTACTGTGAAGTGACAGGGCTCGACAGTATTTTATGCGCTGTTATAGCTTTAAGATGATGTCGCCAACAAACAAATGTCTCTGACTCTCGGGTATGGGTGGGGGTTGGAAGATTTCACAGATAAATTATCTTATGATTTACAGTACCTCAAATCAAGCCATTTCCTATTAAATACTACACACTTGCTCTGTATAGTCTCAGAATTATCCTAACATATGCTAGAATTGATAAGTGTTGCACTATGAGTTTCTGAATTGCTTTTCCTATAGTTCAGGGGCTTTGTAAAAAACTGTCCAATCATTGAGGCACCGTTTCAGGTCAAGGTAACTGATACTGTCTGGTCTCAGTGAATGGTAGGATCATGGGACCTGAATTCACAATGCCTGTTCTCAATGCTAATTCGTGTCATGAACCTGGAACTAATTGTCTTGGGGAGAAAAGTAAAAGTGAGAATCAACTTTAAGTATTCTCATGTAGTTTTATCTTCTGTTCCAAAAAGCAGCATTGATAAAAACACGAGAAGCCACAAGCCACACGTTATCGTGTTCAGAAAACGGGAAATAGCACTTACCACTTTGTATGGGAAGGAAAGCCTTAGGGAAAAAAAATCCCTCAAATACGCAGAATTAGGCTTGCAAAACCTTTCCTTGCCAGTGCCAAAAGTTCAACCTACATGGCCAATAGAAAAAACATTTAGCTGTACCTGAGAAGTGGCAATGCTTTTCAATACATGACTCTGCACTATGATGCTTCACTCAATTTTCAATTAACGGTCTAGATTTTCATACAAGTCATATGGGCAGCTGTCCCTCTTACTTGCTCTGAGGAACAGCCTACGCCTGAAAACATCAATCTGCATTTTTCCTTTGATGTCAATGGCCTTGCTATGTACTTTCAGTATTTGCTGTCCTCTTTCTATATTCCAAATGCTTTGAACAATTGCAACTAGTGAACATTGTGTCACGTTTCCCAATTTAACTGTTGGTCATAGGAACCGTTCCCTCCTGTCTGAAGAACTTCATGTCCACAGTTTCAAGAAAAGATCAAGCCAAATGCTACCAGAGGAGTAATTTAATACATCAAAGTCAACAATCAAAATAAATACAAGAGGGGACTGTTCCTTTTTCACTGAGTATGAACATTTTCCAAAGTTACAAAGAACAACTTAGGAAAGAGCATTGCTTTAATTTCCCAAGTTAATTATTATAAGCAAGTACATAGATTACTGAATCTTGTCAAACATATAGGCTGAGATGTCAAGCATCGATAACAAAAATACACACTCAAAAGTGCAATGGACATTGCTCAATCACCATTATGACTACTTCACCAAAAGCACCAAGGTTGGAATACTGATAGAAGGGATTAAAATTACTTGGCTACACCTTGTTCTGCAAGTCAACTCTAACATTCTAATACAGAAACATGCTAGAAGATTTATTGGAAGGATATAATACAGGGCATGGATTGAGTGCATAAAGGTATGTTTTTACACTTCCACATTTTCCTCTGCTGTGACTAATGTTAAACTACAATTTCAATGGGCTGGGGTCTTTCTGACACCCAATCCAAGGGGCCATTCTCCATGTGTGAGCGTAAACCATGAAAATCAACACACAATTTTCCTTGGAGGGTGAGAGGCTGGAGGACACCTCAACTGAAGCATCTTTTTCATCAGCAGTCATTGTGGATGGCAACTGGTAGTGGTAGGATTTCTGCACCCTGAGTGAGAGCGAGAGCATGAGCATGTGAGCGAGAGCGTGTGAGCGAGAGCGTGTGAGCGAGAGCGTGTGAGCGAGAGCGTGTGAGCGAGAGCGTGTGAGCGAGAGCGTGTGAGCGAGAGCGTGTGAGCGAGAGCGTGTGAGCGAGAGCGTGTGAGCGAGAGCGTGTGAGCGAGAGCGTGTGAGCGAGACAGTGTGAGCGAGACAGTGTGAGCGAGACAGTGTGAGCGAGAGCGTGTGAGCGAGAGCGTGTGAGCGAGAGCGTGTGAGCGAGAGCGTGTGAGCGAGACAGTGTGAGCGAGACAGTGTGAGCGAGACAGTGTGAGCGAGACAGTGTGAGCGAGACAGTGTGAGCGTGGCTGAGTGAGTGTGTCTGTATGAGGGTGGGTGGGGGCAAGTGTGTGAGAGAGAGGAAGGGGGTTGAGTTTAAGGGGTGTGGACCTGTCTGGCTCTCAGTCTCAGAGTTCTCATTCACCCTCACACTCACATACCCACTGTGGTGAGGGTGAGTGAGTGAGCACCCCAAGACTGGAAATGAACTGGACACCCACACATTTACCCTTTCACACTCTAATGGTCGTATTTATTTGTTACTCCCTTTAATTGTCAATTTATTGTTGTGACTTTTTTTTGCTCAGCAAGTTGTTTCTTTTCATACATCAGCTTTTTGTTTTGAAATTCATGTGTAATGTTGTGTCAAACCTTATGCTTCCAAAATTTGCTCATTGGCCCCCCCAAGTAAGGGAAAAATTGAAATGTGCCCCCCCCCCCCCCCCCCCCCCCCCCCCCCCCCAGTTGTACAGTTTTGAAAATATGCTTCAGAAATCCTATGTGTTTTAAGACTGAAGATACATTCTATTGTACACTATGAGCTGAACAATTGAAGATTACGAATCAGGTTCTGTAAATAAACAAAATAATCCCCCTGGCATGATTTTTATTCCATTCAGTTATACGGGAATTGAATCGAATCTTGACATACAATGACACAAAGGCATTAAATAAAATACAATGCTTCTTTCATTTTATCAAAGTACTAAGGAACAGGAAAGCCATGAGATCTCAACAAGCCCAATCTTTATTGATACATTGGCCCCCATATCCTTACCTAATTCCTCAATTCCTTCTCTTCCAAGAAACACACATGTCTAGGTGAAAATATCTGCCTAATTTTCCTTCTTAAAAGAACTTGCATTTACACAGTGCTCTTGGAATTCCAACAATGACATCTCAGCTTCTTTAATGTAAAAAAAAAAGACCCTATGTCTCAGAGGCACAATTTAAAAAATAGATGCCAAACCAAAACTGCAGATATTAGCAAGTGTCCAAAAGATTGATCAAAGATGTGGGTTTTAAGGCAGTTTAAAAGGGGGAAAGGTGGAGAGGTAGGAGATGTACAGGGATAAAATTCCACAGCATCAGACCAATGGTGTGAATAACGAGGGGAGATGCACAAGAAGCTGGAATCAGAGGAATTCGTTTAGGAGGGGCTGTAAAGTTGGAGGAAATTACAGCAATATGGCAGGGTGGGTAATGAAGGGATTTAATCAAGTGAAGGAAATTTTAAAATGTGAGACACTTCACAACAAACATGCAGGCAACCCAAAAACAAACCTGTATAAAGTAAGGTCCACAAGCAACAACTTTTGAGAGGCTGGATAAGCAGTTTTGCCAAGTAAGTTGGAAGAGATAGGGAGAACTCTTAACAGCATCATGGGATCTTTTGCATTTACCTGAGCAGGCAAAAAAGGTCTTCAATTTCATGTTTTGCCTTAGGAACTTTATTGAGTGCAGGAAATGGGTTTACCGGTTATTTGTCCATTATACTCTGCCCAAAATTCTTTTCCAGTGATGTCAGAATCATCAACAACACACTGCATTCCGGCATCAGCTGACATTATCTGCTCAAGTCCACAGCCCACTAACTTAAACACAAGAGTGCCACCAGATGAAAAGGCTAAAACACTCCTAATTTTCTCATCCATAGCTTGTGCCCATTGGTACTTGAACCCTTCAACATAAATGAACAATTTGCCTGGATCAATTTTTCATGAGAAGTACCAATAAGACAACAAGCTTAACTATGATAATTGAATCTCATTTTACATTCTGAACATCTGGAATGATCTTTGCTGCATGCCTTTCCAGCCTCTCAAGTGCAATTAATACCTTTCTTGTGATTAGGCAGTCAGAACAGCACAGTAGTGCAGATCTGTTCTGAACAATATCTTGTACAGCAAGAAGAATACATCGCCTGATTTGTAATTACCCCACTGTTAATGCAGCCCTGTATTTCATTTTTTTTTGCATTTTTTGACTGTAGCTAAACAGCATGTTGATATGGTCATAACAACTCCAAAATTTATTTTCTTATCACCACTTGCAACCATTGTTGCTTTCACCAGGTATTTCCTATTTCTCATTGAGACACAGAACTGTCACCTATTGGCCTGATTTCTAAAAGGTCTAAAGTCAAACTAGTGGCAATGCTCCATGTTATTTGCTTTGGCTGAGAGCTTGGCACAACCTGCAAAACCTCACAATTTTACTGACTATATCCTTGTTGTAAGCTATGATTGTATAACTAAAAATAGAAAGGGTCCCAATGCTATCTATTGCCGTATTCAGTTCAGAATCTTGCCCTAACCTGAAAATGTACTATTTTATTCATAGTTCTTTTTTGTGGCAACTGCTTTTAAAGCCAATTATTATTATGCTTCACCACCACCCAACTCTGACTCCTCTCAGCTTTTCTTTACGTAGCAAGTTTGTTTTGCTATGTTATTTTTTCAGTCCCTGAAGAGTTAAGAATGCTGTTAAGTTGCTTTAGCATCAGACAACACTCCTGTGAATTATGCAGCCAAGGAGTTTTGTTTTAAAAAAGGAGGCTGCGATTAAACCACCTTTCTTTAACCTCCACTCTTGAAGTTGCTTTCTATTTGTATCTTGGAAGAATGGCTGTAATAACGATAAAGGCTGTTAAACAAAAATATTTTCTGCTTATCATCAATATCAAAGTACACAATTATCTTGAAACTGATGGTGAATTGCTGTAGAGAACATTCTTACATGCTGCTGGCTGACCTTCTCAGATCACACCCATTTGTCACTAAGGCAACCAAACAAATCTTTGTAAACTTTATGGTGCCTTTGGTTTACAGGTGGATTAAATTTATGTTTATTGTGCACTGGCTTAATGTACTTATAAAAAAATCATCCCTCTGATATCAAGCAGCTTGGCAATTATGATTCAGGTACTTCAAATAAAGTTAGCCCAAAAGGGAACTGGAAGCAGTATCATACACAACACTCCCATGTCACATGTATTCCTGTTAAACACTGAAAAATGTTTCGAGTGGGACACGAGAAGGAAAATAGCAATACTGTTAACTAGTAGAGATTTGTAGTTCCCTTTAAAGAAAATCTGCCAGCCTTCCCAGATCTGGCCTATGTGACTCCAGGATCACTGCAATACAGTTGACTCTTAACTGTCGCGTGCAATAGCCTAGTAAGCCACTTGGTTCAAGGATGGACAACAAATGCTGGCCTTGCTGCATCCACAAGAATAAAAAAAGACAATTTTTGTTGCATGTCATGCTGTTTACAGTTGGCACGAGGCATTCCATTTTCAGGAATCATCTGGCTAGATTTGGTCTGCTTTTTATGTGAAATGCTTCTCTCTCAATTGACACCAAATACTGTTCAAAATATAATATAAAATAGACAATTTAAAATGATGTCTTTTTTCTTAAAATATGCATGGATTGTATTATGTGCCTCCTGCAAGTCTCGGGCTATAGATTCGCTCCAAGACAACAACTATAAAATGTTCTGAAGGTCTCACACAGGCTCTCATCCTACAAACTCTCCTACAATTGAGCTTATTCTCGGCCTCTACTCGGAGTGAATTGAGATTAGAAACTCAGCAAAGCCGAGAAAATGGCCTCTCACTCACCATTCAGCCACTGAAGAGAGGAAACTGCAGCTGAGGATTTTTGGAACCCTGAAATAAGTCTTCGAAATAAGAGTTTGAAATTACAATTACGATTTTAGCAAACCATGAAACAATGGAATTTAAAGAATTTAAACAATGCAAGCAATTATTTGAATCGTCCACCCTTCATTTTACATGAACAGTTAAAATGAAAGCTTGAAAAATTTAGCACATTCCAACTTTATTTGCGATCATAAGACCGTAAGACATAGGAGCAGAAATTAGGTCATTCGGCCCATCGAGTCTGCACTGCCATTTAATCATGGCTGATAAGTTTCTCAAACCCATTCTTCCGCCTTCTCCCCATAACCTTTGATCCCCTTAACAATCAAGAACCTATCTATCTCCATCTTAAATACACTCAATGACCTGGCCTCCACAGCCTTCTGTGGCAATGAATTCCATAGATTCACCACTCTCTGGCTAAAGAAGTTTCTCCTCATCTCTGTTCTAAAAGGTCTTCCCTTTACTCTGTTCCCTCAGGTCCTAGTCTCTCCTACTAATGGAAACATCTTCCCCATGTCCACTCTATCCAGGCCTTTCAGTATTCTGTAAGTTTCAATCAGATTCCCCCTCATCCTTCTAAATTCCATCGAGTATAGACCCAGAGTCCTCAAACATTCCTCATATGTTAAGCCTTTCATTCCTGGGATTGTTCTCGTGAATCTCCTCTGGACCCTCTCCAGGGCCAGCACATCCATCCTGAGATACGGGGCCCAAAATTGTTCTCAATATTCTAAATGTGGTCTGACCAGAGCCTTATAAAGCCTCAGCAGCACATCCCTGCTTTTATATTCTAGTCCTCTCGAAATAAATGCCAACATTGCATTTGCTTTCCTAACTACCGACTCAACCTGCAAGTTAACCTTAAGAGAATCCTGGATTAGGACTCACAAGTCCCTTTGTACTGCACATTTCTGAATTCTCTCCCCACTTAGAAAATAGTCTATGCCTCTATTCTTCCTACCAAAATGCATGACCTCACACTTCCCCACGTTGTATTCCATCTGCCATTTCTTTGCCCATTCTCCTAACCTGTCCAAATCCTTCTGCAGCCTCTCCGCCTCCTCAATACTACCTGTCCCTCCACCTATCTTTGTATCATCTGCAAACTTAGCCAGGATGCCCTCAGTTCCTTCATCTACATCATTAATGTATCAAGTGAAAAGTTGTGGTCCCAACACTGACCCCTGCAGAACTCCACTAGTCACCGGCCACCATCCTGAGAAGGACCCCCTTATCCCCACTCTCTGCCTCCTGCCAGATAGCCAATCTTCTATCCATGCTAGTACCTTGCCTCTAACACCATGGGCTCTTATCTTACTGAGCAGCCTCCTGTGCAGCACCTTGTCAAAGGCCTTCTGGAAGTCCAAATAGATAACATCCATTGGCTCTCCTTTGTCTAACCTACTCATTACCTCCTCAAAGAACTCCAACAGATTTGTCAGGCATGACTTCCCCTTGATGAAACCATGCTGACTTTGCCCGATTTTACCATGCACTTCCAAGTATTTTGAAATCTCAGCCTTAATAATGGACTCTAAAATCTTACCAACGACTGAGGTCAGGCTAATCAGCCTGTAATTTCCCGTCTTTTGCCTCACTCCCTTCTTAAACAGGGGGGTTACATTAGCGATTTTCCAATCCTCTGGGACCCTCCCTGACTCCAGTGATTCCTGAAAGATCACCACTAACGCCTCCACTATCTCTTCAGCTATCTCCTTCAGAACTCTGGATGTAATCCAACTGGTACAGATGATTTATCCAACTTCAAACCTTTCAGTTTTCCCAGCACCTTCTCCTTGGTAATGGCCACCATACTCACCTCTGCCCCCCGACTCTCTTGAACTTTGGGGATGTTACTCGTGTCTTCCAACGTGAAGAGTGACGCAAAGTACCTATTCAGCACTGTGGGTGTACCCACATGGACTGCTGGGGTTCAAAGCAGTAGCTTACCACCACTTCTCAAGGGCAATGAGGGGTGAGCAATGAATGCTGGTCTAGCCATCAACGCCACGTCCCATGAAAAACATAAGCAACCCAATGCATTCTCCTAAACTATTCTTTATGATTAACTAAGAACATACAAAGGAAAGGCAAGCAGTTCACTTATAACAAAGCGTATCTGAAATCATACAAGTACAACAGTTTTGTCACAAGCCCAATGGAAAGGAGAAATTGTTAAATCCCCTCTAAAGTCTCGGAGAGGAGGAAAATAGACAGGAGCCTGTTTTGAGAAAGCATAGCAAAAATTTTCATTCAACTCCTACAGTGCTCTGCACACCATGCTGCACCTCCTGACATTCCAGCAGCAGCGTTGTTCTACCAATGATTTGGTAGAATACAAATGACATACATTGAAGCCACTTATTGACGTTCACATCTACTCTCACATGCACAATGTTGCAGGACCAAACATGCTACCACATTAGGAGAATGCCACCCAAGTGGCACCACGACATTTCATTCATTCCTGAAGTTTAATAGTAACGTTAAGTAATAACCATAATAACATTGAAAATGCCACCAGTGTTTCACAGAGCGCAATTAAATCATGGATGCCAAAGTCAAAAGTGATAATATTAAGAGGGATGACCAAAACGGCGCTTCATTAGTAAATGAGAGGGAGAGAGATAGAGGCGTTTAAGATGGGAATTTCAGAATGTGGAATGGTGGGCAACATAAGGCAGAGTAACTCAGGGTTGGGTGAAGGAAGCAGAATCAAGAGAGGCAGAGTCAGAGAAAGCGAGATCTGAAGTGTAGAGCTTGAAGAGGTCATTGGAATAAGGAAGGGTGAGTGTGCAACAGAATTTGAACAAGGATGAAAATTCTAAATTTAAATTTGAGGGACTAGGGGACTGAGAGCCAATGCAGATTAACAAGGACAGGGGTGAAAGGAGAGTGGGACTTGTTGCAAAAGTGGGTCTGGGCAGCTGAAGTCTCAGATGAGCTGAAGTTTATTGAGCATGGAAGATGAGAAGACGACTAGGAAAGCATTGGAATTGTCAAGCCTAGTGGTGATAACTGCACTGAAAAGGGTTTCAACAGATGAACTGAGGCAAGAGAGGAGGTATGTGATCTCACAGGGGTGGAGGGAGGCAGACTGTGATGCTAAGGATAAGGTATATGATAGCTATCTCAGCCTGGGGTTGAATAGGACATTGAGTTTGCAAACAGGTTGCTGCAGCCTGAGTCAGTGACCAGGTCAATGACGAGTGAACTGAATTTGTGGCAGAGGCACAGGACAAAGGTCTCTCTCTGGTTTTGCAATATTTTGCTAGAGGAAACTTCAACACATCCAAGACTGCATGTTGGACAAGCACTGATAAAGGAGGGAGAAGAAAACTAAATGCAAGTCAGTGAGATACAAAAAATGAATATTTCTTCAACAATACATCCAAATAATGAAAAAAAGTCTTTATTTTACTTCATATTCAAGATCAATGGCAACATTGCTCATTAGGTAGAATGCACAAAGTATCCTGGCATGCAATTTCCATTTAAAGGACTAAAAAAGTAAAACTCAACTTTAACCCTGCAGGTACATAATGTTTTTAATTGAGTAACAGTTAAGTTATTTTGCAACACCAGTGTATTTATGCACTGTTTAAAACAAGGGCCACAAGAACACCATGCTGCAAAGGTTTGCACTGCACTTAGAGAGGTACTTTCCAACATATCTGACTAATAGTTTTGTCAAGATGTTGACCTAGTTACCTCGGTTACTATATTTAATACAAATGTATAACTCAATATGAAATTTAAATCACAAAGGAATTCTTTAAAGATTTAAAGAGGGTAAATAATATCAAGAATAATTTCAATTTTTATTCATCTCAATTTCATCTCTGCCATCAGCATCAACTCTTTGTTATGGTGTAATTGCACAACACTATCACCCTCCAATATTTCTCTTCAGTGGTCATTATTCATGAAAGGTTCCATGCTGAGAGTTAGCAGGCTATTTGCCCATGGCAAACCTAACAAAAGATTATCACCTACACCGACATATGCAGCAGATTGTTGGATACCGATTAGAGGCCATTTCTACTGTCTCGACTGAGGTCAGCTCACTCAACAGGGGTAGTCATCTGATACACATGGCTCAGTTCTGCAATGAAATGTGCATTGACCAACCGAGGAAACCATTGTAATTTTACTTTATTCTTTCCTCTGCCATACACTTGTACTTCTGCACATTGCAACAATTTATTTCACATCTCTCTTCCATTCCAACTGCTGTACAGAGAGAGAAAACCCATAGAAAACTGAAAATTAAGGTGCTGTAGTTTGAGAATTGAGTGCCCCTGAAGTAAGCCATGGTTGCGAAGGTGAGTCTCAGTTTTTGATGTCTCAATGTGTGCTGCACTATAGATGGCATATATTGCTGAGATTCACAATTAGCAGAATTAGAATGTCACTTCAAAAGAAAGGCACAAAGACATATGAATTCAAAGAAAACATGATCACAAGTTTAACTATGCTGTTAAAAACTACTCTGGTTACAAAATACCACGGCACAAGGTTCTGCTTTTGCAACATTCATCTGGAATACACAACAAATACAAAGAACTCCACTTCACAACGGCTACCTTGAAATTTCAGCAAAAATGTCAATGTAATCAAAATGGCTATTATAGCTCATTTAATAATGACCTTTTGAACATCACGCAGTAATCAAACATCCACCTTGGTAGCCAGTTGATCATTGTTATCCAAGTTATTTGCCATAAAGTACAAGAACTATTAATCAGCCACCGTGTCAATTGAGCATAATTTTCTCAGAAAACTAGACAGCTGACCTCATGCTTTCTTGTTTCAAACAAATATTTCCATTGACACATCCTAATTCAGCTAGTAAGGTGAGCAATTTGGGGGATCGAAGTGCTTTGTCTAGTAACCCAGTAAGACAGCAAGCTAAACTCAAATGACTGAACAGACTAGAATTTGAACAGAAAATGTTCGGGATGCCCAGCAGGTCAGGCAGCATCTGCAGAGAGAGAAACAGTTAACTTTCAGGTTGATTATGTTTCTGCTTTAAGGGTAGGGGCATGTAAAAAAAAAGGGGTGGGGGGGGTGGTGAAGGGAAGATCTGTTGAAAGGGTTGAAGCAAGTGGAGAATAAATATCAGCATGGACTCATTGGGCCTGTTTCTTTACTATGTATTCTATTTAACACTGCGTAACTGTCCCAATGAAGTTCAATGGAAGCTCATCTCTCAATTAAGCACTTTGCAGTCTTCCAGACTCAATGAATTCATTAATTTCAGATCATAACCTCTGATGCTATTTATTTTGGGCAGCAGGTGCTGGCAATGATTCTGTTGCTAATTTAACTTCTCCTGCATTCCACTCCATCACAGACATTTCCATTTGTTCCTTCCTCTCCGTTTCCCTGTACTGTACTTCCTTAAACCCTGTTACATCTGTAACGTTTTCCAATTCTGACAGCAGGTGAACAGACCTGATACATTAACTCAGTTTCTCTCTCTCACAGATGCTGCATGGGGGCTGCTGCGTATTTCCAGCATTTTCACCATCCGCAGTATTTTGCCTTCAGATGAAGATTTGAATCTGGCCTCTGCTTCTAAAGAAACAAAGCCGTGCACCCTTCCTCTTCATCAGACTCGCGGGATGTATACAATGGCGTTCTCCAGGGATTGGTATTTGGACCACTGCTCTGATATATGATAATGAACTGGACTTGACTATACAGGGCATAATTTCAAAATCTGCAAATGATATGAAATTTGCAAATATAGTAAACAATGAGGAGGTGGTAGGTAAAATGGGCAGACACGTGACAAATGAAGTTTAACCATTAAGTGTGAAATGATACATTTCAGTAGAAAAGAAAAAAAACATTCTGGTAGGAAGAACAATGACAGGCAATGTGAACATGCTGGGCCAAACAGCGCTGTATCATTTCTAGGTAGAAACCATCTTATAAATGTAATTGTTCCCCTTGATGGAGAATTCTAGAACCGGGGACATAGATTCAAGATAAGCAGCAGAAGGTGTAGGGGGGACATGAGGAAGAACTTTCTTAGGCAGTGGGTGTCTGGAATTCGCTGCCCAAGTTGGTGGTAGAGGCAGAAACTCTAAACTCTTTTTAAAAGTACCTGGATCTGCACCTTAAGTGCTGTAAGCTGCAGGAAGGTGGGATTAGAAAGGGCACCTGGGTGTCCTCAGGCTGGCATGAACAAGATGGGCCGAATGGCCTCCTTCTCTGCTGTACCATTTCTATGGTTCTAATATGCCAGGACCCAACAATCAAATTATTCATCGCTCCAAGGCATTAACCAGGCCCATTGCACACTACAATGTTCCATTATCAGTTAAAAGCAAAATACTGCAGATGCTGGGAATCTGAAACAAAAACAGAAAATGCTGGAAAAACTCATCAGGTCTAACAGCATGTGTGGAGAGAGAAAAAGAGTTGACGTTTCAAGTCCGTAAGAATGGCTGAGTTTTTCCAGCATTTTCTGTCTTTGTTCCATTGGCAGTTTATCATTGGGTGCCCTCCCCAAGACCCTGCTTATAACAATTTTATCCATCGGCTCGAATAATATACCTGCTAAGAAAGAGTCTGGCCACAGAGGCTTATAGCAGTAGAGTCAGAGCAAAATGAAAAATCAGTTAGTACAATTGTTTGAATTTAGTTTCCTATTTGTGAATGGAATGCATAGTACCAGACCTTTGAGCTTTGGCCTGTTGAAGATAGAAACTGTGGCTTTGAATTTATATCTTAACAGTTCCCAGTACCTTAATTTTGTGTTAAAGATCTTGCTGCTCCTGCAAAAATACAGCCCTTCCCGCAGAATTTGAATATCTATACAGTCATTTGCATTTAACTAACTCTTGGTGGGTTAGTAAACAAAACACACAGAACAACTGTAGCATTCAGAAATTTTAACATTCAAGTTAGAAACCCTGTAATGATGTATGCAGTCTTGAAATTAATTCAACAGGCATTAGGAGGAAAAAAAATCACCAATCGCTGGTAAAAAAAATACATCAATGATCCTGGAATATTTTCTCTTACCTTGGAGCGCTCCATTCTTCTTGAAGAAAGCACTTCCTGGCCAACGGGGTGGACTTGATGTGCTATAAAGTAAACAAACATTGTTTAAGGAATGTTTTTCTCAACTCATTTCTGGGCAAAGCAGTTCAAGTTAAATAAGGTAACACTTGTGCAAGGTTTTCAAAAGATTTGAACTGTTAAGTTGCTCACGTGCTTTTCAGAATTTCATTCCACCAAACAGAATTTCTCATTTTTACAATTAAAAACATTCCTCTGTTCACTCATCAAACGCTTTCCAGTAAGGGTTAAACCAACATCTGGAAACCAAATTAATATCAGAGGAAAATCCAGAGGGGAGTCCATGTAAGGGAGCCGAAAGCTTTGCCAAATGTCTAAGACTCTTCCACAAGATCAAACCGCAGCCCTAACAACAGAAAAATACAAACAGCAGACATATAACCGGGGAGGGAAGGAGGAAGAGAAACACTCTAATAACGAAAGACAACCCCAAAGTCCTGAAAATGAAGAAACCTTATTACAAAAGAATTAAATGACATGTTAATTACGAACAAGAGAGCAACCCCTCCAGACCTTATTTGTTCTAGTCTTTGTTATGCAAACAGTTTATAGCTCAGTTGTCGAAACAATCCCAAGATAAAAGACTAAAGCAAATTAAGCTCCTTTCTTAATCACACATTCAGTCCCCAATCCGAAAACTATTTATCACAGGAAAGTACAGAATAACATATTGCAACCTGTCAAGGCAGCAGTTGGGAAGTCAAAGCAGAGAGAAGGCTTATTGTCTTTCACAATTTGTCTTGGGATCAAAATTTTTTTCTCCTTAGAGAGGCCTACTCAGCCTATTGTAAAAATGAATCGATAACCAACTGGTAGCATGGCACATTTTTGCATTCAATCTATTATTGAGCCATATAAGAGCTCAATGTTCATCAAATAAGTTGCCTTGTTCCAGCTGATATTGAGCTGCATGAATAGGTTGTACATAAATGCAATCATCTCAAGTGTCACAACCATAAATTGTGTTTTTCCCTATTCCGAGTTCTCTGGTATCAAGTGACAATTTCCCTTGAAGTTTTTTGCAGGGGCAGGTATGGTGGGTTTCAGTGATACTTATAAAAGCATTCTTTGCCTTTAAGGATATTCAGCAGTAATTAACAGGAAGGATACCTCAGCTTTCGGTTTACAAAGCTCAATAAATATTAGGTCAACTGCCTAACAGAATTGAACATTATGGATACTGCAGCGACCTGGGTGAGTGTATAAAATTGATCAAACTTCAGCTATTGCCCTGTCAGACATGGGCAAGACCCACCCTAAATGCACATTTTGACCAACAACTCCAAAACTCATTCTGACTCCAGTGAAAATACAAATGAAGCTGCCAGCACTTAGGGCAGCAACCTTCAGACCACCAGTGAGCTAAGCAGCTCTGCTACTCTACAGATCAGTCTTTATATTCATTGGCATTACACTTACACTGGATATTGGAAAAGGTCTGAAAGCCAGAAACAGTCAGGTTTTCATAACCAGGTTATTATTAAGGGTGTTGTGGAACCTATGCTCAATATGAACAAGCTTGTTCCTGTTTTTTTTAAAATGAAAAATTAAGGGGCAAGACCAAGGTCCACAGTGCATGATATTAAGGTTGAAGATGATACAAGAGACAATGAGGTACTAAAACAACGCGGGTGGAAGCCCCAGAAAAACATTCCTTCTCTGGAGACCCCATCAATGCCCCACCAAAGCTACAGTGGAAGAACCTATGCAATAATTGCAGTCCTGGAGGGATTCTGTACAAAAGAAGTTGAAACTATTCCAATCAGTCTTTATGTTACATTTTATAGTATGGTTCGTGCCGCTCTTTGTATACATTTACTTGGGTGCGTTCTCTGTTTTCAAGAGTTTTTTTGTCTGATTGACTTGTTTCTGTCAGCTGCATTTTCCTGAAGGGTTTTCTCTTGGAATATCCTTTCTGCACAGCACCGAGCACTGTATAGATTTAATTTATTTTCCATGTGTGAATTCTGTTCTAACTAATGCTACAGATCTTGTCATTTTTCTGTCCTGAAGCACTTAGTGCAAGCCAAATCCCCATTTTCCATAAGTTCTCAGAAGTAAACCTCAGTTCATCATCTAACCATGTTTGAAGGTAGTGGCCATCCATCTTCAGCAGCTCCTTAATTCAGGAAGTATACCACTTTAAATCTAACGTTTGTATGTGTGGAATATTGCAATTGGCACCTCTATAAATGAACCCATACTCTCAGTGCCATCTGCTGTTGTGGCTGAAAGTCAAGGCCTTGTCGAGATTAACAGTGCATCTTGTAAATATTTCACATGAGTTATGTCCATGTTCTCCTTTTGTTTTATAGGATTGGATCACCCATAGAAAATCTTACATTAGAGAAATTCCTGTTTTTGAGTACCTGTAATTTTTTTTAAGGCTGAGCTTCTGAAGCATCACAAAATAGCTCTATAATGTCAGCCCTGAACTTTCTTTACTCATTTCCTCTAAGCTTCAAATACGCTGCTCTGCATTCACTTCCTCCTCCTTGCATTGAAACCAAATTCATCAAACAGCCTCTCACTCAATTCTTTATCCACCACCTCAGAACTGTGGAACTCTACCCTTCTTTTCCACTGAAGGCTTTTAGTCCATATAACCTAAACGCTACACCTGCAATTATCAAATGGGTTCTCCCACAATAGCTTTGGTGGGAGATGAATGGATTTGCCAGAGAAGCAATGATTTTTCTCCTGTAAACAAGGAGAGACAACAACCCATGGTTTGTCTAAATTTCTGCTTACAGCATGAGGTAGCACAAGAGTTTAATCATCCCGCAACTATATGACTGACTGGGGTCATTGGTGAACAAACATCTTACACTCTTATTTGAAGAGAAGTAGATAGCGTTGATCTGCATAACAGTGAGGAAAAAGGAGTGGGACTAATTGAATAGCTCTTTTAATGAGCCGGCACTGGTATGATGTACAGAATGGCTTCTTTTTGTGCTGCATGATTTTATGATGAGGAGAATGAAAAAGTTTAAAAATCTGAGAGACAACTCAGAATTGGCAAAGAAATTTTTCTCAGCACAGACTGGCTTCTCTGCTTGTAAACCCACCCACACAATGATTTCTCCGCTCTAGTTTATTTGCTCACTACTCTGAAAGTGCCAGCTCAATAGGTTTCAGAGTTATCCCCTAGACCAAATTTCTGTTTGCTGTCTGAGTTTAGACATTGAACGTCAGTGGTTAACTTGACCTTTGAGATGGGGTGGGGAAGGAAGCACCAAAGGCCCCATACAAGGTATGGAAAACAAGCTTGCATTTCACCAGGAATCACAGGATAGCTATCAGGAGCTGGTACCCTGGCTGATTTCCCTTCCCTAGAATTTAGCACCTTCCAAAACCACGACCAATACCATCTAGAAGGACAAGGGATGCAAATAAATGGAACACTATCACCTGGAAGTTACCCTCCACGCTACTCACCATCCTCACTTGGAAATATATCGCCGTTCCTTCACTGTAGTTGGGTTAAAATCCTGGAACTCCCTTCCTAACAGCATTGTGGGTGTACCTACACTACATGGACTGCAGCAGTTCAAGAAAGCAGCTCACCATCACCTTCTCAAGAGCAATTAGGGATGGGCAATAAATGCTGGCCCAGCCAGCGAAGCCCGAATCCCGTTAATGAATAAAAAAAGTCCAATCTTTGAGGCCAATTGTAACGCAGGTTTATCAGTTTCCCATTGCAGACCAGGCTCACACATCAGACGTTCCTGATCCAGGAGGCTCAGTTACACACTACGTAGAGTCTAAAGTCAGGGGCTCAGATAGGTGCTTCTGTGGTCGTGAAAGAGACACCAGGATGGTATGTTGCCTCCCTGATGTCAGGGTCCAGGATGTCTCTGATTGGGTACGGGACATTCTGAAGGGGGAGGGAGAACAGCCAGAGGTCGTGGTACACATTGGTACTAATGACATAGGCAGGAAGAGTGACGAGGTCCTGCAGTGTGAGTTTAGGGAGTTAGGCATAAAGTTAAAAAACAGGACCTCTAGGGTTGTAATCTCAGGATTACTCCCTGTGCCACGTGCCAGTGAGGCTAGAAATAGGAAGATAGTGCAGCTGAAAACGTGGCCGAACAGATGGTGTAGGAGGGAGGGTTTCCGATATCTGGATCGGAGGGATCTCTTCTGGGGCAGGTGGGACATGTATAAGAAGGACGGGTTGCATCTAAACTGGAGGGGCGCCAATATCCTGGCTGCCAGGTTTACTAGTGTCACTCGGGAGGGTTTAAACTAGTATGGCAGGGGGGTTGGAACCAGAGCAATAGGTCAGCAGGTGAAATAAAAGACTGGGAACAGTAAATATGGTCAGTAGGACTAAGAGGAAGGGCAGGCAGGGAGCACTTACTGAATACAGTGGGACTGGGGGTCTGAAATGCATTTGTTTCAATTCGAGAAGTATAACAGGCAAGGCAGATGAGCTTAGAGCTTGGATTAGTACTAGGGACTATGATGTTATTGCTATTACAGAGACTTGGTTGAAGGATGGACAGGATTGGCAGATGAACGTTCCAGGATTTAGATGTTTCAGGCAGGATAGAGAGGGATGTAGAAGAGGTGGGGGAGTTGCACTACTGGTTAAGGGGAATATCACAGCTGTACGACAGGAGGACACCTCGGTGGGCTCATGCAGCGAGGAAATATGGGTAGAGCTCCGGAATAGGAATGGTGCAGTCACAATGTTGGGGGTTTACTATAGGCCACCCAATTGCCGGTGGGAGATTGAGGAACAGTTATGTAGGCAGATTTTGGAAAGATATAAAAGCAATAGGGTTGTTGTGGTGGGTGATTTTAACTTTCCCTATATTGACTGGGAATCACGGTGCTAGGGGTTTGGATGGTGCAGAATTTGTAAGGTGCATCCAGGAGGGCTTCCTGAGACAATATGTAGATAGTCCAACTGGGGAAGGGGCAATACTGGACCTGGTATTAGGGAATGAACCCGGCCAGGTGGTCGAAGTTTCAGTAGGAGAGCATTTCGGGAAAAGTGACCACAATTCAGTAAGTTTCAAGGTACTGGTGGATAAGGATAACAGGAGTCCTCGGGTTAAGGTGCTTAATTGGGGGAAGGCTAATTATAACAATATTAGGCAGGAACTGAGGAATCTAGACTGGAGGCGGATGTTTGAGGGCAAATCAACAACTGACATGTGGGGCTTTCAAACGTCAGTTGATAAGAATTCAGGACCAGCATGTTCCTGCTAGGATGAAGGATAAGCATGGCAAGTTTCAGGAACCTTGGATAACAAATGATATTGTGAGATTTGTCAAAAAGAAAAGGGAAGCATTCTTAAGGGCTAGAAGGCTGGGCACAGATGAAGCCCATGGAGAATACAAAGAAGGTAGGAAGAAACATAAGCAAGGAGTCAGGAGGGCTAAAAGGGGTCATGAAAAGTCACTGGCAACCAGGATTAAGGAAAATCCCAAGGCCTTTTATACATACGTAAAAAGCAAGAGGGTAGCCAGGGAAAGGGTAGGCCCACTCAGGGACAGAGGTGGGAATCTGTGTGTGGAGCCAGAAGAAATGGGAGAGATACTAAATGAATACTTCTCATCAGTATTCACCAAAGAGAAGGACTTAGCGGTCGATTTGTCTAGGGAAGAGTATGTTGATAGCCAGGATCATGTTGAGATTAAAAAGGTGTTAGGCGTCTTGAAGAATATTAAGGCGCATAAGTCCCCAGGGCCAGATGGGATCTACCCCAGAGTACTGAGGGAGGCAAGGGAGGAGATTGCTGGATCCTTGACAGAAATCTTTGTATCCTCACTGGCTATGGGTGAAGTCCCAGAGGACTAGAGAATGGTCAATGTTGTTCCATTGTTTAAGAAGGGTAGCAGGGATAATCCAGGAAATTACATGCCGGTGAGCCTTACGTCAGTGGTAGGGAAATTATTGGAGAAGATTCTTCGTGACAGGATTTACTACCATTTGGAAGCAAATGGGCGTATTAGTGAGAGGAAGCATGGTTTTGTGAAGGGGAGGTCGTGTCTCACTAACTTGATCGAGTTTTTCGAGGAAGTGACAAAGATGATCGACAATGGAAGGGCAGTGGATGTTACACATGGATTTCAGTAAGGCCTTTGACAAGGTCCCTCATGGTAGACTGGTACAGAAGGTAAAGTCGCACCAGAGGTGAGCTGGCAAGATGGATACAGAATTGGCTGGTCATAGAAGACAGAGGGTAGCAGTGGAAGGGTGCTTTTCTGAATGGAGAGCTGTGACTAGTGGAGTTCCGCAGGGATCAGTGCTGGGACCTTTGCTGTTTGTAGTATACGTAAATGATTTAGAGGAAAATGTAACTGGGCTAATTAGTAAGTTTGCAGACGACACGAAAGTTGGAGGAGTTGCAGATAGTGAAGAAGATTGTCAAAAGATACAACAGGATGTAGATCGGTTGGAGACTTGGGCGGAGAAATGGCAGATGGAGTTTAATCCGGACAAATGCGAGGTAATGCATTTTGGAAGGTCTAATACAGGCAGGAATTATACAGTAAATGGCAGAACCCTTAAGTGCATCGACGGGCAGAGGGATCTGGGTATACAGGTCCACAGGTCACTGAAAGTGGCAATGCAGGTGGATAAGGTAGTCAGGAAGGCATATGGCATGCTTGCCTTCATTGACAGGGGTATTGAGTATAAAAACTGGGAAGTCATGCTGCAGCTGTATAGAACTTTGGTTAGGCCACACTTGGAATATTGTGTGCAATTCTGGTCACCACATTACCAGAAGGATATGGAGGCACTGGAGAGGGTGCAGAGGAGGTTTACCAGGATGCTGCCTGGTCTGGAGGTTATTAGTTATGAGGAGAGATTGGAAAAACTTGGATTGTTCTCATTAGAGCGACAGAGATTGAAGGGCGACTTGATAGAAGTTTACAAAGTTATGAGTGGCATGGACAGAGTAAATAGTCAGAAGCTTTTTCCCAGGGTGGAAGAGTCAATTACTAGGGGACATAGATTTAAGGTGAGAGGAGAAAACTATAGAGATGTGCAGGGCAAGTTTTTTACGCAGAGGGTAGTGAGTGTCTGGAATTTGCTGCCAGAGAAGGTGATGGAAGCAGGTACGATAGTGGTGTTTAAGAGGCAGCTTGGCAAATACACGAATAAGATGGGAATAGAGGGATACGGACCCCAGAAGCGCAAAATGTTTTAGCTGACGGGCAATATGATCGGCGCAGGCTTGGACGGCCGAAGGGCCTGTTCCTGTGCTGTACTTTTCTTTGTTCTTTGAAATCACTGAGTTATCAGGGGACCTATTAAGTTTCTATCAGCATAAAAGTTTAAATTACAAAGCTGAGCCCCTTTTTGCATCAATTCCACAATATGAAAAGTCTGTTTGCAACATGTTAGAGATTAGTTTTTTCTTCATGAGAGTTCATGACAAGAGCAGCAATACCTTTTTTTAAAAAAGGGTCAAGCCCCTGCACATTTATCAATGACCATTAGTGTGGCTCTCTCAACTCTTCCTGGCAGCACAAATTCAAAAAGTTCAGAGGTACTGTAACTAAAGCAGTACATTTAATTGAATAATTGAACCTTATCAAATGTAATTACAAAGGCAAAAATTAAATAATTCTAATTCTTCACATTATGAATTATGATCATCACCAGGCACTTAAATAAAGAACCCTGCAACCTTGATTTCTGACCTGTGATGTTTATCTATGAATTTTCTGGAGAATGCATCAGCTGACAAAGATATGGCACTGCATGGATAAGATATTAAACCAAGGCCCCATCTGCCCCCTCAAGTGAATGCAGAAGATTTCATTGCACTAACATCTTGGGTGTTACCATTGACCAGAAACTGAACCGATCTAGCCATATAAATACTGTGGCTACAAGAGCAGGTCAGATGATCAGAATCCTGCGGCGATGAACTCACTTCCTGCGCCCCAAAGCCTGTCCACCATCTATAAGGCACAAGTCAGGAGTGTGATGGAATGCTCTCCACTTGCCTGGATGAGTGCAGGTCCAACAACACAAGAAGCTTGACAATGTCCAGGATAAAGCAGCCCGCTTGATTGGCTCCCCATCCACAAAAATTCACTCCCTCCACCACCCACAAAAAGTGACAGCAGCGTGTACCATCTACAAGATGCACAACAGAAACTCACCAAAGCTCTTTAGGCAGCACCTTCTGAGCCTACGACCTCTATCATCTCAAAGGACAAGGGCAGAAAATACATGGGAACACCGCCACGTGTAAATCCCCCCCAAGTCACATACCATCCTGACCTGGAAATATATCGGCCGTTCCTTCACCGTCGCTGAGTCAAAATCCTGGAACTTCCTCCCTAATAACACTGTGGGTGCACCGACACCACATGGACTGCAGCAGTTCAAAAAGGCAGCTCACCACCACCTTCTCAAGGGCAATTAGGGATGGGCAATAAATGTTAGACCAGCCATCGACACCTGCATCCCATAGGTGAACTTAAAAATACTATTTTGAAGAGCAAAGGAGTTCACCCTGCTGCCTTGGCTAACATATATCCCTCAACCAACACAAGTAAACAAATTATCTGGTTATCATATTGCTGTTTGTGGGAGTTTGCTGTGCACAAACTGGTTACAGCATTTTTTACATTACAAGTGATGACATTACAACAAGTATTTAATTGGCTGTGAAGTGCTTTGGGACATCCTGAAATGGTGAAAGCCACCATATAATTTTAAGTCTTTATTTTTGAATGGAAAGTATAATCAAAAGTTCACATTGTTGTTGTCTGTCCCACAATTCGAGGACTATGTCAATTCAAGGTCATGGTTTCTGCCAATAGTCTTCATGTGACTGAACAGGCTGATTACAGACCCATAGATCTTTAGGCACACGGGGCAGGATATTCCAAGAGGTATTGGGATCCAGAGTGCCGGATTTGCTTCCTGTTCTTTCCTCTGCTGCCTCTTTGCCTCATCATTAAGACGTTGTGACTCAAAGGGTGATGCAGCTTACATCACTGGTGACAACAAAGACCTCCACCACCCCTTAGATGGCAAAAAGATTGATTATATATCGTTAAGTACCATTATCGTTTAGCTTCACTTTTCCCTCTCACATTTGCACTGATGCATTCTTGAAGGCACCCAACAATGGATAACATCCAGATAAAAACAAAAAAACTGTGGATGCTGGAAATCCAAAACAAAAACAGAATTACCTGGAAAAACTCAGCAGGTCTGGCAGCATCGGCGGAGAAGAAAAGATTTGACGTTTCGAGTCCTCATGACCCTTCAACAGAACTTCTGTTGAAGGGTCATGAGGACTCGAAACGTCAACTCTTTTCTTCTCCGCCGATGCTGCCAGACCTGCTGAGTTTTTCCAGGTAATTCTGTTTTTGTAATGGATAACATCAGTCGTATTCCTTTCATCAACCTTCTCTGTTATTTCATCAAAAAATCCAATTAGTTTAGCCAAGCACAATTTGCCTCTTACAAAGCCGTGCAGACTTTCCTCAATTAACCCACATCTCTCCAAGTGCCTGTCGATTTTTTTTTGCTAATTATTGTTTCTAAAATCTTATCCACTATTGATGTTAAACTAACTGGCCTGTAGTAGCTTTTTCTTGAAAAAGGGTGTCACACATTTGCCACTTTCCAATCTGCTGGCATCTCCTCCATATCTAGGGAAGATTACAGCAAGTCCTTCCACTATCTCCTCCCCCACTTCCTTAAGCAATCTGGGATGCTGCACGCCATCCAGACCAGGTGACTTATCAACCCTAAGCATAGCCAGTCTTTGCAGGAGCTCCTCCCTCTTGATTTTCAACCTATCACCTCCATTTCTTCCAATGTTTTGGCATTTTCCCATCCTGAGTAAACACTGATACAAAGTACCCATTAATTATTCTAGCACTGCATCTCTAAGCATATGTCACCTTCTTTCTCCCATTAGGACCTACCCCACCTCTTACTAACCACTTACTATTTACATGCCAATAGAAGATTTTTGGGTTCCCTTTTATGTTGACTGCTACTCTATTCTCATACTCTCTCTTTGCCAGTCTTACTTTCCTCTCCACTTCCCCTGTCAACTTATGTATTTGACCTGGTTCCCACTTGAAGAATTCACCTGACATGCACCATACACCCTCTTTTCTGTTAATAATCTTTCTCCCCCATCATTCAAGGGGGCCCTGTTTTTCCAACCTTTCACCTTTGTTGGTATGTGCCTAGCTTGTGCCTGAAGCATCTCTTCCTGAAAGATAACCCACTGTTCGATTACAGTTTTCCCCATCAGTCTTTGGTTCCACTTTACTCTGGCTAGATCGCTTCTCATCGAATTGAAATCAGCTCTTTTTCAATCTAGACATTCCAGTTTATATTGTTCTTTCCTTTTCTTCATTGCAAATCTGAAACCGTATGACCTGATCATCACTCTTACCCAAGTGTTCCCTCACAGAAACTGGGTCTGCTTGGCCCAGCTCATTTCCCAGCACCAAATCTAGCAATGTCTCCTTTCTAGTTGGGCCAGGAACATACTGATCAAGGATGCACCAAGGAGATTCACTGCAGAGAAATCAGAGTTGGAATCCTGGCTGGGATTTACATTACCGTCACTACCCACAGGCACTGAGGCCAGTTGTAGCTTGACAGAACAGCTAACTCAATGCCGACCAGCAATCACATATAGCACAAAAATAAAAAATGCTGGAAAAGCTCAGCAGGTCTGACAGCATCTGTGGAGAGAAAGACAGAGGTAACATTTCGAGCTAAAGAGAAGTAGAAATGTGGTGAAATAAGTGGGGGGGGCGGGGGGGGGGTGGAACAGGTGAAACCTGCGATAGGTGGAGGCAAAGGAGAGATTGCGAAAGAAGTCAAAAAGTCAAATAGTGGTGGTGCTGGATACAGGAGGTGCTAATGGTGACATTGAGTGGAAAGCAGAATGTGATAATGGCAGGACCAGGGTAAGCACTCTGGAAAGTGACAGATGGCCCTAGTGGGGGTGGGGTGGTGGGAAGAGACAATGGTGGGAAAAAGGATTGGAAAGGCTAAAAGCTGGGGATAAAACAATGAATAAAAATGGAAATAAATTTTTAAAATAATAATAATGAAAATACGTGGGGAAAAAATAAAAATTAAATATAGAAAAAGGGGGGCATCAAAAAGGCGTGGGATGGAGGAGAGAGTTCATAGTCTAAAGTTGTTGAATTCAATGTTAAGTCTGGAAGGCTGTAAAGTGCCTAATCGGAAGATGAGGTGCTGTTCCTCTAGTTTGCATTGAGCTTCACTGGAACATTGCAGCAGGCCAAGAATGGACATGTGGGCATGATGGTGAGCTGAAATGCCAAGCAACAGGAAGGTCTGAGTCATGCTTGTGGACAAGCCGTAGGTGTTCTGCAAAGTGGTCATCCAGTCTGCGTTTGGTCTCTCCAATGTAGAGACCACCAAATTTGGAGCAGCGAATGCCACAGACCAAATTGAAGGAGGTGCAAGTGAAGTGCTGCATCTCCTGAAAGGAGTTTTTGGGCCCTTGGATGTGAGGAGGAGGGGAGAAGTAAAGGGGCAGGTGTTGCACCTTCTGCGATTGCTTGGGAAGGTGCCATGGGAGAGGGTTGAGGTGATGGAGGAGTGGACCAGGGTGTCCAGGAGGGAACTGTCCCTACACAATGCCGACAGTGGGGGGGGTGGACAGTCTATCACCATAAATTGAGACAGAGGCCAAGGAAGGGAAGGGAAATATCAGAGATGGGCCATGTGAAAGTGATGGAAGCAAAATTGATAAATTTTTCCAGGTCCAGATGAGAGCATGAAGCGGCACCGAAATAGTCATCGTTGTACCGAAAAAGTGTTGTGGGAGGGGACCTGAGTAGGACTGGAACAAGGAATGTTCCACACACCCTATAAAGAGACAGGTATAACTGGGACCCATGTGGCTACCCATAGCCACACCTTTTATCTGGAGGAAGTGAGACAAGTTCAGCCAGATGGAGGAGAGTGGTGGTGGATGGGGATTGTTCGGGCCTCTGATCAAGGAAGAAACGAAGAGCCCTCAGATGATCCTGGTGGGAGATGGAGGTGTAGAGGGATTGGAAGCCCCAGAACCATGATAAGTTCCCCTTGTCCACACTTTTCAACCCACCAGCCTCTGCATTCAAGGGATCATCCTCCACCATTTCCGCCAACTCCAGCATGATGCCACCACCAAACACATCTTCCCTTCAGCCCCCACTGTTGGCATTCCGTAGGGACTGTTCCCTCCAGGACACCCTGGTCCACTCCTCCGTCACCCTCAACACCCTCTCACGGCACCTTCCCATGCAATCGCAGAAGGTGCAACACCTGCCCCTTTACTTCCCCCCTCCTCACCGTCCAAGGGCCTAAACACGCGCTTCAAATGAAGCAGCACTTCACTTGCACCTGCTTCAATTTGGCCTACAGCATTGGCTGCTCCCAATGCGGTCTCCTCTACATTGGAGACATCAAATGTAGACTGGATGACCACTTTTCAGAACACCTTCGGTTTATCCGCAAGCATGACCCAGAGCTTCCTGTCACTTGCCATTTCAACACATCACCCTGCTCTCATGCTCCGTCCTTGGCCTGCTGCAATTTTCCAGTGAAGCTCAACGCAAAATGGAAGAACAGCACCTCATCTCCTGATTAGGCACTTTACAGCCTTCCAGGCTTAACACTGAGTTCAACAACTTCAGACCACGAACCCTCTCCTCCAACCCCACCCCTTTTTGACCCCCCCACCACCCACCCCACCCTCCTTTTCTCTCACTCATTTTTATTTGTAAATTTTTATTTAATTTTTTTCACCCACTTATTTTCATTATTATTTTTAAAACTTATTTCCATTTTTATTCATTGTTTTATCCCTACCTTTTAGCCTTTCCGATCCTTTTTCCCACCATCGTCCCCTCCCCCCACTAGGGCCATGAGCCCTTTCAGCACTTTCCAGGGCTTACCCTAGTCCTGCCATTATCACATTCTGCTTTCCACACTCAATGTCACCATTAGCACCTCCTTTAGCCAGTACCACCACTATTAACAACCCTTTGACCTTTTGGTTATGATAGCTTTTGCAATCTCTCCTTTGCCTCCACCTATCGCTGGCCTTCTATCCAGCATCCCCCATTCCGCGCCCCCTTAAACAGTATATATTTCACCACATTTCTACTTCCTTTTAGCTCTGAAGAGTCATGCGGACATGAAACGTTAACTCTGTCTTTCTCTCCACAGATGCTGTCAGACCTGCTGAGTTTTTCCAGCAATTTTTGTTTTTGTTTCAGACTTCCAGCGTCCGTAGCATTTTGCCATAATCACATATGGCACTTAGCTGGTCTGCATGGATCCTTTCCATCCTGGGTAACTTACTTACCAAAAATGGAGCGAACTATAGCGTCCATGTATCTGAATTTTAAGAAAGCATCTAATTAAGTGCCACATAAAAGGCTGATTAACAAAACGGAGGCTCAATGAATAGAAGGGTCACTGTCCAATTGGATAAAAAAATTGGCTTAAGGGCAAAAAGCAGGGAGTCATGGAAGATGGTTGTTTTTCAGATTGGAGAGAGCAGTGTTCTCCAACAGTCAGTGTGAGGGACCATTGCTTTTTTTGTTATATATAAAATGACTTGCATCTTAGAATACAGAGAAGAATTTCAAACTCTGCCAGTGATACCAAGCTTGGAGGAGCTGCAAACAGTGAGGATAATACAAATCATCTGCAATGACATAGATAGGCTAGCAAAATGGGCAAACAAGTGGGAGATGAAATTTAATATAGGAAAGACTGAGGTGATGCATTTTGGCAGAGGAGATAGGAGAGGCAATCTACACTTCATGGCACGGTTCTAAAGAGTGTTCAGGAACAGAGGGACTTGGTGTATGTGCATCGATCTTCGAAGATTACAGGGCATATTGAGAGAGTAGTTAGTAAAGCATATGGAATCCTGGGCTTCATGAACAGAGGTATTCAGTACAAAAGCAGGGAAGTTATGCTGTAACTTTATAGACCTCTGGTTAGGCCCCAACTAGAGTATCGTACCCACTTCTGGTTACCACATTTTAGGAAGGGTGAGGGTCCTTAAGAGGGTGCAGTGATGATTTACCAGAATGATTCCAGGGATGGAGATTTTAGTTACAAGGTTAGGTTGTAAAAGTTGGGGTTGTTCTCCTTGGAGCAAAAGAGACTGAGGGGAGATTTAGTAGAGGTGTACATGATTATGATAAGTTTGGATAAGGCAGACAAAGAAAAATCTTTCCTATTAGCTGGTAGTACATGGAAGAGGCAACACAGATTTAGGGTCTTGGGCAGGGGAATGTGAGGAGGAACATTTTTATGCAGTGAGTGGTGGTGGAAGTGGAAACAATCAATGATTTCAAAAGGAAATTAGATGGGCACTTGAAGGAATTGATTCCCACAGCCCTGCAGCTTTAAGTGAGGGAAGTGAAACTGACTAGATTGCTCCACGGAGGGATGGCATGGACTTGACGGGTCGAGTGTCCTACTTCCGTGCTGGAAGTGACTCTGTAACTCTATAACACTTGCCTGGTTACAGTTGCACTGATGCCATACAGTCTGGTGCCTCATCCAAACTGTTATTCATGTTTGAGCCTGGACCAAGGAGCACACCAGGCAGTTCAACTATATACAGCATCAAAACTGAGCCCAACTTTTTTCTCTCCTAATGTCCACATGTGCTCACCTCACAGCAGTGATCAAGAATGGGAACCTTGTCTGATTTCATCCCAACAATACCCTGGCTGAAATGGATTCAATTCCTGCACCATGCTGAATAATCACGTGATTTAGTGCAACACCAAAGCTTTTGGGGGAGCCTCAGTCTACCTTACAAATGTTAACTAGGAAAATATAACACTTCTGCTCTATAAAATGAGAAATTCAGTACTTGAAAGTTAAATAAGTTTCTTAAATCTGTACATAATAACTATGAATGTATACATTTTGTCTGTAAAAATTGTGGCTAATAATTGCAGCAATAATGTTGATTCCTTATGATTTTTACTGAATAAAAATTAAAATGTAATGCAGTCTGTGTGCATTATTAAAAGGAAAAATGCTAAACTGCTGTCTTATCTCTAGCATTTTGCACAGCATTACTGTTTAAATCATAATTAAAAGGCATGTGGATATTCCTAAGAGTTTACAGTGGTGCATGATTCACCACGTGACAGAGAATGTGTTAATAATTTAATGCTTCAATACGAATGCAAAAATTGCACTGAAAATAATGAACAGCAACTAATTAATTTTCTTCTCTTTCCTTCTTTGACAAAAAGTTCACAGAACAACATGGTGAGTGACATATAAAGTTGCATCATTGAAGCAAAGAAAATTAACATGAGACAATACTGAAGCATAAATTACATGACTTCCCACATTTTCAAGATTTGCTAGCATGCTTCATACATACAGTTGACTTACTAAGTTTTTCTAACTGCCTATATACTGTATCCAAATTACTTGGATAGACTCAAAATGCAGAAGAATTGATATCTCCAACATGGAGACAGAAGCAGGTACTTCAAAAATACACATTTCAAATAAAAACCATCATTTTAATTGCTAGTGATACACACAAGAGAAAACATGTCTGTGAAAATGACTGAAGCGACTTATTTTTAAGCAATGCATTTTGTTTGTTTCCTCCAACTTTACTTTTCATTCGTTCACAGGATGTGGCGTCGCTGACAGGGCCAGCATTTATTGCCCATCGCTATTTTCCCTTGAGAAGGCGATGATGAGCTGCCTTCTTGAACCGCTGCAGTCCATATGGTGTAGGTACACCCACAGTACTGTTGGAAGGGAGTTCCAGGATTTTGACCTAGCAACAGTGGAGGAACGGCGATATAGTACCAAATCAGGATGGTGTGTGGCTTGGAGGGGAACTTGCAGGTAGTAATGTTACCATGCACCTGCTGCTCTTGATGTTTCCAGGTGCTAGAGATCATGGGTTTGGAAGGTCCTGTCGAAGGAGCCTTGGTGAGTTGCTGCAATACATCTTGCGCTTTGGTGGTGGAGCGAGTGAGGTGCCAATCAAGCAGGCTTTATCCTGGGATTAGGAGGACTTTGAATATCTTGGGGAAGGAGAATCAAGCCAGGGAAAATACAAGAGACTTCTCTCGTTCAACGAGTTTTGCTAGGGTGACGATTCTAACTCAGACTGAACTCGACAGTTGTCTATCACATTCGTTATGTATGTTCTGACAGCTTTGCTCCAAATGGTACAATTTTAAAGAGGATGTGGAAAGAAGAACCAGGGGCTGTAAGTAGACAAATGTTTGAAGGTGGCAGGATAAGTTGAGAAGGTTGTTCAAAAAGCTTATGGAATCCTTGGATTTATAAAAAGAAGCATAGAGTGCAAAAGCAAAAAAGTTATGCTAAACATTGGTTATTGTCCCAGTTGGAGCATTTGCAGAGCAATTGGAAGGAACAAAGTTGAGACAAAAAGGGTAGCCCTCAATGGCAAAATAGGTTGAGTGGCCTCCTTCATAGATGGAGGCGGGCTGCCTCACATCCTTTAAAAAGTACCTGGATGAGCACTTGGCACGTCATAACATTCAAGGCTATGGGCCAAGTGCTGGTAAATGGGAATAGGTAGCTAGGTCAGGTGTTTCTCACGTGTCAATGCAGACTCAATGGGCCGAAGGGCCTCTTCTGCACTGTGAGATTCCGTGATTCTGTGCTGTATGATTCTATTGTATTATTGCTTTGTACTCATAACTTTCAAACATCAGTACATCAGCATAAACTGAAATGTCGTGGGTTAAAGTTGATATTGCATGAGGGTCCACTTAATACAGCAGTGAACGTAAAATTATGAGTCACAATAAACACACTAGACGTATACAATATCTGGCAGTTCATTTCCAAATCTGAATGAGCACAGTTCATACATTCCTGATTCGCCCTATCGAGCCATTTAACTAAACAGCTCTGATTAAGGCAACTGTCTCATTAAATCAGACAAATATGATTTCGACCAGTTGGGCTGCTGCCTTTAATGGCACAAAGGAGCCAGCAAATTTAATCAAGCAGAGCCCACAATCTCTATTTGCAGTCGGGATTGTCATTAAGTCAAATGAAACAAAATCGGAACACAGCAAACTCTGATAGCGTATGAATTATTAAGGTAAAATGAAAATGTAATTGTGAAACCTCTTAGCTACATAGGTTTTTTTGCAAGCATACACTACAATTTGACAAGCCTTTCAATAATTTTTGCAAATTGCTTGATTCAGTCTTTTCAATTGGAGCATTTTGGTTTATAAAAAAGGGATGACATTTCTAACAGGAGGCAGAATGTTGAGCATAGTTTTACATAAGTAAATCACTGTATTACAGCAACTTTAGATTTGTACAGTAGTCTCCCATTCAATGAGTGCACAATGACTTCAGCCCTTAGGAAATCATTTTTGAACTCTACAATTGAATTCACTTGATGTAATGCTTGTAGCTCTGATTACATTCAGAGCCCTACACAAACATAAAAAGTCACACAAATATTTGCAGTAATAACTTCAATAGAAAAATCACAAATTACTTTATAAAACAGTGGGGCAAAGGACAAATGGCTCATGATCTCTCTACTCTCAGAACCACATAAAACCTCTATAAAAAAGTAGCATTTTCAACAGTCTGAACGTTTCTGAAATTCTACTCTGCTTGATTTTTGAAGTCACACCGAAGTTTCTCTGCATTTAATTTTTCGCGCTGACATCCTGCGCATATTTAAATGAATCCAGTTTTATTTATTTTTTACAATTTGTTAAGTGGTTTATTTGCATTCCCCACACATAGGCTGAAATGAAGTCTATTCCCCATTACTCCTACTCAGCTCTTTTTTTTAAAAAGAGAGAAAGGACAAACAGGCTTTGTTCTTCTACACAATGCATCACTTGGCCCTTTTTTTTTAAATAAGCATGCTCCAAAATAATACAATACATATTAAAGCAGTGTTGCGGTCAACACAACGCCAGGTAAATTACATATTAATGCACGCAGTGAAATGAGCTTTGTAGAAAGCTGCATAGGCGTGCATCTGCCTAGCAGATACACAAGTCAATAATTGAGGTTATGTAGTTCGTCGACAGTATCTTTATTTGCAGTGGCGAACAAGACAAAGAATTTATAGTGTGGTCGGCAACAGCTCAAGGGCATGGTGGCGACGTGATTACCATATCTGCTGCCTAGCAACGGCAAAGCTCACATCCTCCAAAGCAAGAGTCAGTTTGTTAGAAGTGCATGCAGCTGCTGGGAAGAGGTCAATGTGTGGCTTCCACTAAAATAGAAAGCATTTGCGAGGCAAAAAAAACTTGGATCAGGGCAGACCCTCCTCTGCTGCTTTTATGGCCTTAAGGGTGTGGCACTGACAGGGTTGGAACACTGGACTTTATTGGAAACTGACTGGCGACCGAAGGTTCTGTTTACAACTGAGTCAGACACATGTTTTGCATCATGTTATAGTTATGGCATGTATCACCATGGCAACCGCTAGCTTGCAATAGAAGGGAACAATCCTTTGCAGCAGCTGAATGCAGCAAAAAAAAGCAGGACAAAGTTGATGAGAAGAGGAACAGAACTGGCCATTTTGAAACTGAAATCTGAAACAATACAGCATTGGTTTATACTGACATTCAGCCTTTTCCTGTTAAATATACTACTGTTTAAAAAGGCCTAATTATTAACTCTATCTTTATGAGTGTAGCTAAAGTACAACACATTCTTTTGCACTGACACTAATCTATCAATACCTATTCAGCAGAATTCTGACTCTTCATCCTATTAATGGTGTTTCAGAAATTCCAGAATTGGATTTGTTGGACACAGGATTTTGGGTTGTGTCCTACAAACTGCTGGGATGTAACTTTGGGTATGGTTTAAGTACACTGCACAGAAAGTCCATGTGCAGTTTAGATCAAGCGTACTTTTGGGCTTTACAAAATCCATTCAGAATTGAAAGCATTGAGCCAAGCGAGAACTTATTCGGGATTTGTTCTAACCCCTGGTTCTCAATCACTCAGCAGCAGCTCAATTTTCAAGTCAATGTCCATTATTCACCATAGGACCTGCTCCATGGATTACAATCTTAGGAAAACATTGATGTCAAAGTGTTACATAAGTTTTAAAAGAAAAATTCTTCCCTTTTAAGCTTCTCATTGTACAATGCCTTCCATGGAGAAGGAACTGGAAAAGCAGCTTGCAGCCAGGCCTTGGAAAACTATGAGGAGCTGTACTTCTGCTCATTTCCATTCTGTCCTGTGAGATAACGTAACTGATCTATATTCAGCATCGCCCCACATTAATACTATTGAAATAAGGATAATCAAGAGCACAAACTCATGGCTCAACAGTTTGTGGTAGCACATGAGAATTTAAATACCTCCTCTCGCTGGGTCACTTTACATCACATACCAGGCAGATGAGGAATCATATAAGCATGGCTCTGCTAATCTTCCTTTTGCACTTAGAAGGAACAAAGGCTTGCACTTATGTGGCATTCTGCACAAATTCAGATATTGCAATGCACCTTAGGGTCATTTAAGCAATTCTGAACTTTTGTCATTGTTGTAATGTAAGAAAAATAGCAGCCAGTTATCACACAGCAACAAGGTAACGATCAGTTAACGTTCGTGCCATTTGTTGAGCGATAACTATTGGGCAAGATACCACTGAGAACTCCCCTGCTCTTCTTCAAAATAGTGCAATAGAATCCATTATGTCCACTGGGGGTAGCAAGTTAGGGCCCTCAGTACTGCACTGTTAACTCAGGTTGCACTATGTGCTCAAATCTCTGGAGTGGAACAGACGTACTTCTGATTCAGATGTAAGGCTGCTACCACTAAGCCACAGTTGACACCAAAGGTGCCTCAAGATCAACCGCAGTAACTTCACAATCAGTTTTCCCTCCCTTTCTGTGGGGAATATTTGCTCAAATGGAATGGTTGTGCCCACATGGAGTCATGATCTCAAACCTACATTTCTGCCATCTCTAAATGGCTGAATGTGCTCTACTGATGCTGAAGTCTAAGTCTGCACTGTTATGACCTAGCTTGCCAAATATTTTATGCAGACAATAGCAAATATTGTACATTGTATTCCAAATAATTACTACTTTCCTTTGGCGTTACAAATAACCAATATCTTTCATTGAATCATAACACACATACTTAGCGGTCATTATCACTGATTCAAAACTGAAAAACAAATTTCTCAACAGTATTACCATAAAACAAGATTATCCCAGGGAGTGACGTCAAAGCTGTACCCAATCTTAGCTTCCAATTTGTTGTGGGTTCAGACAATCTCATAACAGCCTAACTGCAGAACAACTCTAGCCTTTGATCACAATATGTCAAGGAACAGTTTCTTTCATTCTCCACATACACTACTAATATATAGGATGGGAAAAACTTAAATATTTGCATTTACTTTTGAACTATGCGCGTGCTTTAACAAACTTCTAGGAAAAGGTTCCCTTTTGTCCTTGCCATTTGTAAACTCTTGGGATGCCAGGCTAACACTTCACTTCCCAAACAGGATTGTTTCTGCAGCTCAAGTGTAACTGTAGCATTCTTCACAAACAAAGGAGAGGCTCCTTCAGATTTCATAATCTCATTTCAAATCCTTTTGCCCACTCCTCACTCTTTTTATCCTTGAAATTACAATCCTCTTAGTAATCGTAGGACTAATTGCTGCCAGTGTTCAGTCTCTAGTGCCATTTTCATTTGCATCACTCAGACACAGAGTGGGAAACCTGCCAGCAACTTGGATCCTTACAATGAGCCTATTCTCACTGTAAAGTGCAAGGGACACAGCTAACAATTAGCAGAAGTATTTTTTGACAAAAGCTCACAGCTGGAATAGCGAGATTCCATGAATACACAAAGGATGCAAAGTTCTCATCAGAAGCTGAACTCATCTTCACTCTTCTGTCAGTCAAATGTTTAAAGTCCAATGGGTCTTCATTGTTAAAACACATATACATACCCCCAAACTGAACATAAAGAATATTAATCCAAACAAGTCAAAAAAAAGTAGCGCCGTACCTCTGACTTTATCCATCTCCCTTCCCAGGAACTCAATCATGCTATACTATGCACAATCTTGGCATCCTGTTAAACACTGAGCAATCTTTAAATTTCACATCCTACCCATCACCAAAATTGCCACTGAAAACCTTCAAAAATAGTTAATTTTCTGCACAGTAGTTTGGGATGTCTCAAATCATGAAAGAAGATATATAAATGCAAGTCTTTCTTTTCTTTAGGCAAATTAAGTCTGAACTATCCTACCTGACCACAAAACTGTCAGTTAATTATCAAGTTCAACTCTTAAATTAAACAATATAACTGCCCTTCATATAACTACCCTTCAGTCTGTATCCCATACTGCATCAAGATCTGTTCATCCTAAATCCATCCTTACTGATCTTTGTTGGCTCCTTGTTCCTTAGTTTTAAATCCTGCAATGGGCTTTCCGCACCCCTTCTCTACAAACTCCTCCAGCCCTCTACTTTCTTGCACATCTTCCTGTCCTGAGCAACCCTCATTTCTTTTGCCCCAGCAGTCTCAAGTCCTACTCTGAGAACCTCCTTGTTAAATCCTCAAACCCATTTTCATGGCCAAACCTTTGGTCGTCCCCCTAATGTTTGCTTCTTAACGTCATCATCTTTCTTCATTTATTCCTATACATGATGTCTGGGAATTTCTGTTTTTACAAAACCATGTAAATGGAATTGTATTACTGCAAATTGCTCCCAGATATATACACACGCCTGCGCACAAATATATGCGCACACGCCTGCGCACAAATATATGCGCACATGCCTGCGCACAAATATATGCGCATATGCCTGCGCACAAATATATACACACATATCCATACAGAAATATATACATGCACACACACACATATATATATATATATATATACATCTGCATTCAATGGTACTGCACCTGCTAAACTTATTATTTCAAATAACACTCAAATACTCTTGCTCAAAGTTTAATTTATTCCAATTCAATTGCAACTCAAAAAAAAGCAGCTCAACAGGATCGTAAATCCATCTTGCCCTTTTCTTAATCATAAATCTACAGATATTTCATTTGATGGTTGTATCTCTGCATTACATGCACAATGATTGATAGCTAGGATTATATCTGGTGCTCATGACCAATAAATTGATGACCTACAAAGCTGTTAGCATGGTACTAGTCTTTGAAGACAGCAATGTTGCATTCTACTCAAAAGTTGTAAGAATCAGAGCTCAAAAAAATGGGTGACACAACACAATTCCTACAATTATCCAAAATGTTAGTATGTACCCAGATTGCAGAAACTAAATCTAAATCTTGCAATTCCTTTTTTTCTTTTTTTAAACAACACTCAGTGTTTAACTTTTAATGCAGTGCAAATGTGAGAGTTTGGTGAGTGGGGGAGTTCGGGGAAGGAAGTGTTCGGTTCCTTTGCTTTTTCTATTTTTCTCATCTTGTATGAATTGGCTCTTATTCTGCGACAGGGAAAGATGTTTGGTGAGTTTCTGGTAAATGGTTAAGGTCTATTTCAGATTTAAGGTTTAAAATAGTGTACAAGTTGGTGGTAAAGTTGATAAGATATGTAAAAAAGCAGCAAAATGAAGTGTACAATATAATTAAGTAATTAAAACACTATGGATGTAAGGACAGGTGATGTGTCAGGGTTGCAGCATGTGGGAGCTCCTGGGTATCGTTATGATTCAGGACCAACACGCTACAGCTCAAGGAGCTTCAGCTCAGAGTCATTGAGCTGGAGCCTGAGCTGCAGACACTGCGGCACATCAGGGAGAGGGAAAGTTACCAGGATCCTTGGTCAGGAGGCAGTCACACCACTTAGGATAGGGTCTTCTGATTTGGTCAGTGGTCAGGGACAGGAGGGTGTGACTGCAAGTGAGGCAAGTAAGGGGACCCAGAGGGCAGGAGTGCCAACCTCTGCAATCGTCTAATAGATGAGAGGTTCTCTCAGCTTGCTTGAATGAGAGCGGGGGCTGCAGGGTGGATGAGCAAACTGACCATGACATCGTGGTAAGGGAAGCCATTAAAGTGGGGGGAGCAAAAAGGAATGTATTGTAGAAGGGACAGTATAGTGAGGGGGATTGACACCGTCCTCTGCAGCAAGGAGCAAGAGTCCAGGCGGCTATGTTACCTGCCCAGTGCCAGGGTTCAGGACATCTGCTCACAGTTGGAGGAGAATTTGCAGTGGGAGGGGGAAGATCCAGTTGTCGTGGTCCATGTAGGTGCCAATGACATAGGCAGAACGAGGAAAAGTTCTGCATAGAGAGTATGAGGAGCTAGGCACCAAATTAAAAAGCAAAACCTCAAAAGTTATAATGTCTGGATTATCACCTGAACGGTGTGCAAATTGGCATAGGGTACATCAAATCATACAGATGAATACGTGGCTCAAAGACTGGTGTCGGAGAAGTGGGATTTGGTTTGTGGGGCACTGGCAACAGTACCAGAGAAAATGGGAGCTTTACCATTGGGACAGTCTACAGCTGAACCACACTGGGATCAGTGCTCTTGCGAACAATATAACTAGAGAAGTAGATAGGGTTTTAAACTAAATAGCATGGGCAAGGGATCAAATGTGGAAAAATGTGGTCTATCAAAGCACAGAGACAAGGTAAGAGTGAAAATAGTAATGTGGGAAATTAAAATGGAAAATGAGGGTCAGAGAATGGCAGGAAGGCAGCGAGAGAAAAAAAACCTAAGAACGCACCAACAATCAAGACTGGATGTCAAAGATAACAGAAAGTCAAAACTAAAGGTTCTGCATCTGAATGTGCGTAGCATTCATAACAAAGTAAACAAATTGATAGCACACATTGAAGTAAATAAATATAGAGATAAAAACAAAAAAACTGCGGATGCTGGAAATCCAAAACAAAAACAGGATTACCTGGAAAAACTCAGCAGGTCTGGCAGCATCGGCAGAGAAGAAAAGAGTTGACGTTTCGAGTCCTCGTGACCCTTCGACAGAACTTGAGTTCGAGTCCAAGAAAGAGTTGATGCTGCCAGACCTGCTGAGTTTTTCCAGGTAATTCTGTTTTTGTTTTAAATAAATATAACCTGATATCCATTAGAGAGACATGGCTGCAGGATGACAAGGATTGGGTCTCGAGTATTGAGGAGTACATGACATTCAAGAAGAATAAGAAGCTAAGTAAAGGTGGATGGGTAGTACTGTTAATCAAGGGTGGCACTGGTGCAATAGCTAAAGATGACCTTAGTTTAGGAGATCAGGATGTAAAATCGGTTTGGGTAGAGATGAGGAATAGCAGGGGAAAGGAGTCACTAGTGGGAGTGGTCTACATGCCCCCTAACAGTAACCACAATGTAGGACAAAGTATACAAGAAGAAATATTGGATGCTTGTGATAAAGGGGCGGCAATAATCATCGGTGACCTTCATCTGCACATAAACTGGAAAAATCAGATTGGCAATCGTAACCTGGATGAAGAGTTCAGAGAATGCTTTTGAGATAGTTTCTTAGAGCACCACGTTCTGGAAACAACCAAAGAACAGGTTATATTGGACTTGGTATTGTGCAATGTAAAAGGATCAATTAATGACCTCTGAGTAAAGGCACCCGCGATCACAATATGATTGAATTTTACATCCAGTTTGAAAGGGAGAAAAGTGGGTCTAAGCCTAGTATTTTAAACAAAAATAAAAGGTAACTATGTGGGCATGAAAGCTGAGCTGGCTCAAGTGAACTGGGATACTAAGCTGGGGGATAGATCAATAGGGAAGCAGAGGCAGGCATTTAAGGGGATATTTCAGAATATCAGAGTAAGTATATTCCTACTGTAAAGAAAAATTCTAAAGGGAGGACCCACCATCTCTGGTTAACTAAGCTGGTTAAGGAAAGCTTCAAACTTAAGGAAAAAGCATATAACTGCGCAAAGATGAATGGCAGGTCAGACGATTGATCAGAATATAAAGAACAGCAGAGAATGACTAAAAGGTTAATCAGGGGAAAGTAATTAGAGTATGAGAGGAAGTTAGCTAGAAACGTAAAGATGGATAGTGAGAGTTTCTACAGGTATCTAAAAAAGGAAAAAGTAGTGAGTAACGGCCCTCGAGAGAGAGTGACAGTGGGGAGTTAATAGTAGATATTAAGGAAATGGCAGATGAAATGAACAAATATTTTGCTTCTGTCCTCACTATTGAAGATACAAAAAAAATCCCAGTAATAGCTGTAAATCAGGAGATGGAAGGGAGAGGGGAGCTTGGTGAAAATACAAATCACTGGGGAAGTGGTACTGAGCAAACTGATGGAGCTGTGGGCTGACAAGTCCCCCCGGTCCAGATGGACTTCATCCTAGGGTCTTAAAGAGGTGGCTAATGAGGTAGTAAATGCATTGATGTTAATTTTCCAAAATTCCCTAGATTCTGGAAAGATTCCATCAGACTGTAAAGTAGCAAAGATAACCCCTCTATTCAAGAAGGAAAGGAGGCAGATAACAGTAAACTTTAGCCCAGTTAGCTTGATGTCTGTTGTGGGCAAGGTATTAGAATCGATGATTAAAAAGGTTAATGCTGGGCACTTAGAAAAGCTCAAGGTAATCAGAAAGATTCAGCATGGTTTTGGGAAAGGGTAACAGTGTTTAACCAATTTATTAGCGTTCTTTGAAGGAGTAACATGTGCTGTGGATAAAGGGGAGCCTGTAGACATACTGTACTTGGATTTCCAGAAGGCATTTGAAGGCACATCAAAGGTTATTGCAGAAAATAAAACCTCATGGTATAGGGCCCCTTATTCTTATCAAGGGCTACTCGCACATTTAAAAAAAATCATGTTGGTTTTTAACAGAGAATACAGAAACATTCAACTCACGCACTGTTTTCATGTACTGGTTGAGTTTGCACTTCCTTAATGAGTAGCACCGTTTGTCTCAATCGCAGCACTCCTGTAAATTAGTTCAACTTTTTCCTTGCTTTCCTTTCCCATTCTCTCTTGCTCTCTCATTTCCCACTTTATCTCACCCCTAAAGCAGCCCAGGGCAATGACTCAACAACCCAAGGCTCCAGCCATCTCCAAATCCAAGGTTGCGCCTGGACCTCTTCCTCAGTCTGTCGGGGCTCAGCCCTTGTTCTGGGCCACTGAAGGAGTGGGGAGGGGTGAGTCGCCGATGGAGCCGGGTGTCCTGCTGCCTTTCTCCCCTGCCCTGGGTTACTCACACTTCACCACCCGATTGGAAGCTGGCAGCTTCCCGTTGCTGCCCTGCGCGCCTGCTCCTGGATCTCCAGCCTCATTCTCTCCCCACAGCCTGCACCTCTGCTGACCGCAGCCAAAACTCAGCCATCAGAACATGGCAGCGGCCGGCCTAGAGTGCAGCACGTGGTTGGGAGGCAGATTTTGAAATCTCCCTGCAGAGCAGATGAAAAAGTGCAATGGGCCGGATACGGCCCCTGGACTCCCTACCCCTGGTGCAGGGCTAACATATTAGTATGGGTAGAAGATTGGCTGGCTGGCCGAAAACAAAGAAGGCCTAAATGAATCTGTCCATCCCTATTTGCCCTCGAGAAGGTGGTGGTGAACTGCCTTCTTAAACCACTGCAGTCCATGTGGTGTAGGTACACCCACAGTGCTGCTAGGAAGGGGGTTCCAGGATTTTGACCCAGCGACAGTGAAGGAATGGCCGATATATTTCCAAGTCAGGATGGTGAGTGGCTTGGAGGGGAACTTCCAGGAGGTGGTGTTCCCATCGATCTACGGCCCTTGTCCTTCTAGATGGTGGTGGTTGTGGGTTTGGAAGGTGCTCTCAAAAGAGCCTTGGTGAATTCCTGCAATGTATCTTGTAGATGGTACACACTGCTGCTACTGTGCACCAGTGGTGGAGGGAATGAATGTTTGTGGATGGGGTGCCAATCAATCGGTGTCGAGCTTCTTGAGCGTTGTGGAAGTTGCACTCATCCAAGCAAGTGGCGAATATTCCATCACACTCCTCACTTGTGTCTTGTAGATGGTGGACAGGCTTTGGGGAGTCTGGAGGTAAGTTACACATCGCATGATTCCTAGCCTCTGACCTGTTCTTGTAGCCACAGAATTAATATAGCTAATCCAATTCAGTTTCTGGTCATTGAACATCAATGGTCAGATCCTCTCTTGTTGGAGATGGTGGTTGCCTGGCACTTGTGTGGCACGAATATTACTCGTCACTTGTCAGCCCAAGCCTGGACATTGTTCAGGTCTTGCTGCATTTGGATATGGACTGTGTCAGTATCTGAGGAGTCATGAATGATGCTGGACATTGTGCAATCATCAGTGATTGGAGGGGAACTTCTGTTCTTATGACGGAAGGAAGGTCATTGCAGATGACACAAAGATAGGTAGAAAACAAAAACAGAATTACCTGGAAAAACTCAGCAGCTCTGGCAGCATCGGCGGAGAAGAAAAGAGTTGACGTTTCGAGTCCTCATGACCCTTCGACAGAACTTGAGTTCGAGTCCAAGAAAGAGTAGAAAAGTTTGTTGTGAAGGGGACATAAGGAGGTTGCGATGAATAAAGACAGGTTGAGTGAATGACAGATGGAGTATAACGTGGCAAGAAGAATAAAAAATTAGAATATTGCTTAAATGGGGAACGACTGCAGAATTCCAAGGTGCAGAGGGAGCTAGGTGTTCTAGTGCACAAGGCACAAAAAGTTAATATGCAGGTACAGCGTGTAATAAAGGCAGCTAATGGAGTGCTATCCTTTATTACAAATGGAATTGAACATAAAAGTAAGGATGTTATGCTTCAGGCATTGGTGAGACAAAACTCAAATACTGTGTGCAGTTTGGTCCCCTTATTTAAGGAAGGACGTAAATGCGTTGGAGGTGATTCAGAGGAGATTTACTGAATTGAAGTTAGACTTACGAGGATAGGCTGGACAGGCTGGGCTTGTTTTTACTGGAGTACAGGAGATTGAGGGGTGACTTGATTGAAGTATACAAGATCCTGAATGGTCTTGACAAGGTAGACATGGAAAGGATGTTTCCTCTTGTGGGTGAGTCCAGAACTAGGGGACACTCTTAAAATTAGGGTTGCTTTTATACGACAGAGATGAGGAGAAATTTTTTCTCTCAGAGGGTTGTGTGACTTTGGAACTCTGTCTCAGAAGGTGGTAGAAATGGAGTCATTGAATAATATTAAGGCAGAGGTAGATTGATTCCCTTGCCTAACAAGAATCTAAGGTTAGTGGAGGAGATGGGAATGTGGAACTTGAAACACAAACAGATGAACCATGATCTTATTAAACGGAAACACCACCACCTGGAAGTTCCCCTCCATGTAACTCACCATCCTGACTTGGAAATATATTGCCATTCCCTCGCTGTCGCTGGGTCAAAATCCTGGAGCTCCCTTCCTATCAGCACTGTGGGTGTATCTACACCACATGGACTGCAGTGGTTCAAAAAGTCAGCTCACCTGGCAACTAGGGATGGGCAATAAATGCTGGCCCAGCCAGCGAAGCCCACGTCCCATGAATGAAAAAAAGTGGAGCAGGCTCAAGGGGCTGAAAGGCCTACTTCTCCTCCTATTTCATATGGAACTGCTTGCTTGGGAGGGATCCATCCTGCTCCATTGAAAATGGATTCTTTAAGCACTGAAGTTATGTATTCAAGACCTTGGATACATTTAGTGTTCTCTGAACTGCAAGAACAGTGAACTGAAGCAATTTACACAATTCTGCTATGGGCAGAGGGAGAACACCCAAACTTATTTCCTCCACCTACTGCTAAAATGGACGGTTTGGATATTACTGTTTACAAGCCATACTTTGCTGTCGTGAGCATTGGGTCTGGCAGTTCAATGCCATCGTGCAACATGCCAATTAGGAGGAGCTATACAGAGCCATTAATAAAATGCAACCATGGTTCCTCCATGAATCACTTTTAATAGCCTTCATCTTTGAAATTTGATTTCCAATTACATTTCTTTTTAATGTTCCACCCATTTTCTCCCCTCCTCTCCTGACGGTACTAATTCAAGGTCAGGTACAACTACACAAGTATCATACATGAGCACAAACATTAATGAGAGGTGGTATGACTGTAAGGGAGAAATGCAGCCAATTTCAAACCCACCCTCATCTGTCACCAATTTTACGTAAGTGACTTGATGGTTATGAAGGACAGAAACAATGCTGATTTTCTCATTCTGAGCCCAGGGGCAGAGATCATAGTGTATCAACACAGTAACATTTATCTACTAACCCAATTATATATCTTTTCCAGAATTCGTATCTTCTTTTATAGTGGAGCGAAACCATGGGATTGTGCAATTTTAAAAATCAAATATGAACTTCATACATTCCACCTCTGTAACACTGCCTGACTCCACCCCTGCCTCAGCTCATCTGCTGCCACAGCTTCCATCTATGCATTCGCTACCCCCAAAACTGATTGCACTCCTGACCAGCCTTCTGTCTTCCACCTCCCATCAAATTAAGATCATCCAAAACTCTATTGTCAGTGTCTTAACTCGCACCAAATCCCGTTCTTCATTTATCCTTGTACACACTGAGCTACAATGGCTACAATTCTAAAATCTGCATCCTTGCTTTTGAATCCCACCATGGCCTTATCCCTCCTTACCTCAGCTATGTACCTCTAAACCTGGCTGCTTCAGCACCTCCGATGTCATGAAAATATAATAAATTTCATAATATTGTGATTTATTGTAAAATTGAGTTAATAGTGGGGTTTGGATTAGTTTCTCTGTGTGTATGGGGGATTTAATTGAATTGGAGACAGCTGGTCTGGAGATTCTGAGTTATCAGCAAGCAGCTAGGTTTGAAATGCTAAATACATTCCAAAGCTTCAGCCATGTTTACGAGAGGTGCAAGGAAAATTTGCATTTTTGGATAAATTACAGTAGTTTGAATTGCAAAGAGCCAGGAGAAGCTAAGCCAGTGTGTTCATTAATATAATATAAATCTTTCACAGCACTAATTTTAAGAAAAGTTGAAAAAACACATGGGAACAATGGAATTTGCATTAAAAGGGGTGAAAACAAGGATAAAGGAGATGAGACTAGGGATCAGAAAAAGGTGGCATTCTAAGATCTAACACACAAATGTGAAAAGCTTCCAGCCTCTGTGCATCAAGTTGCTGTCTACAGGAACTGAAGCTGAGAAAACTTACTTTGAAACTCACTGTCCAGGGTATTGTGTTGCTTTGCCTGGGTCTGTTTAAATCTATTTGTTTTTATTGTTGCCTTAACAGGGATGTAACTAGAAGCCAGATTTAATTAGGGGTTTGAGTATATTTTGTAGTAATTTGTAGACCTATGTATGTGCTTGAAATCCTTTCAATTGTTGATAAATGTTTAATTTAGTTTCTAGAAACCTCTGAAATCGTGGTAGTCTTATTACCTCTGAATTCAAGGCATGGCATCTTGAAATAAAATACAAAATGCAAAACAGTCGTGACTGCGTGATCAAGTTTCTTTCGTGGATTTGATCCACCTGGCACACATCTGCCGCATCATAACATTCCACCACTGGCAGCCAAGCCTCCAGTTGCCTCGGCCCAAGTTCCGAACTACCATCCCTATGGGCAGAATTTTACAGCAGCAGGGTTATACGTTCCCATTGTTGTCGATGCGATTTATAATGGCTCGTCGCATTTTACGGCCCCGCCCCCGCCGAAATGGGGCGGGAAAATTCTGCCCCGTCTTTCTACCTTGCTTTTCGCTTATATGACATTCCTTAAAGCCTACTGCTTTGACCAAGATTTTGGTCATCTGACCTAATATGCGGCATGGTGTCATATTATGTTTTGTAATGTTCCTATGAAGTGCCTTGGCCATTTTATTATGTTAAACATGCCATATAAACACATGATGATTGTTAAATGAATTTTAGCTTACAGTAATATGTGCTTCAAACATACTTTTATTTATAGGTTCCATTAAAATTGATCCTATTAAAATGGGTGGAAAGGTAAAAATATCAAACTGACAAACATTCCAGAATACAGGATTACTAAACTCTTTACACAAAGGCATTAACTTTTAACGGTGATATTTTTGACTGGACCAAGTATCCACAATTCCTGGATTAAGTATTTTTGAGAAGTGTCTTCCCTTAATGGTTAGTAAACATCTTTACTTATGGAACGAGTAGGAAAAGAGCTCTTCAGTACACTTCACACGATTCTATACTTCATTGAAGCATGTACGTTTCAGTAGCACTAATACAGGGGACCTGCATTAAGTGCCTGGATTCTCATCAAAGATAGGAAAGTTCCAAATCAACAAAGTGATTCTGTGTCATACCTTATTCCTTAACCAGATGGGTGACTGGGTAATAAGCCTCTGCTGCAACCAATTGTGATGATGCAGCCATCAGTTTCAATCCAAGGCAGCTTTCTAAGTGACAAATAATGCCAACATATATTTTTACAAACATCATGAAGGATATTTTGCATTGATGATGATGTATTACTTTGTTTCATTAACACATCTGTTACCACATTTGCTACATTACAAGAGGCCACATTTGAAAAGTAATTCAATGGCTGTGAAATGCTTTGGGACATCCAGAGATTTGAAATGTGCTTATATAATTGCAAGTTTGTTCCTTCTTTCTAAGTACCTTATCTACACATATGGCTGCAGCAACACGTTAGCTGTCCCAACCCACCTGCATTGAGAACTGCCTTCCTTTATGCACTTCTTCAATGCTGTTCCAATTGGAACCAATATCCATGTACAGTTTGAAGGAACAAATTTCCTTTGGTTGCCTCCATTGTCAATGGGTCAAAATCCTGGAACTCGCTCCCTAACATCACTGTGGGTGTGCCTACACCATATGAAATACAGTGATTCAAGAAGGACCAACTTTCAGCCCCTTGCATGTATAAGTGTTTCCTAATTTCATTCTCGAAAGATCTAATTAATCTTTCAACTATGCCTCTAGTCCTAGATTCCCCAACCAAAAATACTTTCTGCCGAAGTGCCCAATCTGTTGCCTTTAGTATCTCAAAAACTTTGATAAAATCACCCCTCAACTTTCTACATCCAGGAAATATAACCCTGGTTTGTGAAATCTCTCCTTGTACTCTCGGAGTCCAGGCATTATTCTAGTAAACTTACACTACACTCCCTTCTTTAACATCAAATAAGTGAGTAAATAAAATGTACCCCAATCCTAACCTTCTCCTCTCCCACTGTTACTTCCCCAACCATCTCCCCTATTATCCTCCTAACCTGCTCCCCCTCCAACACTGTTCTTTTCCTAGCCTTCTTCCCCACTGTTACTACAATAATCCCAACCTAACCTTATCCTCTACAATTACTTGAGAATAAGTGCCTGAAAAAGCAAAGCTTTGTTGTTTGATGCTTATGTTTCTAGGCTTAAAACTCAATCTTTGTTTCACCCTTGTTATGTTTACCCATAACTCAAGCCCCAAATGTACCACTTGGTCTTACAGTTTGTTCCCATAAATGAAATAGTGTCATTCATCTGTGCATTACTCTAGTTATCGTATGGTCGGTGTTTTGTTAAACTTAAAAAACATTCCTCATGCAATCAGGTTATTGATAATTCACTGCCATGAATTACTGTTTGTGATTTCAGGCTAGTGAGCCATTACTGGATTAGTACAAACATCAATACAAGAGAACAGTGCAGTGGAATTCAAAAGGCTGACCACCAATTTATAAAACAACCAGCTTGTAAAACTACACAGGGCTGTAGGCAGTTGCTTAATATGATGCAAAAGCAATGAGAGGTTGATGATAAAATGTCACAGACCTGAACCATTAACTGTTTCCCTGTCCACAGATGTTGCCATATCTGAATGCTTCCAGCATTTTCCATTTTTATTTCACATTTTCACCATCTGCAATACTTTGTTTTTGTATTTAGAGGCATGCATGTTTTAACCTTAAAGTTCACAATTCATTAGCATATGAGCCATCCTAGTTACTATGTTTGAATCCAGCTTGTGCAACTGGGGAAACCAACTGCTGAGCTTCAGAATGAGAGCCTATTCTTTTCTCCTCACCCAGCAAATAATGTCAGTGCCTCTTTTTGAAGATATACTGGGTACAAGCCTTTTGTAATGTTATAGGGTGGCCGAGTTGTACTATTAATGATAGAATTGATCAGCAGACACTTCTTGGGTGGAAACATTAAGTTTACTTACAACATACTCAACAGCAACTACACGTGTGCTTCCAACTCCAACTCTATCTCTACACTGACTCCTGAGGTAGCCCATGTTACTCTCCTATTGGTTACTACAGATCATGTGATCTTCCTTAACAAGTATTATTCTTAAAGGTACATTACACACAATAATAACTCAGCTATACATATTATGTTTACAGGTACATATTTTTCAAGACAACACAATATTTACACGGGTAAGGAATGTACAAGTTCAGTCTTTCAAGTGGTTTCCTGGTACCTGTGGAACGTCACAGCTTCGTAACTTCAGATTCTTTGTCAGGTACGTCCTTTTCCGGAGTTGCCTGAACATCAGGTGCTTCGATGGGAATGTGCAGTTCTGTATCCTCAACTCTTACAGGAACATCAGGCATGTCAGTCCTGGGTTGAGTATTCTCAACAGGAAATGCAGACCTGGTCATGATCACTGGTGGAACCATATCTTAAAGATCCGTCTCTCTCTTCCTTAAATGGTCCACATGTTTATAGGTGATCCAGCCTTCCACCTCCACATGGCAAGATAGAGGTCCTATCACCACATTTATTTCACCCGGTAACCACTTTGGTCCTTCCCCAAAATTTTTCACATATACCTGGTCTCCTACGGTAAATCTCCTTTCGCTGCTATGCCAGTCGTGTCTAGTTTTCTGGCTTCCCTGACTCCTTTCCACCTTTGGCATTATTAAGCTCAATCTCGTGCTGAGATGGTGTTTCAACAATAACTCTGCAGGTATGACACCTATTGTTTTTTGAGAGGTGGTCCTGTAATGAAGAAAACATGCTAGCATGGCTGCCAAGGAATCGCCAGTTAGCTTTTTCATATCCTCCCTGAACATTTGAACTGTCCTTTCAGCCAGTCCATTTGAGGAACGGTGGTATGGTGCAGTTTTCACGAGTGATACCATTGAGGCTGATAAACCTTTGAAATTCAGCACTTGTAAATAATGTGCCGTTATCGGAAATGACTACTTCTGGTAGTCTGAATGGCAAAACTCTGACGTAGTTTCTCAATTGTAGCGGCCAACATGACTTCACCTCATATTCATCCAACCATTTTAAATGGGCATTGACAATGAGCAGAAACACTGTTCTCAGGAAAGGTCCAACGTAGTCAAGGTCTACCTGGACATTCCCATGGGTGTAACAGAGATGTCACGGGCAACTTATGCAGTTACCGACATTACACACAGTGCTTTACTAAATTCTCTATTTCGCCATCCATCCCAGGCCACCATAAGCTGCGTGCTTATGGTCTTCATTTGGGAAATTCCTGGATGGGCACTGTGTGGTTCAATTAAAAGTGGCTCCCTTCCCTTTGGAGGAACTATCACTCATGCTCCCCACAATAAGATGTCATCCTGGCTGGTTATTTCATGTCTCCAGTTGAAGTACGGTTTTCATTTAGACAGATACAGACTCCTGTGACCAACCATGTAGCACTTGTTCTCGTACCTGAAATAGAACTGGGTCCTGACTTGTCCAGTCTCTGATCTGTCGAGTACATAATGGCGAGGACTCTAAGAAAATTAATAATAAAGCAAGTTCCTGAGGAACTGGGACATGCTCATCATTTTCTTGTAAAGGCAAACGACTAAGAGCATCGGCGTTTCTGATTTGATTGCCAGGCTAATGTACAAAAGTTTATTTGTATGCTGCCAGATTTAAAGCCCATCGTTGTATTCTTGCTGAGGCTATGGGTGGAATAGCCACTAAACAATCTTAGCAATGTTCTGTGATCTGAAATGATTGTAAAATGATGGCCATGTACATATCCATGAAATTTCTTGACACCAAAGATGATGGACAGGCTTTTTACTATCTGCAAGTGTCCCTTTTCCGCTGTGGTAAGAGTTCTTGATACTTAACCTATTGGTCATTCCGCACTATTGCCTATCCGATGAGAGAGCACTGCTCCCACTCCGAAGAGAGATGCATCACATGCCAGCACCAACTCTTTCAAATGGTCATAATGCACTAATAGATTGGATGAATGCAACAATTGTTTCATCTCTGTGAAAACTTCTTTCTGGGGCACATCCCAAGACCAGCATTGGTTCTGGTAGAGAATGCAGGGGGGCCAGCTCTGTAGACAAATTGAGTAAGAACTGCCCATAATAATTGATAATTCCTTGGTGTGATTTGAGCTCTGAGACGTTTTTTGGTGCGGGTGTCTCTCTTATGACTCTCACTTTCTCCTCAACCAGGTGGAGGCCCTGTGAATCTACCCGGTTACCCAACTAGATTACCTCCCCCTCTTGGAATGTGCATTTTTTAAAAAAATGCACTCCAGCTTATAAGAAAACATTTCTTGCAAGTTTGCCAAATGCTCTTTTTCAGTGAATCCTTTCACCAGTACATTGTCTAAATAGGCTACAACCTTGGGTAGTCCCTGCAGTAAGCTTTCCATTGTTCTCTGAAAGATGGCACAAGCAGAAGAGACACCAAAAGGCAATTGTGTATATTGGTAGAATCCTTTGTGGATATTAGAGGCATTATCCAACTCTTAATTGTTGGTAAGCATGACTCATGTCATTGTGTACATTGTCCCTCCTGCCAGCTTGGCATACAGGTCTTCAATTTTTGGAATGGGGTGCCTGTCTAGCTTAGCCACTTCATGAACCACCAGTTTGTATTCCCCACAAATTCGGACACTTTCGGACTCTTCGGTCGGGAACTATGGGTGCTGCCCATTCTAAGTACTGAACAGGTTGTTTTTATAAGGCCCAGTTTTTCTCAACTGTTCAGTTCAATGTCAACTTTTTCTCGCAGGACATATGGCACCAGTCTTGCATTCATGAAGCGTGGGGTTGCATCCGGATCCACAAGAATCTTGGCCTGCAGGCCTTGGATTTTCCCCAGTTCATCCTTGAAGGTGGCGGCGTACTTTCTAAGTAGATCTAGTAGCCCATTTGATCTGAACTGGAAAATTTCGGCCCATTCTAACTTAATCTCTTTTTAACAATTTCACCCCAAGAGGCTTGGCCCTTCACCTGCTGCCACCACCATCAAGGGTAGCTTTGCCGATTGGCGTCCGTAATGGACAGTTAATCTGCTCATGCCTTTTACTTGAATGTTTTAGCCTGTGTATGTTTTTAGCTTGGCAGATGTTTCTTCTAAACTTAATTGATGTTCACCATTACTCAGGTATCTGAAGGTATGTTCCCCAATTACTGTAGTGGGAGCTCCCGTGTCCACTTCCATTCTAACAGGTTTGTCATTTACTTTCACTGTGACAAATATTGGTTCTGTCTTTCCAACTTTCAGATTAAACGAGTAACTATGAATTTGTTGTTTCAGGGTCTCCTATAATATAGATTTCATTGGGCTGCTTCTTTTGTTTACAAACCTGCTTGAATCTTTCCCTGCACTGTCTCATTATGTGTCCATTTCTGTGACAATAGTAGCATTCGATATTTTTAAATTGCCAATCGCTAAAAGATTGATTGCTTTCACTTCTATTCAAGTTATTCTTCGATTTCACTGCTAAGTTATTTTTCTTTATTCTTCGGCTAGCAGGAACTGTTTCCCGCTTCTCGGCAGAGTCTCGCTGTTTTGCACTTCTTTCGGCCGAGATTTCCCACCCGATGTGGAGGAAGGCGCCATTTTGCGCACCCTGTATTGCTTCTGAATCTCTTATTACGCTTTCCATGGTCAGCACTATCTCTAGCACCTTCTTGAAATCCAGATTCACTTCAGACAATAATCTTTTCTGAATAGTGTCCTCTTTCACACCATACACTAAACGATCTCTGGGCATGTCATTCAGAGTTGTACCAAACTCCAATGTTCCATTAGCTGCTTCAAATTTGCCAGTCTCACCCGGGGCTCTATTTCACAAATTAAACTCTCTGCGTCGTGACTGAGGGCTTCGGTTGAAAATGACCTTTCATGAGCGCAACCAACTCATCGAAATTTTTCAGATCTGAGGCACTGGGTGCCATCAAACTTCATATCAGACTGTAGGTTTTGCTCCCACAAGTACTCAAGAGGATCACTTGGCTCTTCACTTCCCCCTGTAATCTTCTTTGCTTGAAAAAAGAACGCGAGGCATTCTATGTAGTGAGACTAATCGTCTGTGGCTGGTTCAAAAGGATCTATTCCCCCAAATTGTGGCATTTTGCGAGGGGATTACTTCTTGAATTCTAATGGAGCTTGCTACTTACAATCACTGAGCAAGGTACAGTGACGATTTCTTTCTAATTTGATTTCTTCTGTACAATCCGGTTTTCTCCTGGTTGCCAGTTTGTTGTAGCATGGCCGAGTTGTGCTATTTATGATAGAGTCGATCAGCAGGTACTTCTTGGGTGGAAACTTTAAGTTTATTTACAATATACTCAGCAGCAAGTCGTGTGCTTTCAATCCAACTCTTTTTCTACACTGACTGCTGAGATAGCCCATGCTACTCTCCTATTGGTTACTACAGATCATGTAATCTTCCTTAACAAGTATTATTCTTAAAAGTACATTACACACTAAATGAAACCATAATTATTACACAGAACTTTTAATGGCGCAGCATCAGAATACATTCAAAGCTTCAATGGATTTATGTGAAACACCCAAAGGTGGCAGCCATAATATAAAGCCAACGCCTTACTAGCACTCATTCTTTTTAAGAGGGCTTAAAAGCACCATCTTCATTGTACAATGTTCACTTATTTACTGTAAATGTTACATATGCACGCACTGCAGAAATTCTACACTAATGCAATCTTATGCCTCATGCCTAAATATAAAGCAACAAAATGGTTATTTTGAAAGTACATACAAAATACTCAGCAACAGAAGATACCACTGAAACTACCAAGTGTTTACTGATCAATTGAACTTGATAGTCTTATACAGCCACATTCTTACACTTTATACCAAATAAAACACAATTGCATTCTTCTGTACCTGATGTTGCTGGCCTTATAACAAAGCATAACCATGGACTTCCCATGAGCAGCACCTGAGATTCACTAAGGCACAGTATCTCAAAACTGGCAACCTTGGGACTGAGTCTCTGCTGGATTTTGGATCCTGTCGGTTTTCGATTTGGGCAGGGTCAGGTTGAGTCAAGTGCCAATTGGACTATTCGTAGAGTGTGAAAAGACCAGTGCGTGAAGTTGGCACAGCACTAGCCCATCAAGCAAGTTGTTTTAGTTTTCTATAATAATAAAAATTCATGCACAGCAGCTTAAAAAATATCCTGTTTTCAAAAGCCGGATTTGAGACATTCTACCTGTAACATGTTTTAAAAACACTTCTATCATACCTTTCTTTGACAGTGAAAACTTCTCGGAATAGTGTCCTGGGATCTTTTACATTCCATAAATGGGGAGATGGCTTTGTCTAACATCTCATCCAAATGACTGACTTTATCCCCTCCCAACAGAGCAGCATGGCTTTTAAAGAATACAACACCTTTATAAGAAGTTGCTGTTTTTATCAACTTTCTTTAAAGTGTTAGTTCTTTACACTTCTACACACACATGAACACACAAATATACATACTAATCTGACGATTCACGCTAGAAACATTAAAAACTGTAGAAGTGAATGGAGTGAAGGACAGCAAAATAAATTAAATGTAAAAGCAAGCATGGGGGTAGAAAGACCAGTAAAAAGGAAAGAAACCCAAGCGGTCAAACAAAGAACTATTAATGGATAGACAGTAAGAAGAAAATACCTTCTCAAATAAGCCAAAGTAAAACTGATAGAAGTTTGTTTTCAAATCCAACTCTCCTTGGTATTGAACCTGTGGGTAAACTTACACTGAGCACTTGAATCTCTTTTCTACCCTGCCAAGAGACAGCTTGTGATTACTGTTTAATTCACCTACATATAGGCAATTGTTAAGTGAAAAGTTAACAGGAAATAGCTGTAGAATATTTGAAATGCTTGCTAAAATAAATCTCGAAATAAAACAACAAAAAAATCAAATCAACAACAGAGCTTTCCTGTTCATAGGGCATTTGTGCTTCCAAGGCTTCCTGAACTTCTGTGGATACACGGTAATAAATTGACTCTGGGAAAGTTCAACTATAGATCCTGATGGTGTCAGAAGCACATTGATTATTTTCCTACTTCCCTAATCATTTAAGCAGATGCATTTGACAAGAGCCGCTGACTGCATTGCTCCTGCATTGTATTTACCAACAGCACTCAAAGCAATGATTCCCAATAAAACAGATCAGTTTATTTATGGTTCTCAATTGTGCAAATTAAGGTAGCGCCAATCTCCCATATATAATATATATAGTTTAAAATAAATTTACAGCCCCCTATAATGAGTGAAATCTATTCCTGTGAAATCTGTTGCATTAGAGCCATCACTCAGTCTCAAGTTACTGGGACCGCAGGCTGCTGTCAGACTGAAGCTGCGATCTTAGTTACTCCCACATTGTTGATTGACAACTCTAAAGGTAAACAAATATAAATGTTACACTGTTCATCTCAGTAATTAAAAGGAACTGAGGTTACCATGCATAATACAAACGAAAGCTGAATGATGGTGAATGCAGTCAACAAATTTATGTACATGAACATGCACTCTGGTAAGGGGTGTGCGCGCCTGCAAGAGAGAGAGAGAAAATGAATGTGAAAGCGAATATGCCTCAAAAAGATATCTGAATGCACCTCTAATTGTACAGAAGTTTCATAAAATATGTGAATATGTACTTACATTACATAGGATATACTGCTCAGGAGCAGGCTATTCGGCCCGAACAGTCAATGTAAATGTTTAGCTCCACTCAAGCCTCCTCCCATCTTTCCTCATTTAAATATATCATCACATCCCTCTATTCCCTTCCTCATATGCTTGTCCAGCTTCCCTTTAAACCTATCTACACTATTCTCTTCAACACTCTCTGTAGTAGCAAGTACCACATTCTTACCGCTCTTTAGGTAAAGGTGTTTTTTTTGAATTTCAAATTGGATTTCTGGGTGACTATCTTATATTGATGATGTATAATGGCTTCATAAAATTTCAATGTACTTTAACACCCAATACATTATTTTGAACAAACACAATCTAGGAAGATGATTAGAACATAACCAGCAAAGTACAGCCACTACTTTTTCTTTTCTGTTTACAATTTACGAATAAGTGATGGGAAATTTCGAGATTGTGGAAGACTTCACATTGGTGTATACAACTACAGTTCAGTTATTCACGTGAGCACCATAATTTTACAATAGTCTGACCGTTATACAAAGTTGCTAAGTGACATTGTATTTTATAGTGCTCTTTTATGACAAATCAAACAATCAGTAAAGAAATCACCTGTCTCAACTTGTGAATTAAATTGTTAGATCCATTCTCAAATCAAAATCATTGCAAACATATTCAACATTGCTTTGAGTAATTATTAGAGTTTCCTGCATTGAGCGTCACTCCTACCAGAATTTTGCTCCATTAAAAAGAGGCAGCTGAACTCAAACATTTTTCTCTCTATTTGAATGTTCCCCCACTAGTCGGTGCTTCCTCCTATAAACACATAAATTCCACTCCCAAAAGTCTTCTACTAAGGCTCTGCCACCACCTCTATAACTTAGCATCTAGACGCTGGAAAATTGAAGAGGTCAACGTTCTCCCTCCCTTACACATCAGCACCTCTGTTGTCATGATTGGGGAGCTACTATGTGTGGGGAGTTGCTATGTGAGGAATCTAGAGTACAAAGCTGCAACTGTCTGACAGTGTAACGCCAGATCAACAGGCCATTTTGTCCTGAGCCAAATGATTGTGTGCAGATAACCTGCTTGCCCAGTCACATAAACTAGAGAAATGTTAGGAGGTATTAGAAAAAAAGAGTGGGAGACAACACAAACTGATCTGGATATTAATGTTCACTGTTGCGTGCCAAGGTAAAAAAAAAAATAGGTTAAATTTTAAGCTAAAAGCAACAATTCTTATCTTCAATGTACAAGACTCATGGTTCTCTTGGTACAAGCTCTCAAGAGGATGGATTGCTCCTATATAGATTCTAGCAGAGATCAAGCACAGCAAATCCACATGCAGTCTGAAGCAAGGACAACAGAAAAAAAAATCCAGAACAAGTTTTGAGAAATTCATGTTAGCAGCAGAAACATTAAAAGTTTTAAAAGGCCAAGCGTGTACCGTTCTGGAAAAAGTAGATTTATCCCCAAGCTTCACAACACTTGAATTACCCATGGGAGTTACTGAGCACAGGGTAAGGAAAGAGACAAAACATTCAAGGAAAGGTCTAGCTGGTCTGCATCCCATCTCCTTATGTTTGATTAGAAATTACTAATGGATGAAGCCTGACAACCCAAGCTTGTGATTCAATTACATAGCATGGAAGGGGTTTTGGGAGGAGGGTGGGGGTTGGGCGGTGAGGGTGGGCAGGTGGATGAAAAGCATATTAAAAACTAAAACAACCTTTTTAAAAGGGCAAAGTAAGCGCATTAGGAATTGCATGTGTGAAATTGGCTGATGCAGGTAGTCATGATGGCGATTTAAAAAGCACATTATGGTTTAAAATTTCAGTCAAAGTCTACCAATTCAAATGAAAAGGGATGTAAAAAGTTAAAATAAAAACTGAAAACGCTGGAAAAACTCAGCAGGTCTGACAGCATCTGTGCAGAGAGAAACAGAGTTAACTTTTCAAGTCCGCACAACTCTTTTTCAGGGGGATGTAAAAATTTATACTCTCTTATAGCTAGTAGTCATAACTTTTCTTTTAAAGATGTTCCCACACTACAATGGAAAACAAGAGGAAAAATTTAACTGAGGCTTTTTAAAACAAAATACCAGCCACTTCCACAGAGCCTCAGTCAATCTGCTGATGTCAAGAGAATGGCAGCTTTTCGTAAAACAGGAAGGAGAAATTATTTTAAATTTGTGAAGAGCCTTGTTTAGACAGCACTTCAGACTGGTCTGCAAAGTGTTGGTCTCCTTAATATAGAAAGGATAGAGAGGCACTAGAGAAGTTGCCAGGAGGATTGACAAGGATGAAACCAAGACCGAGATGAGACAACTATCAGGAAAGGCTCAACTGGCTGGGGCTCTATTCTCTAGAGAAATAAAAGATTTAAGATTTGACCCAATAGAGATCTTTAAGATTATGAAGCAGTTTGGTAGGGTAGATGTACAGATGCTGTTTCCACTTGTGTGGGAGTCCCAAAGTAAGGGCCATAAATAGGAGGTAGTCAATAACAAATCCAATAATGCTGTAAAATCCAATATAATTCAACGTAACCTAAGAACCAATCCACAGCCGCCTAACCCAGGGAGTACAGTTTATCTGCTTGCACACTCAGCCAATGACTCCTTGAACTTAGGGGAAGTATGTTATCTTCTAAGCCAATCCAAAGTCACAGGTCCTATTCTCATTGTTGCAGAGATAACCTGGAGGTGTCAAGGTCAACAAAGTGGTTAAGCAACAAGTAGGGAGACTCAACTCTGGAGGCTGAGGTTTATCACTCCCAACACTTGCCTGTCCATGATCTACCAGCTATTAACGTCAATGGGCAGAAAATCATGGGCTGTCAAAGGCAAAAGTAGAAAACTCTGGCTTGTGTGTTTCTGCGAGGAGAAGGAGTCACTGAGTTAATTGTTTACATTGCTACATTAGACTTTCTTTTTCAACTCCTTTTAGAATTTTCATTATTCAATAACATAATGCAGTAAGATGTTTCTGAGTACAGCAAGTGGGGTTGGGGAAGACTGAACAATTAAATGTTAAAACAGGAATTCAAAAGTAACAGGAAAGCAAAATACAGTCTATTGTTGAACACCATATAAATCGAGTCTTATTTTGGACCCTGATTAATCAACAACAACTTGTAGCACCTTAGATCCATTTAAAGACTTGAAAACCCTATCAAGAAAGTGCCTAAAATCAGTCCGGCCATTCTGAAAACAGTAGCTAACATTCATGTTAGCCCACGATCCAGACTGAGAGAATCGTGGGATGCTTAAAAAAACCAGCACCTTATCACCAATAGCAGAAGTCTCTGGCTTTGCTGTCCATTGAAGACAATGGACAGCACTCAACTCAATCCACATAGGGAATGGACGATGCCGTCATCTGCTCCATAAGTGGAAGACGAAGGATGACCCCCAAGGGTAATTGCGGAAATGAGTCCCAAACCATGGAACACATTACAATGATCTTCCCACTAACATCTGCTGCTGGGGTCACCTCATTTCTCCACTCAGCATCTAAGGAGGTCACTAAATGGATAGCCAAGATAAACACCCTTTATAAGAAAGAATACAATAAACTTCTTCAATCATAAGAAAGAAGAATGCAATAAAACATTCCAAGGCACTCTACAAGAGCATTAAAAGCAAATTAAAAACAATTGGGGGAATTGGTGGTGCAGTGGTAATGTCACTGGACTAGTAATCCAGAGCCCCAGGCTAATGCTCTGGGAACATGGGCTTAAATCCCACCATAGCAGCTGGTGGAATTTAAATTCAATTAATAAGAATCTATAATTAAAAGCTAGTCTCAATAATAGTGACCATGGAACCATTGTTGATTGTCCAAAAAAAGCCATATGATTCGCGAATGCCCTTGAGGGAAGGAAATCTGCCATGCTTTCCTGGTCTGGCCTACCTGTGACTCCAAACCGATGTGGTTGACTCTTAAACACCCTCTGAAATAGCCTAGCAAGCTGCTCAGCTATATCAAATTGCTATGAAGTTGACAAAAGGGAATTAAACTGGATGGACCACCCAGCATCAACCTAGGCACCAGAAACAGCAATGGCAAACCCAGCCCTGTCGATCCTGCAAGGTTCTTATCATCAACATCTGGTGGGGGCTTGTGCCAAACTGGGAGAGCTTCCCCACAGACCAGTCAAGCAACAGTTCAACATTGTTTGTAAGCTACGATTCAATGTATGTGACTATGTTCCAGAACACCTCCATCACCACCAACAGGACAGACCCACCAGAGATGGCATCAGTGGTATAAAGTCAGGAGGGGATTGCCCTGGGAGCCCTCAACATTGACTCGGGACCCCATGAAGACTCATGGCATCATGTGCAACAAACATGTGCAAGGAAACCACCTTACTACTCCCCCCTCAGCTGATGGATTAGTGATCCCCCATGTTGAACATCACTTGGAAGAAGCACCGAGGGTGGCAAGGGCGCAGAACGTACTCTGCTTGGGGGAACTTCAATGTCCATTACCAAGAATGGCTTGGTTGCGCCGCTCCTGAATGAGTTGGCCTTCTCCTAAATGACATGGTTGCTAGGCTGGGTCTGCAACAGGTGGCAAGGGAACCAACAAGAGAGAAAAATCTACTTGGCCTTGTCCTCATCAACCTACCTGTCATAGTTGCATCTGTCCAGTAAATTATCAGTAGGGGTGATCACCACACAAGTCCTTGTAGAGATGAAGTTCCACTTTGAGGATACTCTCCATTGTGTTGTGTGGCATTAGCACCGTGCTAAATAGGATTTATTTTGAACAGATCTAGCAACTCAAAATATGCACCCGTAAGGCACTGTGGGCCAACTGCAGCAGCAGAATTATATTCAACCACAATCTGTAACCTCATGGCCCAGCATATCCCTCACTCTACCATTATCAAGCAGGGGAATCAATCCTGGTTCAATGGAGAGTGTAGAAGGGCATGCCAGGAGCAGCACCATGGCATAACTAAAAATAAGGTGTCAACCCAGTGAAGCTACAACACAGGTCTACCTGCATACCAAATAGCAGAAGCAGTATTCAATAGACAGAGCTAAGCAACCAACTGATCAGATCTAAGCTCCGAAGTCCTGCCACAGCCAGTTGTGAATAGAACTGTGCTAGACAATTAAATAACTAAACAGGAGGCAGCTCCACAAACATCTCCATCCTCAATGATGGGCCAGCCCAGTGCATCAGTGCAAACGAGAAGGCTGTGGCATTTGCAACCATCTTCAGTCAGAAGTGTTGAGCAGATGATCCACCTCTACCTCCTCCTGAGGTCCCCAGCATCACACATGCCAGTCTTCAGCCAATTCACTCCATGTGACATCAAGAAAAGGCTAAAGGCTCTGGATGCTGTAAAGGCAATGGGCCTTGACAACATTCCAGCAATAGTACTGAAGACTTTTACTCCAGAACTAGCCACTGCCTTAACTAAGCTGTTTCAGTACAGCTACAACACTGGCATCTACCCAACAATGTAGGAAATTACCCAGGTATGTCCTGTCTACAAAAAAGGACAAATCCAACCTGGCCATTTACTGTCCCATCAGTCTACTCTCGATCATCAGCAAAGTGATGGAAGGAATCTTCGACAGTGCTATCAAGTGGCACTTTGACAGCAATAATCTGCTCACTGACACCCAGTTTGGGTTCCATCAGGGTCACTCAGCTCCTGACCTCATTACAGCCTTGGTTCAAATGTGGACAAAACAGCTGAACTCCAGAGATGAGGTGAGAGTGACTGCCCTTGACATCAAGGTAGCATTTGACTGAGTGTGGCATCAAGGAGCCCTAGCAAAACTGGAGTCCATGGGAATCGGAGAAAACTCTCCACTAGTTGGAGCATACCTAGCACAAAGGAAGATGGCTGTGGTTGTTGGAGGTCAGTCATCTCAGCTCCAGGACATCACTGCAGAAGTTCCTCAGGGTAGTGTCCTAGGCCCAGCCATCTTCAGCTACTTCATCAATGACCCTTCCTCCATCATATGGTCAGAAGTGGGGATGTTTGCTGATGATTGCACAATGTTCAACACCATTTGCAACTCTTCAAATACTGAAGCAGTCCTGGACAACATTCAGGCTTGGGCTGATAAGTGGCAAGTACCATTTGCACCACACAAGACCCAGGCAATGACCATCTCCAACAAGGGAGAATCTAACCATCTCCCCTTGATATTCAATAGCATCACCATTGCTGAATCCCCCACTATCAACATCCTGATGGCTACCATTGACCAAAAATTGAACAAGGCCAGCCATATAAATACTGTGGCTACAAAAGCAGGTCAGAAGCAAGTAACTCACTTCCCAAATCCCCAAAGCCTGTCCACCATCTACAAGGCACAAGGGAGTGTGATGGAATACTCTCCACTTGCCTGGATGAATACAGCTCCAACAACACTCAAGAAGCTTGACACTATCCAGGACAAAGCAGCCCATTTGATTGGCGCCACATCCACTGCTGACGCAGAGTGGCAGCAGTATTTAACATCCACAAGGTGCACTGCAGCAACTCACCATGGCTCCTTCGACTTCCAAACTCTCTACCACCCTGAAGGTCAAGGGCAGCAGATACATGGGAACACCACTATCTGCAAGTTCCCCTCCAAGCCACACACCATCCTCACTTGGAACTAATCGCCGTTCCTTTATTGTCATCAGGTCAAAATTCTGGAACCCCTTGAACCTACACCACATGGCCTGCAGTGGTTCAAGATGGCAACACCACCTTCTCAAGGGCAATTAGGAATGGGTAATAAATGCTGGCCTAGCCAGAGACACCAAAACCCCATGAAAGCACAAAGAAAATCTTGACACCAATACACAAAAGGTGACATTAGGGAAGATGGTCAAAAGCTTGGTTACAGAGGTTTGGAAAGCATTTTAAAGGACGAGGGGTACAGGAATTTAGGGAAGGAGGACCAAAGCTAAGGACCTTAGCAGATGAAAGCACACTATCGATGGTGGGGAGTTAAAATTGGGGAGGCTCAAGGGGCCAGAATTACTTGAGCGCAGAGGTCTGAGGGTCTCAGCATTAAAACACTTTAATGCAGTTTATTGTATGAAGCATTCTAACCCTCCTTCCCTATTGACATGGTGCACATGGACTTCCAAAGTTGACAGCAAAGTGAGAGCCCAGGGAATAAAAGGAACAGTGGCAACATAGAAATAAAGTTGGTCGAGTGACAGTAAACAGAAAGTAGTGCTGAACAGCTGTTTTTCAGACTGCAGCAAGCTATAGCGTGGGGCTCCCCAGGGATCGGAACTAGGACCACTGCTTTTCTTGACATATAATAATGATGTAGACCTGGGTGTACAGGGAGCAATTTGCAGATAACACAAATCTTGAAAGTACTGGGAACTGTGAGGAGGTGATCAACTTCAAGAGGACACACTCAGGCTGGTGGAATGGGCATACATGTGACAGGTGACATTCAACACCGAACTATGAAGTGACACATTTTAGCAGGGAGAACAAGGAATTGAGGGGGGTTGCTGTTGGAGCAGAGAAACCTGCATGAATCGTTGAAGGTGGAAGGTCAGACAGAAGGTGAGGTGAGGTGGAGTGGCAATGGTGTAGTGGTATTGTTGCTGGACTAGTAATCCAGAGACCCAGTAATTTCAATTCAATAAAAATCTGGAATTAGAAAGAAGTCTAATGATGACCATGAAACCATTGTCAATTGTTGTAAAAACTCATCTAGTTCACTAAATGTCCTTTAGGGAAGGAAATCTGTCATCCTTCCTGGTCTGGCCTACACATGACTCCAGACCCACAGCAATGTGATTGACCCTTAAATGCCCTCTGAAATGGCCTAGCAAGCCACTCAGTTGTAACAAATCATTACAAAGTCACAAAAAGGAATGAAACTGGATGGACTACCCGGCATCGGCCAAGGCACTGAATACGACAGCCACAATCACAGCCCTGTCGATCCTGCAATGTCCTCCTTACTAACATCTGGGGACTAGTGCCAAAATTGGGAGAGCTGTCTCACGGACTAGTCAGGCAATAGCCTGACATAGTCATCCTCACGAAATAATATCTTACAGATAATATCCCAGACACCACCATCACCATTCCTGGATATGTCCTGTCCCAGCTGCAGGAGATCCCCAGCAGAGCTGGCGGTACAGTGGTATACAGTCGGGAGGGAGTTGCCCTCGGAGTCCTCAACATCGACTCTGGACCACATGAAGTCTCATGGCATCAGGTCAAACATGGGCAAGGAAACCTCCTGCTGATTACCACATACCTCCCTCTATCAGCTCATGAATCAATCCTTCTCCATGTTGAACACCCCTTGGAGTAAGTATTGAGGGTGGCAAGGGTGCAGAATGTAATCTCGGTGGGGGACTTCAATGTCCATCACCAAGCGTGGCTCAACAGCACCACTACTGACCGAGCTGGCTGAGTTTTAAATGACATAGCTGCTAGACTGGGTCTGCGGCAGGTGGTGAGGGAAGCAACAAAAGGGAAAAACATACTTGACCTCATCCTCACCAGCCTGCCTGCCGCAGATGCATCTGTCCATGACAGTATCGGTAGGAGTGACCACTGCACAGCCATTCTGGAGGCCAAGTCCCACCTTCACAGTGAGGGTACCCTCCATCATGTTCTGTGGCATTACCACTGTGCTAAATGGGATAGATTTTGAACAGAACTAGCAACTCAAGACTGGGTGCCCATGAGAGGTTGTGGGCCATCAGCAGCAGCCGAACTGTACTCTAACACAATCTGTAACCTCATGGCCTGGCATATCCCCCGCTCTTCATTGAACCAGGGATGATCCCCTGGCTTGATGGTAATGCTGGAGCGCAGGAGGGCATGCCAGGAGCAGCAGCAGGCATACCTAAAAATGAGATGTCAACCTGTTGAAGCTATGACACAGAACTACTTGCGTGCCAAACAGCATAAGCAGCAAGTGATAGACAGGGCTAAGCAATCCCACAACCAATGGACCAGATCGAAGCTCTGCAGTCCTGCCACATCCAGTCAGAAATGGTAGTGCACAATTAAAAAACTCACTGGAGGCGGTGGCTTCACAAATATCCCCGTCCTCAATGACGGAGGAGCCCAGCATGTCAGTGCAAAAGATAAGGCTGAAGCATTTGCTACAACCTTCAGCCAGAAGTGCCGAGTGGATGATCCATCTCGGCCTCCTTCGGAGGTCCCCAGCATCTCCGATGCCAGTCTTCAGCCAATTTGATTCACTCCACGTGATATCAAGAAACGGCTGTAGGCACTGGATACTGCAAAGGCTATGGGTCCTGAGAACATTCCAGCAATAGTACCGAAGACTTGTACTCCAGAACGTGCTGCGCCCCTAGCCAAGCTGTTCTAGTACATCAACAACACTGGCATCTGCCCAGCTTTGTGGAAAATTGCCCAGGTATGTCCTGTACACAAAAAGCAGGACAAATCCAACCAGGCCAATTACCACCCCATCAGTCTACTCTCCATCATCAGTAAAGAAATGGAAGGGGTCATCAACAGTGTTATCAAGCGGCACTTGCTTAGCAATAACCTGTTCACTGACACCCAGTTTGAGTTCCGCCAAGGCCAAAGCCACTGGAGGAACAACACCTCATCTTCCGACTAGGGACTTTACAGCCTTCCGGACTGAATATTGAATTCAACAACTTTAGGTCGTGAGCTCCCTCCCCCATCCCCACCCCTTTTCTGTTTCCCCCTTCCTTTTTTTTCCCAATAAATTATAAAGATTTTCCTTTTCCTACCTATTTCCATTATATATAAAAAAAACCCCACTAGAGCTATACCTTGAGTGCCCTACCATCCATTCTTAATTAGCACATTCGTTTAGATAATATCACCAACTTTAACTTTAACACCTATGTGTTCTATTGTACTATTGTCGTTGACATCTTTTGATGATCTGCTTCTATCACTGCTTGTTTGTCCCTACAACCACACCTGCCCCCCCCACCTCTCTCTCTCTATCTCTCCGCCCCCCACACACACACCTTAAACCAGCTTATATTTCAACTCTTTCTTGGACTCGAACTCAAGTTCTGTCGAAGGGTCATGAGGACTCGAAACGTCAACTCTTTTCTTCTCCGCCGATGCTGCCAGACCTGCTGAGTTTTTCCAGGTAATTCTGTTTTTGTTTTTCCACTTTGTTCCTGCTCCTGACCTCATTACAGCCTTAGTTCAAACATGGACAAAAGAGCTGAACTCCCGAGGTGAGGTGAGGTGAGTGACTGCCCTTGACATCAAGGCAGCATTTGACGAAGTGTGGCATCAAGCAGCCCTAGTAAAACTGGAGTCAATGGGAATCAGGGGGAAAATGCTCTGCTGTTTGGAGTCATAACTAGCACATAGGAAAATGGTTGTGGTTGTTGGGGGTCAGTCATCTCAGCTCCAGGACATCACTGTAGGGAGTTCCTTAGGGTAGTGGCCTTGGCCCAACCATCTTCAGCTGCTTCAACAATGACCTTCCTTTCATCACAAGGTCAGAAGTGGGGATGTTCGCTGATGATTGCACAACGTTCAGCACCATTCACGACTCCTCAGATGCTGAAGCAGTCCATGTCCAAATACAGCAAGACCTGGACAATATCCAGGCTTAGGCTGACAAGTGGCAAGTAACATTCACGCCACACAAGTGCCAGGCAATGACCATCTCCAACAAGAGAGAATCGAACCATCACCCACTGATGCTCAATGGCATTACCATCACTGAATCCCCCACTATCAACATCCTGGAGGTTACCATTGACCAGAAACTGAACTAGGCTAGCCATATAAATACTGTGGCTACGGTGCAGGTCAGAGGCCAGGAACGCTGCGACGAGTAACTCACCTCCTGACTTCCTAAAGCCTGTCCATCATCTACAAGGCACAGGTCAGGAATGCGATGGAATATTCCCCACTTGCTTGGATGAGTGGAGCTCACACAGCACTCAAGCTCGACACCGTCCAGAACAAAGCAGCCCACTTGATTGGCACCACATCCACAAACATTTACTCCCTCCATCACCGACGCACAGTAGCAGCAGTGTGTACCATCTACAAGATGCACAGCAGGAATTCACCAAGGATCCTTCGACAGCACTTTCCAAATCCACGACCACCACCATCTAGAAGGATAAGGGCAGCAGATAGATTGGAGAACCATCAGCTGCAAGTTCCCTTCCAGGTAACTCACCATTCTGACTTGGAAATATGTTGATGTTCCTTCACTATCGGTCAAAATCCTGGAACTCCCTGCCTAACAGCACTGTGGGCATACCTACACCACATGGACTGCTGCAGTCTCACCACCACCTTCTCAAGGGCAAGTAGGGATGAGCAATAAATGCTGGCCCGGCCAGCAAAGTCCACATCCCGTGAATGAATTAAAAAAAAGTAGATAAAGAGACAAATAGAATCCTGGGCTTTACAAAGAGGCGTAGAGACAAAAAGCAAGAAAGTTAGGATGAGCCTGTCTGAAACTATGGTTTGGCCTCAACTGGAGTATTGTGTCCAAATCCAGGTACCGTACTTTAGGAAGGATGTGAAAATATTCAAGAGGGTGGAGAAAAGATTTAAGTGAATGGTTCCGGAGGTGAGAGGCTTCAATTGTGTGGATAGATTGGGAAACTGGGCTTGTTCTCCTTTGAGGAAAAAAAGTTGAGAGATTTGATAATGGTGTTCGAAATCCTGAGGAGTGTAGATGGAGTAGACTTTTTTCATCTATATGTTCACAGGGTGTAGGCACCACTGGCTAGGCCAGCATTTATTGCCCATCACTATCTGCCCTTGAGAAGGTGTTAGTAAGCCACCTTCTTGAGCCACTGCAGTCCATGTGGTATATGTACATACTATTAGAATAGAGAGAGAGAAGATGAAGGATTGAGAACCAGAGAGCACAAATTTACAGAGATTGGCAAAAGAACCAATGGGGTTCTTTTGACAATGGGGAAAACTTTTTTATGCAGTGAGTGGTGAGGATCTGAGATACACTGCCTACGGGTATGGTGGAGCAGGTTTGACTGTCGCTTTCAAAGGCAATCGGATAAGTAACTGAAGAGGAAAAACATGGTGGAGTGAAGACAAAAGGGTAGGGGAGTGGTACTGGCTAAATTGCTCTTGTAGAGAGCTGGCAGTGGCTGGACGGGCCAAATGGCCACCTGTGTTATAACAAATCTCTGCAGGAAAGCATCTGATCTCTGTCCAAACTCCATAAAAATATACCAGCAAGACTGAGACCAAGCATTCACAGCACAGGCAATTGTGGGCATCAATCCAGTTTTGCACTGGATTTTGTATGTTATAATAATTGAGAATGGAGTTAAAATGGTCATAGAGGTGTTTTTATCTAAATGTATGTGCAGCCACTGGGATTCAGCCACTGAAATTTTTAGCTTATGACTGATAATTTTACCTTTGTAACTACATTGGTTTGGAGCTTTTAAAATCATCAGGAAAGTATCTGGAGGGGAGAAGAGGAAACATTTTTTTTTTCCACTCTGTTGTCGGGATTTGAGACACAACTCAAAAACGGTGGTAGAAGCCTATTTCATAAATAATTTTGAAAGGGAGTCGGATAGGTATTTGAGGAGGTGACACTTAGTGTTACTGGCAAAAAGCAGGAATGTGGGACTAAGCATGACTCCTCTTTCAAAGAACCAGCAGAAGCAATGATGAGGCGAATGGTCTCCTTCTGTGCTGTGTTTCTATCATCCTAACTACCACCCAGTGCTGAGGTAACTATTCAATTTACAAAACAAAAACAGAATTACCTGGAAAAACTCAGCAGGTCTGGCAGCATCGGCGGAGAAGAAAAGAGTTGACGTTTCGAGTCCTCATGACCCTGAGGACTCGAAACGTCAACTCTTTTCTTCTCCGCCGATGCTGCCAGACCTGCTGAGTTTTTCCAGGTAATTCTGTTTTTGTTTTGGATTTCCAGCATCCGCAGTTTTTTTGTTTTTATTCAATTTACAGTCTGACTAAATCCAAGCCAGTTTAAATAAACTAATAATGAGCAAGGAGGCGAATGTACATTGTAACCACATAATAGTGGTCCTTTCTGAGTGCAATAGAGCTGACCCAATTACTCAAAGTAACAGAATACTTCTGGTTCATCTCATCAAATCCAGTGACAACAGAAAGACAAAATAACCAACACAAATTGGATACACAGACTTGAGTTTTGATCCAAAGTAATCTTCTGTTAAACCAGCACTGAGCAGCATACTTGCACATATCTAAATGGAGGAAGTTTCCTCAAGATATGGTGTACTCAACAAGCACATTGGAACTTTACAGCACAACAATAGTCGACTGTAGGGGCTGATATCAACTCCAAGGAAGTAATCTTTCCCAAACTCAGCCTTGAAAACATTTTCCCTGAACAGCTAACAATGTTTACTTGTTCAAGTTTACAGCACTGCAAATAAGCCATTACAGATATAAACTTTAGCTGACTTTAACTGACCTGCACAGTTGAGACCAAAACCAGGCCGGAAATGAACAAAGGCCAGAGGAGTTAAACAGGGCTGCCAGCTGCTTTAGTGTTACCACTCCAAGCAGGCCACAGAGATTCACTGTTCAAATTTTTACAATTGTATACATGCACAAGACGGGGTATTCAAAAATGGGCTTATTTAGAAATAGACCAATTTGCTGCTAACTGATGTCCAACAGGTCATGACTTTTAGAATCCTTTGTGGCATCTCCTCCTCCTCCCCCTCCCCACAATTTGGCTCATTAGCTCTGGAAAGGAAAAGATTGCTGTAAAGAAAATATTTCCATTACATTGAAACTCCCAATGTTCCAAAGGTTTTAAAGATTTTCCATTGTTGTGGAGTGTACAGCGACTGGGCTTGTGCAGGGAAATGTTTTAGAAATGTAGGTTAATGCTTCCACTGCTTTAGAGAAACATAAAAATCTGCAATGTCAAAAGCAATATACCACAAGGACCTTTTGTATTTGATGGTAAGGGTTTGACTCTACGTACATCACAGGCACTCGGGGTTTTACAAGCATTTTTTTTCTCCCCTGGATTACTCTGTCGCTTCACCGAGTCCCATTTTGTTTTAATCTCCCAGAGCTGGCTGACCTCAAGTTGTCATCTCAGATGAAGCACGCTTCTGTGGATATTTATGAAGACAGAAGGGGGGAAAAAAAGCAGGTACAAAACACACACATGCTTACACATTAAAAAAAAGGCTGGAAGCCAACTGGAGTCACTGTGGAGAACGTGTTGTCAAGGCAACAGCGTAATTCCACATGCTAACAGCCTGTCCATTTGCCAGGCAACAAAACAGAACTCGTGATGCAACTGCACCTGTCTCAGCTATGCGTTGCTGTGGCAACATTCCAGCTTCCATGGTTACCATCACGCTAATCACCTAGCAAGGCAGATGTACAGCAGTTTCCTTCTCAGCCCAGCTGTTCCTTCCAATCTCTCTTTTGACAATTGATGGTCTAGGCATGTGCTGGAATGTGCTTTAACTCTATAACAAGGCAGTACACCTCTCCCCTCACAGAGCTTCACACAGCTGTTGGCTGAAACATGATATCACTGCAGGGAAGCTTCAACCTCCGATCTTTTACTTACACAATGACAGGGGCATAAACAAACATTTTCAGCCTCCACCCCTCCCGTTCCACTCCTCAAGCAATACATGTCCAATTCACCCTGTCATTAACTCGGATAAATGAACGCCTGAGTAAATGCAACAGCTCACACACACTTACCTTTGATATCCCCGTGGGGAAGTGGGAGGCGTATTAAAAACATGAGAGTAAGGATGGTAGGGCGTCTTTTTCAAAGCCTGAATAAGGTTTTGTCTGTATTCTGGGTCTATACACCATAAGGAGCCCTTCCCAATACTCTGTGAAAAGAAAGAAAACATGGGTCATATACCACAAGTTTCAAAACTTAATACATCAGAAAATCTTTTCTCCCCATTCCCCCACCTCCATGACAGGTTTAAGTTCAATCTTGGCAAGCACCATATCAGAAACACAAATATATTTTATGAAACAGGGAGTGATTAATATTAACTATTTCCAGATTTGCACAGAGGGCAGACTGGTGAAATCAAATCGATGTAATTGCTCTTTACACACGCAGAAACTCACACTGGTATGTCTAGATCAGTGGGTTTACACCAACATTCAATACTTACTTTACTTTTTAAAGCAGCGTGTCAGGCTTTTCATTGAAAGTTTAAAGCCAGTGGACAACAGCAGCACAGAGTTCCTCTGCTCTTCCAAATACAGTGTTATATAAAAACAAAGGTAACATGATGATTTTCACATTTCCACTGTGAAAACAACCATCACTGCTAGGCACATCTCAGCAGTTGCTTTCCCTGTTCCTCTTTCAAATTACACCATTGTCTGGCAACAGATGAGGGTGAACAGTATATTGCTACAATTTCTAAATAGTCTTTTTCACTGTTCAAAGTTGATGAGCTTCAGTGTCTGCTTTTCACATGGGATGGGGGGGGGGGAGGATTAAGCTCTAGATTTAAACTTCAAACATGAAAAAAATGTTTTGAGTCAGTATCATGCAAAAGGTTTTGGTGCTCAGCAACAAAAAAAAAATCAGAGCAAAGGTAATAAAAATCATATGTACTGCAAAACCAGTCTAGCAATAATCTTTCACAATAATTACATTTCACAACACAACAAAAAATGTTTTTCTTTTATAAACCCTTGATTTTCATAACAGATCAATAGTAGTCACAGAGCAAAGCAGGCACTATTTAAATGAGCAGTGCAGAAACCCACCTTGCAGAGTAGGAGTTGCTGGCAAATAGAAAAGCTACAAGTGGAGAGAGGACCTGTGATCTCTTTTGGCTGCTGGTAAAGCCAGCCATGGGATTCTGATAACCAGGAGAGAAGTTGCATAAAGCCACAGTTAACAGCTCCCTTCCAAACATGTAATAAGTAGAGGGAGTAAAGAACAAGCAGCAAACCAGAGTCAGAGGAGTGAAAGCTGCTGGGCTCAAATAAGGAGTTAAGTGGCTTACAATGTTACTGAATTTCAAGATTCAACCCATGCAAATAGCATTCTCTGTGCATAGGTGTCCAACATAGATGTCTCAAATCATGGTGACCACCACCAGCACAGCACTGTTTTTGGCCTGTTTCTGTGCTGAAATTATGAAATTCTATAGCCATCAGGTGCCAAATATTGCAGTTGCTATGTAATGTGACTTCCTTATATTCACAGATCAAAAGGAGTTCCAAGATGGTTCAGCGTATTTATGAAGTACCTGAGCCACATGGATCAGGAATTTAGATCACTGACTAGGTGAATGAATCACATGCCAATAGAAAGAGTGCTACAATTAGCTACATGTTTCTAGGGGGAGTAAATGACCAGGATTCCTGCTTCTTATTGCTAACCAAAGTACATGCAAGGGCAGGACAGAATCAAGTTCAGCTACAATGCATTTCCTGTATGGTTGAAAGGTCTACTGTCGAGACCCATACATGAATGATGGATACTTAAGCATGAAGTCATTGGAAATATACTCTAATCAATGATGAGGTGGTGGGGACAGGGGGTGCTGGTGGAGATGGGGGCGAGAGTTAGAGGTGGGGTAAGAGAGGAAAAGACAGTGGGGAAATAGAGGGGAAAACATAGGGAAGTGGGGAGGGGAAAAGTCAGTCAGGGTGCTTCTTTATTCCCTTTGTTTCTCATCAGTAATATAGCATATAGAATTTGATCACTTGTGCCCATTCTGTTCTACTTTGCCACTGCATTTGATGGAGAATGGAGAACCGGAGTGAATCTAGGCTCAGTGGTCTATTAATATAGCAGCTGTAAAGTTAACTTTCAGCTGATCTGTACTAAATCCCAGATGTAAACAGCCACAGAAACAAACCCATGCAGTTGGCACAGAGCGAGAACCACTTTCAATCCACACTCACACAACAGAAGGTACATTTTCTACAAGGCAAGAACGTTCTTCCTACTCTCTGGGGGTAGCATCACATAGCAGTCTGACAACGCGGATGCTTTCCCATCAGACAAGTTCAAACTACAGCCAAGGTTGCGGATTCAAACCTGTTCTTTTGCAATTCAGAGCCCAACACCAAACTTCTGGGCATAGATGCCCAATTTATCTTTCTTCTTTCAAAAAGTTGCTGAAATTTTAATGAACTTGCATTGAGCATTCTTGCCTGAAAATTAATTCACTGTGCAAAGTGCTGTGAAGTAGTTCAACGTGTTTAAAGAGCTATACAAAAAGCATGTTTTTTGGGGGCAAAATAGTTGTATTCTTAATCATAAACAAAAATAAAAATAGCTGGAAAAACAGCAGGTCTGACAGCATCTGTGGAGAGGAATACAGTTAACATTTCGAGTCCGTATGACTCTTCATCAGAGCTGAGGAAAAATAGAAATGAGGTGAAATATAAGCTGGTAGAGGGGGATGGGACAGGTAGAGCTGGATAGAGGGCCAGTGATAGGTGGAGGCAAAGAAGAGGTTGCCAAAGATGTCATAGACAAAAGGACAAAGGGGTGTTGACGGTGGTGATATTAGCTTAGAAATGCGCTAACGATGACATTACTCCTTAATCATGCAGTTTCGCTATCTTGGGATCAGTTTCCAAAGCTGCTGAAGCGTCAAGACTTTCAACTTCCATGGTATGATAGATAAGATTAGCAAGACTAGAAGATGCTATCCCTTGGTTCATAGTTAGTTAATCACAGCAGTAGAGGCATTGTGATTAGCTTCAGTAACCCTAGGTGCGAAATGAAGAAAACTAAACAATCTTCCCTTCCTGAATTACTACTGAAAATAGCATAGATGTGAACTAGGTAACCCTTAGCTGTGATGACTTACACTCACTATCAAGCTTTGTGCATGAAGAATACCCACTAATGGAGGGTGACTGACACCCACGGAACCTGTAGTGAGACTCAGCACTTTCAAGAGAGAAAGGAAGAAAATTGAGAAAAAAACCAACAGGCTAAAAAGATTGATGGTTAAAATTAGCTTTAGGACATATCACCCCTTGCCTGCCTACAGAGTCGGAAGCCAGGTGTCATAGCGGAGGTTGGATGAGTCACATTCCGTATCATTTTCTGGTCATATTCAAATAGATTCAACTCTACTCTTCAGATCATCAGCCTGAAATGTTAACTCAGTTTCTCTCTTCATGGATTCTTCCTGACTGCTGAGCATTTCCAGCATTTGACGTTTATTACAGCTGATCAGTAAATGGAACAACTTTTTTTCCATCTACCCTTTCAGGCAGTTGTAGAAGATCACTGACACTATTTTGAAGAATCCCTCAATCAACACCTAGAAATTGATAAACTGGTCATTAGTGCTTTTGCATTTATGGGAGCTTGCAGTGGACAAACTGGCTGGCATATTTTCCTACAGTGCAATGTTTCAAAGAGTGTTTTGTTGCGAGAAAGCACACTGGGGCATCCTGAGACCTTGAAAGGCACTTTATAATTTAAAGTCTTACTCTCTTCCTTTGTTTCATTTCTCAAGATATATTAACAGAGAACTCTGCACTTCAGTTTTGCTCAGCAATATAGTAATTCCTCACCAAGTTGTAATCGAACTTCAGAAAAGTGCAACTTTAAGTGAATCATATTTTCCCATTAAAACCAATGTAAAAGTTGTAGTTAGGTTTTGTAGGACCTCTCTCATCAGAAAATCATCAAAACATTATACTCCAAGTTGAAATACTTTACATTGGTAAATGAAATAATTGAAGTAAAATAAATTTTAAAATATAAAATAAATATGCTGACTACCTATTTAAGGGGGAGGTGATGGCATAGTGGTATTGTCAGTGGACTAGTAATCCGGAGACCCAGGGTAATGCTCTGGGGACCCGGGTTCGAATTCAATAATAAATTTATTGAATTTATTGAATTCAATAAAAGTCTGGAATTAAAAGTCTAACGATGACCATGAAACCATTGTCGATTGTTGGAAAAAACCCATCTGGTTCACTAATGTAGGAACCTGGTCTGGCCTATATGTGACTCCAGGTCCACAGCAGTGTGGTTGACTCTTACATGCAGGTACCTACACCATATGGACTGCAGCAGTTCAAGAAGGCAGCTCACCACCGCCTTAAGGGCAACTAGAGGTGGGCAATAAATGCTGGCCCAGCCAGCGAAGCCCACATCCCGTGAATGAATTAAAAAATCTTACTTGCTGCCTCTCCTGCTCCCTGACCCTCTCTCTCTCTCTCTCGCTGCTGACCCTCCAGCTCGCGGCCTCTACTGCACTCTGCCTCGCGCCAAACGTCCTGCTCTGTGCCTCTTCCGTCACTTCCCTCTCCTGAACCCTCACTGTGTGCGAGGCTCTGGAGATGAGCAGCGAGAGGCAGGAAGAGCAACTTCAACTTGCAGGGGTTAAGCCAGGAACTGGAGGGTCAGAAGTAAGAGGGAGGGTCACCGAGTGGCAGAGGCCATGAATGAGGGGATTGGCAGTGAGAGGGTGGGTCAGGGAGCGACAGAGGCCACTCCAAAATGGCAACAATCGGAACACACAGCCCCGCATCAAACCTGGCATGAAAGTACTTAAAAATAAAACTCAGCGCTAAATGTGAATATGGGCCCCATTAACTGGACATGTTAAAGCAAAAGAACTTAAAACGGCAGAACCTAAAACAGGGCTTAATGTACATTTGTATGCATCTTATGAATTAAATTTAAATAATAATCATTGTAATTGCACAGGCTTCCAGCGAAACCTTTACATCTATCATAAAAACAAACCTATATTAGTAACATAAAACATGAGTGACAGTGGTGGAAACAGACAGGTCAGTCCGAATCAGCGATGAGACCAGTTAATTTAATGTATCGGACATGACCCTTTTATCAGGGTCCACACCTGCAATACAAACTTCTCTGTGCTCTCCAACAACAATGCCTGATCTGTTGCATATTGTGTTTTTGTTTCAGATTTCCAACCTCTAGCTTGTTGTTTGTTTGTTTATATTCGTAACATGATCAATTCAAGTGGTCTTCAGCACTGAAAAAGCTGCTACAGCAGCCATGCTGTCGCTGTAAGTGGATTTGATCATTTCTGAAAATCTTAGTTAGAAACAATGTCAAATTTTCTCACTTTAAAAATGCTTTTAAGGGCAGATGTATGACAGGAGCTTTTTTCCCCCAGAGTCATCCGGCAAAGGTGTTATAGAGTTGATTTTCCAGCCAACTTTTCTAGGTGGAAACACAACTTTATTTACAAGGCAGCAGCAGCAGCTACATGTGTGCATCTAACTCTATAAATAAAGAAGAACTCTCTTCCCCACACTGCGAACACATTAGTTTACACAGATTATGTGATCTTACAACACAATAAAGCTATAGTCCTAAATTTATCAGAACTATAATTACTACAAAAAGCTTCCCCCTCTGGCTGCTTCTTTGTTCTGTGATTTACTGATAGGCCTGTCAATAAAACACCATTCCCTCCTTCGGAACGTGGTGTGAGTCTCAAGAAACCACATTCTAATGTGGTTAGAGGCCATCCTGGCTAAATGGGCACTGAAGACATGAGACTCTGATGTTTGCATTTGAAATAGGCTGAGTTGTTACGTGTCACAAACTGGCTGCTCTAGCTTCAATGCACATCTTCAATGCCTGCTGCCTAAAGCTTCTTTTTAAAAAACAAAGTCTGCATGAATTCACTTTGCTTTAAAACACAACATTTCAAAAGTAACTAATTTTCAAAACTTGTCTGTGAAGGAACAAAAGATCAAAAAACCCAATAACATAACAAGGCAAAGTACATGGGCAAAGACAAAAAAAAACAAAAAATCATTAGCACTTTCATATGAAGTGTAGGATTAGGTTTTAGGGATGATTGCACAATCTTGTGCCATTGGCAAGGAACCGTGTTTGAAGAGAGTGCAGCATTCTGCAACCTGTGCTCCTGGTGCATGCAGTTCTCTGCCAGAGGCACGTGGGTCGTGAGTCGCTCCTTGCGTCATCAATAATATTATATAAACCTGTCCAGTAGTCATAACTATATATTTAACTTTATATAAAAAAGGCTTATTGCTGACACGGAGACCTGGAAACTACAAGGAAAGGATTACTTCGTTATTATTAGTTCAACATCACAATTTCAATAAAAGGCTACGTTGCTTTCATGAGGCTTTCAGAAAAAACTTTTTTATTGTGTGCACTTGAAGAAAATAGCAATACAATAGAATATAATAGAGATTCCGTCTTTCTTGTGTAGTGACAGGAGACAATGTTTTGGGGTGTACTGAACTCTGGCAAAGTATCAATGGTGGTTACTGTCGGGAGCAATGTAAAACAATAAATTAAGAGAAGTACACAATGACAACATATACTGGTTCAAGAACAACTTTTCCTCCAGCACATGAGCACTAGTATGATAAATCATGCTGGTGATAGTGCAAGGTTGATCAGAATGTAATCAAAAGTAGTGAAAGTGGGAATGAGAAAACAAATACCATTAGCAAGTATTAAATTCCCCCTTTTGCATAACTGAGCTTATGACTTGTGAAACCACCCAGGGTGACTAGATGCATGCCATTAAGCAGCAGATTGCAACCACAATTAAAGCAATAATTCTAAGCTTGTTACTGCAGACTGAAGATAAAAATCACTTAGGCACACCATTCATATGGTACCTCAAAATATGGTGTAAGACCAGATAAATGCTGCAGCACAAAATAGGAGTAACTAACTGAATACAGACTTGACCATTTATCCACTTCTAACGTCAGGCTCAGTATACCCATTTAAACTAAGGCAAAAGGTACAACAGCTGAGTTAAATTTCCATGTGCACACCAACAAGTTGGGGGGGGTTGGGAATCAATATAGTGTTGACATTTTCTTAATGATTTACTACCATATATGATATGATATGTTCGGCAAGCTCCTCCAACTCCAAAAGTCAATAATCATCAGGAAAAAAATGTGGATTGCATCTGTAGTGACTAGTAACAGTGTCAAGTAGAAAGACACACTTCTAGTCCTACCACCCAACTCTCAAACTCTAAATGCATCTTCCACACAAGCCATTTAGCTACAGCCTTAATCACAATACACCTGGTAGTTAACATTATTAAAATTCAGACACAACTTGCATTCAGTCCACAGGTCAACATCTTACCAAAATAAAATATTGCTGAGTATTTAGAATTTACAGCTCAGAAGCAGGCCATTCAGCCCAACTGGAAAATTGCACATGTCACTCTGCTGTTTAGGAAAGATGACAAAAGAAACCAGGGAATTATAATCAACCTTCCATTTATTGTCAGGAAATTACTAGAATCTATAATTAAGGATATGTTAACTGAACACTGAGAATATTCATCTGATCAAATGTAGCCAGCACAAATTTGTCAAGAATAGGTCATGCCTGGTGAATCTTTGCGTATTTTTTTGAAGAGGCGACTGAAGTAATAGACAGGGGAATGTCTATGGGTATTATTTATTAAAGGCCTTTTGTAAGTCCATATAAAGACCTTCCTAAGAGATTGTCAGCTGAAACTAAAGCCCATGGAATTGAAGGCCAATTACTGACCTGGTTAAGAAATTGGCTAAGCTGCAAGAGGCGGTATGGATAATCAGTAGGTACACTAATTTGCAGGAGGTGAGTAGTGCTGTCCTGCAAAGATCTGTGTTGGGACCTCAACTATTCGCTGCATTAGTGACTTAGATAATGGAATGGAAAGCCACATATCCAAATTTGCTCATGACACAAAGATAGGTGGCATTGTGAGCACTGTAGATGGAAGCATAACATTACAAAGGGGCACTGATAGATTAAGTGAATGGGCAAAACTGCACTCAGTTGGTTGCAATCTCACCTCGGAGTCAGAAAGTTATGGGTTTAAGACCCACAGCAGGCCTTGAGCACAAACATCAAGAGGACATTCCAGTGCAACACTGAGAGAATGCTGCACTGCCCTTGGGACTTGTTCAATTTTCTTCTATCTCTATTTTTAGCTGAAATCGGCACACTCAGCACAAAGTTCCTCTTTGCGTAGCCTCCAATTAGCAGTATTACTACTATAATCTGACAGAGATAACAATGGCTGCTCTCTGGTGTGTGTAAACAGAGCTTGTCCTTGCTCTTTTACTTGACAACATGCATTCTTCAGTACTTACTGAGCTGCTTAGATCCGGCATATACACAATATTCAACACTAGTCACTCGTTGTCTTAGTTAAAATTAATGAGTCATGATGTTTAATTTCTGCTACCCAAGTTACATACAAGTGAAGTACTTATAAAACACTAATTTGCACTTGCTACTTTTCTTGGGCTAAGTGCAAGGTAAATATTTTTCACATTTCAATAAATCAACTACAAAATTCCACCCAAAAATCATTGTAAATTCATTTACCTGAATTCCTGCACTAAACTATATTCCTATACTAAATTGCCAGCAAAAAGCAGTTTTTACTTATAATTGAACCATTTTTAAGGTCTTTAGACATCTGCTGAGTGGCTTTGGAAATCTTTGCACCTGAGTATAATCATGAGATTCTAAAGATAAAAAGAAAAATGTTTCCAATCACCAGCTTGACAATTTAGGCACAGAGAAGGTCCGAGAGATCCAGACACCTATTGATTTCAATAAGACATACAGTTTATATGGAGACAGAAATTAATATTCCTTTACATGAATGAAGAAAAAGCATGGTGAGCATGCAATGTCTGGTTTAAAGAGGAAGCAAGAAAGAGCATTAGTCCAAGAGGAGGGGTGGGGGTGGGGGGGGGCAGTTGTGAGGAAGAATGGACAGAAAAGTGATCAAATAGAAAAAACAGTGAGAAAGGAGAAAAAAGGAGACATAAAAGAAGAGAAAAAAAGAAAAATAAAGTGGAAGGAAAGTAAGGGAAAGAAAAAGGAGTAGAAACAAAAAGGCAAACTTGCCTTATCACATCTCTTCAATGTCCTACAGAGCCAGGCATGCGATGAGCTGCTTTGAAGTGCAATCAGTGCTTTGTTTATGCCTTTAGGTTACAGCTCAAAGTTACCATAAGAACCTTTATTCAAAACAACAGGACAAGGGTAGCTTTTCAAAAACAACCTGCTGCTTATAGGTATTCTGTTATTAGGTTTATTAATTTAAATTCAAAACAGACCCTGGCCACTTCACATATAATGTCAGTATGCAGGTCACATGGTACATCAAAACTAGTAAATTCTCTTAAAAATTAACAAGAAAAATAATAGCAAAAGAGCCTTCAATTTCTCAAAAAAGTCTTTTGAAAATCAGGTATATCACAAATGCAATGTATGCAAAAGCCTTAGTCAACCTAACACATTTGTGCATGTTGTATTCATGACTTCAACGAGCAACGTCGAGTAACCCACCTCCTGACTCTCCAAAGCCTGTCCACTATCTACAAGGCACAAGTTAGGAGTGTGACGGAATACTCCCCATTTGCCTGGATGAATGTAGCTCCAACACTCAACAAGCACGACACTATCCAGGATAAAGCAGAACGCTTGATTAGCACCACATCCACAAACATTCACTGCCTCCACCACCGACGCACAGTAGCAGCAGTGTGTACCATCTACAAGGTGCACTGCAGGAATTCACCAAGGATCCTTCAACAGCACCTTCCAAAGCCACAACCACCACCACCATCTAGAAAGACAAGGGCTGCAGCTAGATAGGAACACCACCACATGGAAGTTCCCCTCAGACTCACTCACCATCCTGACTTGGAAATATATTGCCGTTCCTTCACTGTTGCCGAGTTAAAATCCTGGAACTCCCTGCCTAACAGCACTGTGGGTGTACCTACACCATATGGACTCCAATGGTTCAAGAAGGCAGTTCACCACCACCTTCTCAAGGGCAACTAGGGATGGGCAATAAATGCTGGCCCAGCCAGCAAAGCCCACACCCCATGAATGAATTTAAAACTTAGGTGACTGTCGTCACTTAGATCCAAACACAAATCTTCTATGTATACATTAGATCAGGCTGGAGGAGATAAAAATTGTACTGAAGGAGCTTTTCATAAAATACATATTTTTAAAGTTATTGCTTCTTTAAGAGACTTCAAATTTTTAAGGCAATTGATTATACTTATACTTGGGTTTGCATAACATTGCAACAATATCACATTAGCCTTCAGAATTGCTTCAATATAACCAAAATAAATCTAAAAGGCTCCAAACTTTACTGTTTGGTTTACCCTTGAGATCCGCCTTGCCCTTGATGATACAATCTCTTTTAAAATGCTACTTAGAATGCACTATTTTACTTGGTTCTCAACTACTGCTGTAAAACAGAATCAGAGTCCTTTCTACTGGTACATCTGCAGGTGCAATGGTAATACTAACTTGCCCAATCTTTGCCACTGGTTTCAGTTCTCCTTCAGTAGTGATGTCAGAAAGGTGGCAACAGCATAGCATCAATGTACCCAAGAATACAATGATTGGATGAGGTAGCAGGGCCCCTTTTGCTGGCTCGTGCGAATATATGATTAGGAAATTTCTGTGAAATAACTTACACAGCTGTTAGGTGGCTGCTCCATTATCCCCCTAACTGTGACCTCCCCTAACCTTACAACATTCTGGAAGCTCCAGGCTCCCTCCATTCTAATTTTTTGCATGTCCCCCATTTCCTTCAACCCCACCACTGGTGGTTGTACCTTCAGCTAGCCAGGTCCAAATTTCTGGAATTCCCTCCCAAACCCCTTTACCCCCTTTAAAATGATCTTTAAAACACACCTCTTTGACTAGGCTTTTATCATCTACCCCAATAGGTCCTGACATAGCTCACTGTCAAACATTGTTTGACAGCATTCCTGTTGAAGCACCTTGGTACATTCTGCTGCATTAAAGGCACTATATAAATGTAAGTTGTTGTTCTTGTGCAGTCCACTCAGGTTTTTTGGTGGCTCAGATGCCGCTGACTAGGGTCAGATTGTCTAGAACTGGGTTTATGTTTTTGGTGGCATGACATGGATACTGAGCCAACCCCAATAGCACCTCACGCAATACAGCACTACTTTTCTTAGCTCTAGAGAACAGTACTGTACCAAGGAAGTGCTCTATATACCATCTGTGGCATCACAAACATACCAGGTCAGGCAAAACACTGCCATTTAAACCAAAGACTGTTTGCTTGGTTGCACCCACTCCTCCTGAGTGCAGCATTGGGTCTAAGCAGGTCAAAGTACAGCTAACGCAATGCTATAGTTGAAAAGTACAATTACAAATATCAGCACACCGAGTATAGTAAAAGCTATGAATCTGACCACAGGTTGACCAGAATAGGTCAAAGAGCTGCAGGGGAAGGTGGTGGAAAACAAGGACAGTGTAAAACAACAGACTGATGTTAAAGAGGTTAGAACATCCACAAATCAACAAGGATTGCTCCCATTTCACTTAACTCTATTTTACAACTTTGGACAAAAATTAAAGGCAAATAGTTGAGGTTTCAGGCTTATCTGCATATTTGAACAATTTGTCAAAAACAGGTTTTTACCCCATCCAGATACACAATGAGTTATGATGATTCTAACTTACAGCATGGTAAATGGAACAAGATATTCACCAAAGCTTTTGAATGGTTATCTAACCTGACCCTAGATGACTGGGATTACAGTCATTTGTAAAAAAAAATTAATTGCACACATGGGCTAGGAGTTAATGATTACAACATTTCAGTTGCATATGAACTGGGTTTGACATAATTCAATCTGCAAAAATGTGCTTCAGTAAAGCTGGAAAGAACAAAATACTGGAATCATTTCTCTGCTGAATATGTGTTTTGCTGCAATTACAGTCTGTATGAATTGTCACAGGAATGTGCAAGTAACTGTACCACAGAAGGTCTGTCAGAATCATGCTGTCCCTTCACTTTGTCTTTTTGTTACCCAGATCAGAAAAAAACATTGCAACCACACAGGATAATCTAAATGCACAGTTTAATCACTGGCACAATGACCACGACCGCAATGTGCCAACTGAACGGGGAATAAAAGGTGCAAAACTAAACACAACTGGGGACTTCCAGGATTAACATCACATTGTTGGGTTGTATATATTGCACTTTACTGTCAAATTTGAACTGTTATATAATACGCTTTTACAAATTTTATGAATATATTTTTTGAAAAAATATACTTAGCAGCTTCCCTTCACCCCGCTCCGGGACACCCTGGTCCACTCCTCCATCACCACCTACACATCAACCTCTTCCCATGGCACGTTCCCATAAACCACAGAAGGTGCAACACCTGCCCCTTTACTTCCCCTCTCTTCACCGTCCAAGGACCCAAACACTCCTTTCAAGTGAAGCAGCATTTCACTTGCACTTCCCTCAACTTAGTCTACTGCATTTGTTGCTCCCAATGTGGTTTCCTCTACATTGGAGAGACTAAACGCAGACTGATTGACCATTTTGCAGAACACCTTTGGTCTGTCCGCAAGCATTACCCAGACCTCCCTGTCGCTTGCCATTTCAACATTCCACCCTGCTCTCATGCCCACATGTCCGTCCTTGGCTTGCTGCATTGTTCCAGTGAAGCTCAACGCAAACTGGAGGAACAGGACCTCATCTTCCGACTAGGCACTTTACAGCCTTTCAGACTGAATATTGAGTTCAACAATTTTAGATTATGAACTCTCTCCTCCATCCCCACTCCCTTTCCAATTTTCCCCCTCCTTTTTGTTTTTTCCAATAATTTATATAGATTTTTCTTTTCCCACCTACTTCCATTATTTTTAAGTGTATTTCTATCCATTGTTTTATCTCTACCTTTTAGCCTATTTCGATCCCTTCCCCCCACCCCAGCCCCACTAGGGCTATCTGTACCTTGCTTGTCCTACTTTCTACCCTTAATTAGCACATTCCTTTAGATAATATCACCAACTTCAACACCTCTTTGTCCTTTTGTCTGTGACATCTTTTGGTTATCTCTACCTATCATTGGCCCACTATGCAGCTCTCTTGTCCCAACACCCCCCTTAAACCAGCTTATATTTCACCCCTTTTCTATTTTTCCTTAGTTCTGTTGAAGGGTCATCCGGACTCGAAACATTAACTGTGTTCCTATCCGCAGATGCTGCCAGACCTGCTGAGTTTTTCCAGGTATTTTTGTTTTTGTTTTGGATTTCCAACATCCACAGCTTTTTGCTTTTACTTAGCAGCTTGTCTATTCCAATGAGACCCATGACTATTACTATTCCCAAAATCCATCCTGTACCAAATCAATCATAATAGCATAAAATCAGTCCAAACTCTGGTGCTGTAGTATAATTTGCACCATAAGCAGCAAACTATTTGTTCACTAACCTCTGTATTTCACCTCAAAGGCATTGATAGAAACATTTGTTCTCTTAATTCCCAACATATGTAGTCCACACTTGAAATGTGCAACCCCCATCAAGCAAGTCTTCTCAATCCAATCTGACAGGGGAGCAAGAGGCAAAAGAAAGGAGTGGTTTTTTCCCCCTGCCCCTTATTGAGTGTAATAAGCCAGTTATTAGTAAACATGTTTGCATGGCTAAAACATAACAACATTCAAGGGGAGGAATATTTACAATCTGAATAACTATGCTGTAAAAAATCTTAAGATTTCCCATCCACTTAGCAGAGATTTGCCGTTCCAAGTGGAAAATGCAGTTTTCGAATACCACGTTATTTGGTTTTCAGATGAGAAGGATCCACGCAGACTGTATTTTGAGGTTGCTGCCAAATAGTTTCTCTTTACTGAAATAGATCCAGATGCAAGAGGAGCACACAAGTGATTCTCTTGATTTGATGATGCCTGTAAATGCCTGTAGGAAGCACAGGGCAACATACTTCGTGGCTATGATTAGCAGTATCTTTACTGGATAAAAAGTTTAATGCTCACTCAAGTTGGGTAATAATTAGGTCAGCGCTTCTGTTTACCTCAATGACCAGTTTACAGTACAGTAGCCAAATTGTTATGGTACTAGGCATGCAACCCAACCCTGGGTGATTTCATACTCTACAATGGCAAGCCGTAAAACTTAATTCAATAAATCCTAAACTTAAAATCGGCCAGTACCAGATTGTAAGCAAAGAAAAAACCCTTACTGGCTCACTTTGGCAAAGGAAGCTTAATACCCCTACTCAGTCTGGCCTACATTTGACTTCAGTTGCATGCTACAGAATGCTCTCCATATGGCAGAGTAAGCCACTCATTTGTAAACGATTGGTTAAAGGTGGCAGCTCACAACCACCTTCCCAAGGACAACTAGGGATGGGCAATAAATGCTGGCCCAGCCAGTGAAGCCCACGACCCATGAATGAATTAAAAAAAAGAAAATCAAGTGAATCCATCAACAAAGATCCAGGCAGTACGTCAGGGTGACATGTGTAATCTCAGTTCAGTGGATGTGGCTAACATACATTATCTGTGAACATGCAACTATTTTCTCACCTGACTTAAGAAGCTTCCAAGTCTTGTTTAGGAATGGTTCTATGTCGGATAACCCATCTGAGCAGGCACTTTTAGCAGTTAAGCATAGACACAGCGTTGGATACCTTCCAGCTGTTTGGTTCTTACATCCACATCCAATCGTGTCTTTTAGTACACCCCATACGCACATTCATAGTAATGTTCAATCAATAGCAGACAGTGGGAATTGTGGCTGATTTTCCACTGCCTAACCCCTTTACCCCAGCAGAAACCAGAAGTCCAACATGGAACCTTCTAGCCTGCAGGCTCAGTTACATGCTTGCTTTACCAACTGAGCCATTGAAAGAGTATGGTATTTAAACTGTCTAGCCCGGAGGAAGAAAGAATGGTAGTCAGCTTTATCTAGTTGGAATTCATTAAAAGGATGATCTGCTGTGAACTAAGTTTTATGAAATAAAGGATGATGTGTCAAATAATCCAAACAATTTACAGTATCTAGGGGCAATGGCAAGCTGTCCTCTTGGGTTGACTACAGTAATCATTGTTTTAATCGTCGGTGTCTACTTGCTTGTCAACGTCAAAATGCATGACTGTGCACCAGTTAGAACAAAGCCTAGATGGACTGCAACAATTCAAGGGGGAGGCCCACCACCACCTTCACAAGGGCAACAAGATACTCACATCCCATGAAAGAATAATAAAAAAGGTCCTCCCTGCCATCAACACCTTGAGTGGGATCTTGATATGTGAACCGGTGATAAGTTTTTAAAAAAATTATGTCTTGAATTTGTAAGAAGGTTCCAGACTCTCTTATACAATTAAATAATTTAATAAGGAAACGAGAAGTTGAATTGCTGAATTTTATTTTTTCAATAATTATTTTTAATTGGTATAATTGTATTACTTTAAGGGGCTGAGACCCACAAATCAAAAGATCTGTTTGATGCATTCAAATGTTCACTGGTGTCTTTGCACACAGTCAATACAGCTGCTCATAATCAGCTGTTAGCTGATAGGCAATGTGAAAAGGAAATAGCAGAGAGTGAGGCTCCACTGTGTACCTTCAGAGGTAATCGAGTTTCAAAAATGTGACCTTCATATATGTAACTGCAGAAAGACTATGTTTAATGCTCCTTTCTTCTTGGAGCACATTTCAGTTTTTTAAAAATCGTTGTCAAATTTAATATGGCTAGGAAACTGCAGTTCTGCATTATGAAAGAAATCACGTGCATTTCAGTTAACTAAAACTTAATTCGCCGATGACAATATTAAGCTATTCTTACCTCTCCACAGGACAACAGTGCCTTTAAAAGTTTATTATGCTTCATTTCCTAAATATCATATATATATATATATTCTATTTTCTATAGTCTAAAAAAGGCAGATGCAGTACAGGATTGAAAAAGGACACTGCAATTCATATGCCAGTCAAAGTTAAAAAGAATCCTATACTTTCCATTCCTTGCACCCGTTTAAATAGCATCTCTTCCAAAATAACTATTGCTCTTGAATTTGCTGACACCATCTTCCTCCTTAGGTAGTGTGTTCCATGTGTTCACCAAGGAGAGGGTGAAGTAGTTTGCTCACGTTTCCTCTTTTGTGTTTGAGCCATGCCCCTGGTTAAAGAGTTTATGGACAGAAAAGTTCGAGACCACAATCAGATCAGCCATGACCTTACTGAATGGCAGAGTAGGCTCAAAGGGCTTAGTGGCCTACTCCTGCTCCTAAGTCTTATGATCCCATGTTCCTAAGTAATACATAGCATTTGCTTTGTATTGTATTGTATCGCTGTTACCCTGTGGAGAGGTAAGAATACTTTGCATTCAGTAAAGAGTCATCATATTGGACTCAAAACGTTAACTGTTCCTCTTGTCACAGATTCAGCCAGACCAGCTGAGTTTTTCCAGTACTTTGTTTTTATTTCAGATTTCAAGCATCCGCAGTATTTTGCTTTTATATTACGGAATATGTTTACTCTTTCTTAGAAGTGAAGACTGTGGAAAGTATAGTCCTGCCTATTGAGAAAAAAAATCATGACAGCACTTCCATCCATAAATCCTTGATTCCATCAGCAACCTTCTAGGGGTTGCAAGAGTCATAGCCGAGAACCAATTGTTCAAGGTTCCAGAATGTGAAAACTCCACTGTATAGTGTTGGATGAGCATGGTAGTGCCAGTGGCAAGGCAGCATTCACAAATGTAAAGGCCATCTTGTACTAAAATGAGCATCATTCTGAACGGACAACTGCTGCACTCAGAACTAGAGAATGCCTTGGATAGCAGGTAGAGGGAGAAGTAGAATCCGCCTGGTAAATTTTTTTGTTGTTACCCTTCAGAACCACTAAGTTTGCAATAGCCTTAAACTAGATGTTGCTTGTTTAATTCTTGTCTTTGAGATAAAGAACATTGAGCAGGCTAGGTAGATCTAGCAGTATGAGGCATGTCATTTGTACATCAAGTGAGCAGTACAATGAGAACTTGCTGCTAACAGGGAATGATTAGGCCAATTCACACTGTAGATGCCATCATTGGCCATCATAAGCAAGTGAAATCCGTTGTGATGAACAATTTTCAAAAATGGTCAGGGGCCTTTAAGAAATTCAAACTTCAGATTTAGATTCAAAAACTGGGAGCTCCAAACCATAAACTGAGACATGTTCAAGTAAGTTCAAATCCAATAGTATGGAAAGTCTTAAACAGCTTCTTGATTCGTAGAGACACATGTCCAAATAACTTGAACTGTACAAACAAGGACTCACAAGCAAAGAAAAAGCCTCCTGGAAAGTATTTAAAAGCTCATACTATATTTCATTTTTATATAAACATTGAAACTGAGGAAACAAACTTCTGAAAGCTGGGGTATTGGTTTCAGGCTCCCTTGGGTACCATTACTTGTGTGCATCATGATAACAAAGGCTGGTGAAGGTGATTTGGCAGTGGTAAGAGAGAGGGAGATAATGCAGCACAGCTCACTAAACTCACTAAACATTCACACAAACACATTTAAAGCAAGAGTTGCTGGACAGCAACTAAGGACAGAAACCATGGCTGAACAGTTTTATCTTCTCTAATCAAGTGGTGCTGAGGCCAATTATAGCACCCCTTCCACAGTCCTTGCTAACAGGAATGGACTATAATTAAACTTGCATACAGCTGAAATACAACTTGCATACAGCTGAAATACACTGCATCAAATTCAAGCATATTCCTGAGAATTTCCATCTCCCTAATAAACCGTTGATTAAGAAAACAGAGGTCAAGTAGAAACGTATATTCCACAAGCATGTGCAACACAACTAATGTGATAAAATATGTTAACACATGTACAATGATTGTTCAGAATCTCTTTACTTACTCAAATTCAATAGCCCAAAGATGAGCCATATAGTATTAAGGACAAGACCGACAGAAGATCTGTATAGACACTATGACTAGAGAAATGAAGGGGCTGGATTACGATTAGTGATTATGTAAAGCTAGCATGTTCTCACTGGGGAAAAAAAGGTTCAGAAGTAATATGTGATTATTGTTTTTTTTATTCCACAGGGCTACTTATTGTGGACCACAACAAGTTATTTCCACCTTATCAGGAACAGTAAAATGAGAGAGCATGGCCTATGCTTGGAGGTAGTCAAGGGTGGCGGGGTAAGGGATAAATCCAAAACAAATCTGCAGAAAACATGTTTCACTGAGCAAATGGTCAATCTGTAGAGCAGTCTCCCTGGGAGATGGTGGAAGCAGTATCGATTCATTCAAATGTAAATTAGAGTTCCTTCAGAAATTAACAAATGTTACTTGCATCACAAAATAAGACATGAAATGTGGTGAGTGTAGCATGCTTGGGAGGAACAGGTGACTTTGGACCTATAGTTGTCAAAGCTCTCCATCACTGGGGTTTTCTCATCTCAGGTCTGGGAATGTTGAATACCATCTGATAACAAGTGATTGCTATGATTAGTCAACAACTTCATTATCACTGTACCTTGCAAATACCAGATGGTAGATGAACTAGCTGGACCTTGGTCTTTATCTAGCAATTCCTATATGTTAGTGAGAAAGCAAACACTAATCAAATACTTGATTCAGTTTTTTGCTGTAATCCAGATGTCATACCTCCGTGTGGGTAAAAACCAAGGTAATAGCAACCACAATATTATTGGATTCAACTTTATCAGTCAAGCCAAAGTTGCTGAGAATTTTGCGGTTTCCAGATATCAAATGGGATAGAATCTCAAAGATGACAGATGATTTGAATTAGGTCTACTGGACAGCCACAGTAGGAAAATTACAAACATTGAACAGCAAATGCATATTTAACAAAAAAAACACTACTGCAAAAAGTATGTCCATGGATTCAAAAAAATCTAGAACAAACAAAAGTGATTAATTGGTCACACAAAAGGTCAAATCATACAAAAGCAAAAATACATTTACAGACTAAAAGAAAACAACTATTAAACCTACTGAGCTCAGATATGGGGGCTGTACTCAGTTTTGGCTTAAATATTTAGCAGCTTGCTAGTCATGATTTCATCCCCCATGGACCTGAGGGAGGCTTGTGCTAATATTCAAAAAGGGCAGTGACTGATTACTGGAACTGAAACTATCATCTCCAAGACCACTATGATATAAGCAAAGTTTACCCAGTTAGAAAAAGACAAATGCACTGGCTTGGATGACAGCAAGTTGAGAGATTCTTTTTAGAACAGAAATCACTCAGTGGCATCTTTGTAAAACATTCAAATGTTTATACTTTTATCACAAATAAATGGCCGAACACTTACAAGGAAATGAAGGTGAAGTATCAGTGCAGCAATTCATAAATGACATTGTGACTACTTGGGACATTAATATATTCAAGGCAATACTTCTTAGGGTTCAGCTAGCTCAGGCGTCAAACTCCAAAATATCACCTGGCTGGCTGATATTTGCTTCAGAAATGGAAATTAGTAAAACTAGAGGCCCCCTATTAGCATGTAGCTTATTTTTAAGACACAAAACATAACCCATAATTCAGTATTCACAGAATCAGTCACACCTTTAGATTCTGAAAGTGAATATATTTTGTGTGGCAGCCTTGGTTCATTTGGTGGCTCTCTCACCTCAAAGTCACAAGGTTCCAGGTTCAAGCCCCATGCCAAGGTTTGAGCACAAAAATAAAAATTGACACTCCAGTGCAAAATGAGGAAGTGCTGTCGGGGATGCCATCACTCAGATGAGAGGTTAAACTGAGGCCCCATCTGTCTGCTTGGGTGGATGTAAAAGATCCCATGGTGCTATTTTGAAGAGGAATAGGGGAATTGTTTCCTGTGTCCTGGCCAACATTTATCAACATCACAAGAACAGATTATCTAGTGTTATAACCAGGTGAGAAAGGGTTGAATGGCCTCCCTCTTTGTCCTCTCCATGTTTGACCTCAGCAGATTTTTTTTAAAAAAAGGATATACTTGCCAATTCAGTGAATAATTAACTGTTTATACACTGTGATCATAAAAGAACCAACAGGATAGGTTTTCTTGAGTTTAAGAAAGGGGTTAGTTTCATTATACTTGAACCAATCTAAGTAAAATATGCACTGACTTTCGCGTGTTCACACAAAGACAGATTACAAAGTGGGGAAGGATAGGTTGGCCAAATTAGAGTTCATAAGAAAAGTAAGAGTATACAGTCTGTAGTTTGGTGATTCAGCTAGCTTCAGGCAGAATTCAATGGTCTAAATGCTTCTGATTGATGTTCTTCAGGAGATGATAATGCAGGGTTGGATTTTTTTTTAAGAAATCTATGTCTCTGGCAGGGAGTCCCTGGATGATCACAGTCAGCAAACAGGGCATGAAGCCCAGGTGTATTGGAGAAAAGAGGCAGAAAGGATCCCACTTGGGTCTACTCCCTAAGCTTCTTTTCTTCAGTTTTGCTGAGAAAGTATGTGCTTAAAACATACGAAGGGTTGGCTTGTCGTGTGACCTTCCTTCTCAAACTGTTGGGGGATTCAAAGAAAATGACATTGTCCGTGTATTCCAAAGGTAACTTGGATTAGCTCATGTCTGGAAGCTAATTTAGACAAGGTCCCATTGTCCAAGCAATTAGTCTTAATGACCGGTCTCCAACCTCAGGTGATTGCCATAGATGCCTTGCTAATGAAACAGGAGATGAATCCTTCACACTCCCCCAAAGTTATTGTCTTTGATAGGTTTTACAGACAGACTGACTCCGCTCCAATGAATTGGAATGTATAGTAATGTAAACTGAGGTTAGCCATCTTGGGCAATGAGTTCAAATCACTTTAATCAGTGTTTTTTTTTAAAAGTCTATTTTTAAAAGTTCAATTCAGACTTCCAGCCTGTGGATTAAAAATCATTACTCAAAATATAGCTTATCGTCATGACATCCAGTCATTATCACATTGCTATTTGTGAAAGTGTGTTATGTGCAAGTTGGCTGCTCCATTCCCTACATTACAACAGTGACTATGCTTCAAAAGTACTTCACTGGGTGTAAAATACTTTGGGACAGCCTGAGGTTGTGAAAGGCATCTTAAAAATGCAAACCCTTTCTTTAATATGCACGGGGTAGCGGGGTGAAGTGGGGAAGTTGGAATTCAAAAGTGCTGCAATGAATTTCCACAGCTGCTAGGGACAACTTCCTAAAATCCCTGCAAGAGCAGGGATCACAGCTGAACTCAATTGTGGTCGAGTAATACAAAAGAAAAATGCAGTGGATCCTGGAAATCTGAAATAGAAAACAGAAAATGCTGGAAATACTCAGCAGATCAGGCAGCAAAACTGGGAAATTATGAACCTGAAACATTAACTGTCTCTCTCCTCAAATGCTGTCCCACATGCTGAGTATTACTAGAATTTGCCTTTTTGTATTACGTGGCCCAACAATGCCTATTCCAGCGGATGTCACTAGACAGTGATCAGTGAGCTCAGCTAACTTTTCAGCCCTTATGTTGAGAACTACAAGGTGAGTTTGTGTCTTTACTATCATCTTGGCATCAGTAAATATGGAAATTAAATTTTGGACTACTTCATGTAGGACCGCAACAGGTGTCGGTTTTACTCAAATTCATTTGATGAACTCCAACATCGATATAAGCTCAGCCACTGAAAATTACTCGAAGTAAAACAGAACAAGAAAAAAATATAATTTAAGAGATCCATCCTTGGTTCAATAACATCTCCAATCTACTACAGGTATTCAGAGTTTTGAGCACATAACCTTGGATGATACTTCAATGCAGTGTCGACGAGGTACAGTCTTTCAGATGACACATCACGTCTGTTGCCTCTAGTAAAATATCCTATGGCACTATTGAGGAGCAACTGGGGAGTTCTCCCCGATATCCTGGCAATACTCAACTTTCAATTACCATCATTAGAACTTATTATCTGAATACAATTATGAATTTTGGTGTCTCCTTTGGCTCTTTTACCTTTAACTTACATCAATGTCCTCGAGTCTCAATGCTTTTGCCAATATGAACAGTTTCTCGCCACTATCTAGACCCCCATGATTTTGAGCAACTATATCAAATTTACTCTTGGCCTTCTCCACTCTGAGAATAGCCCCAGGTTCTCCAATCTATTCAAGTAACTGAAGTCCCTCATCCTTGGAATCATTCTTGCAAATCTCCTCTGAATTCCAGTCCATTCCAGATCTTAACCATTCCCTGTATTAAAAAAAGTGCTTCTTCATGTTGCCATCGCTTCTACATGCATTTCCCTCATCCAAGTAATATATATTGTAAATTATTGTGGCCCCAGCACTGATCCCTGTGGCACTCCATTAGTTACAGGTTGCCATCCTGAAAACACCCCAGTATCTCAACTCTATCTAGTTAGCCAGTCCTCTATCCATGCCAATATATTCTCCCCAACACATGGGCTCCAATCTTATTAAGTAGCCTTATCAAGTGGTGCTAGTGCCAATTCCTGGGGAACCCATACTGCATACCTTTTTAATTTGTTCACTGGCAAGGCCAGCATTTTGTGCCCATCCCTAATCAGCTTCCTCCAGTCCAAATTATAGAATGGTTACAGCACAGGAGGCTATTCAACTTATTGAGTCTGTGCCAGCTCTTTGCATGCACAGTTAGGCTAGTCTCATTCCCCTGCATTCTCCCTTTAGATCTGCAATTTCTTCTCCTTCAGGTGCTTATCTAATTCCCTTTTGAATGTCACAATTGAATTTACCTCTATCCAACATTTTCTCAAGCAATGCATCTCTCTGCTACTTGTGGGACCTTGCCGCACACAATTTAGCTCCTGCATTTTCCTACATTACAACAATGACTACACTCATTGACTATAAAGTGCTTTGGGATGAGTTATTTCTGTTAGAGACAGCCATCATTAGAGATCAGAATGGAGAGAGTAAATAAAAAGCAATTGGGATTACAAATAATGGTAATTTTAACAGCATAATGAATGCTCTGTAGAAGGCAAAGTATTGCAATGTGTGCACAATATACCCCTGCTCCATCTTCTTTACAGTCCCTGAAATGAACAGGCAGATAGAACACAATCATGGGCTACATAGCACTTAAATCACTTGCCTTTAGGACATGCTACAGTGCACTTCCATAAAGGTTTCACAAGTCACTTCCATCCTACGGAAATATATGATGCTTCACAGTGGCCAAATCAAAAATGTACCATACTTTGAACTCAACTCTTCATTAAACCCTTCCTTTAAGCTTTTGACTTAAAGCATTTAGGCATATTAGGACATGGGTTAAGTTTTAGATTCCATTTTCTAAAATTTTAAAAATCTCTTGCAAAGATCCCTTTGCCCAACACAAGGTGAAATTGAGTCACATTATCACAGAATCACAATGCAGAAGAGGCCCTTCGGCCCATCAAGTCTGCACCGACACGTGAGAAACACCCGACCTACCTACCTAATCCCATTTACCAGCACTTGGCCCATAGCCTTGAATGTTATGACGAGCCAAGTGCTCATCCAGGTACTTTTTAAAGGATGTGAGGCAACCCGCCTCCACCACCCTCCCAGGCAGTGCATTCCAGACCGTCACCACCCTCTGGCCAAAGAAGCTTTTCCTCACATCCTCCCACTAAACCTCCTGCCCCTCACCTTGAACTTATGTCCCCTTGTAACTGACCCTTCAACTAAGGGGAACAGCTGCTCCCTATCCATCCTGTCCATGCCCCTCATAATCTTGTACACCTTGATCAGGTCGCCCCTCAGTCTTCTATGCTCCAACGAAAACAACCCAAGTCTATCCAACCTCTCTTCATAACTTAAATGTTTCATCCCAGGCAACATCCTGGTGAATCTCCTCTGCAACCGCTCCAGTGTAATCACATCCTTCCTATAATGTGGTGACCAGTACTGCACACAGTACTCCAGCTGTGGCCTCACTAAGTTCCTGTACAACTCCAACATGACCTTCCTACTTTTGTAATCTATGCCTCGTTTGATAAAGGCAAGTGTCCCATATGCCTTTTACACCACCCCACTAACGTGCCCCTCTGCCTTCAGAGATCTATGGACACATATGCCAAGGTCCCTTTGTTCGTCAAAACTTCCTAGTGCCATGCCATTCATTGAATACTTCCATGTCAAATTACTCCTTCCAAAGTGTATCACCTCACACTTTTCAGGGTTAAATTCCATCTGCCACTTCTTTGCCCGATGTGCATTTGCCTTCTTTATAAGTCTCCCATGTGGAACCTTGTCAAAGGCTTTGCTGAAATCCATATAAACTACATCAACTACACTACCCTCATCTACACACCTGGTCACCTCCTCAAAAAACGCAATCAAATTTGTTAGGCATGATCTTCCTCTGACAAAGCCATGCTGACTATCCCTAATCAAACCTTGCCTCTCCAAGTGGAGATAGATTCTTTCCGTCAGAACTTTCTCCAATAGTTTCCCTACCACTGATGTGAGACTCACTGGCCTGTAGTTCCCTGGCTTATCTCTACAACCCTTCTTAAATAGCGGAACCACATTAGCTGTTCTCCATTCCGCTAGCACCTCCCCCTTGGCCAGAGAGGCATTAAAAATTTGGGTCAGAGCCCTGCGATCTCCTCCCTTGCCTCCCTCAGCAGTCTGGGACACAAATCATCCAGACCTGGAGATTTGTCCACTTTTAAGCTGCCAACACCTCTAATACCTTGTCACTCCCTATATCAATTTGCTTAAGAACCTCGCAGTCTCTCTCCCCAAGTTCGATAGCTTCATCCTCATTCTCTTGGGTGAAAGTGGATGTGAAGTATTCATTCAACACTCTAGCGATGTCCTCTGGCTCCACCCATTGATTGCCCCCTTGGTCCCTTATGGGTCCTACTCTTTCCCTGGTTATCCTCTTCCCATTGATATATTTATAGAATATCTTGGGATTTTCCCTACTTTTACCAGCCGGAGCTTTCTCATATCCCCTCTTTGCTTTCTTAAGTGTTTTCTTAAGCTCCACCCTGCACTGTCTGTACTCCACTAATGCCTCTGCTGATTTGCTTCCCTTGTACCTGCTAAAAGCCTCTCTTTTCCTTCTCATCGTAACCTGAATATCTCTGGTCATTCATGGTTCTCTGGGCTTGTACCTCCTTCCTATCACCCTAGAGGGAACATGTTGAGCCTGTACCCTTCCCATTTCCTTTTTGAACACCCCCCCACTGCTCCTCTGTAGATTTCCCCACAAGTAACTGCTCCCAGTCTACCATGGCCAGATCCTGCCTTATTTGACTAAAATCCATTCTCCCCCAATCCAAAACATTTTTTTGCAACTTGTCGATTTCTTTGTCCATAATAAACTTAATCTGTACCATGTTGTGGACCCTATTGCTAAAATTGCAGTGGGGAACATAAAAATCCAGCAGCAAGGGAACAGAATATAAACTGGTATTCCACACCTTATAACCAGTGACTCTGACTCAACATGACAAGATCAGGCTGAAATAGTACTGCTCTGAAAATCTAGGCATTACTGTCTAGGTCCACACTTGAAGGGGAGTTTAGGAAGCTAACTGGCCTCTGTGGAACTGTGATCCAGCACAGCTCAGCGGATGGGGGAGGGATGGGGTTTTATCACCAAGCCAGCCACTATGGAAATCAGTGCAGAACTGTGCAAACATTTGCTTGGGTCATTTAGATTTTCGTGTACACAAGAATGCTGACACTTCATCAACACAATGCAATGAGCAATGTAGTACTGGTCTATCGTTTACAAGTTGGTTAATTGAGATGTATTTGTTTGAAAACCAAAATCTGAAAGAGGAAAGGATTCAGTGGGATGTTAAGTCATTATTATGCAACACATTGAACAAACAGTTAGAGCAGTCTCACCACAAGGATCTTTATTTGAAAGCAATAAACAGTAACCAGGAAAGTTCCTAAGAATTAAGATCAACATTGTATTTTTAGCTTTCCATTTCAAGTTTACATTTGAATGTGTACTCAAACTAATGCTTCAAAGGTACCCCACCTCAAGAATTTCTGAACCCAACATGAGAAAGACTAATTAGTCCAACCCATCTGATGTCAAAGCATCAACATCATTTCTGACTTCCATTACACAAATGTAATAAACTACACATTAATTCTTGCCTCCCAGGTTCCACTAGTTTCCATTATTATAAATACGTAGCTTTGGATGGCGTGCACACGTGTGCACTGTCTAACTCAGGTCTGAAAGAGGATGGGGATAATCTGAACTTTACATTGGGGGAGCATAGTGGTATTGTCGCTGGACTAGTAATCTAGAGACCCAGGGTAATTCTCTGGGGACCTGGTTTTGAATCCTGCGACGGCAGGTGGTGGAATTTGAACTCAATAAAAATCCGAAATTAAAAGTCTAGTGATGACCATGAAACCATCTGGAAATCTGTCGTCCGTACCTGGTCTGGCCCACAGGCCTACAGCAATGTGATTGACTCTTAAATGGCCTAGCAAACCACTCAGTTGTGTCAAACCGCGAAAGAGTCACAGAAAAAGAATGAAGCCAGGCGGACCACCCGGCATCGACCTAGGCACCTGAAACGACAACAGCAATCTCAACTCTGCCAAGTCCTCCTTACTAACATCTTGGTGGTGGTGGTGGTTTGGGGGGGGGGTGGGGGGTGTGTGTGCCAAAATTGGGAGAACTGTCTCACAGGCTAGTCAAGCAGCAGCTTGACATAGTCAGCCTCACAGAATCATATCTTACAGATAATGTCCCAGACACCACCATTACCTTCCCTGGGTATGTCCTGTGCCACCAGCAGGACAGACCCAGCAGAGGTGGCGGCACAGTGGTAAACAGTCAGGGTGGAGTTGCCCTGGGAGTCCTCAACATCGACTCTGGACCCCACGAAGTCTCATGGCATGAGGTCAAACATGGGCAATGAAACCTCCTGCTGATTACCTCATACTGCCCTCCCTCAGATAATGAATCAGTGCTCCTCCATGTTGAACGCCACTTGAACAAAGCACCAGGGATGGCAAGGGCACAGAATGTACTCCGGGTGGGGGACTTCAATGTCCATCACCAAGCATGGCTCGGTAACACCACTACTGACCGAGACCCCCAGGACATCAGTGCAAAAGATAAGGTTGAAGTGTTTGCTACAATCTTGAGCCAGAAGTGCCGAGTGGATGATCCATCTCAGCCTTCTCCAGAGGCCCCCCTGGCATCACAGGTACCAGCCTTCAGTGATTCACTCCACGTGATATCAAGAAACAGCTGAAGGCACTGGATACTGCACAGGCTATGGGGCCTGACAATATCCCAGCAATAGTACTGAAGACTTGTACTCCAGAATTTGCCGCACCCCTAGCCAAGCCATTCCAGTACAGCTACAACACTAGCATCTACCCAGCTATGTGGAAGATTGCCTACGTATGGCCTGTACACAAAAAGCAGCACAAATCCAATCCGGCCAATTACCGCCCCATCAGTCTACTCTCCATCATCAGTAAAGTATTGGAAGAGGTCATCAACAGTGCTATCAGGTGGCACTTGCTTAGCAATAACCTGCTCACTAACACCCAGTTTGGGTTCCACCACTGCCACTCCTGATCTCATTGCAGCCTTGGTTCAAACACAGACAGAGCTGAACACCTGAGCTGAGGTGAGAGTGATTGCCCTTGACATCAAGACTGCATTTGGCCGAGTGTGGCATCAAGAAGCCCTAGCAAAACTGGAGTCACTGGGAATCAGAAGGAAAACTCTCCACTGGTTGGAGTCAGACCTAGCACAAAAGAACATGGTGCGGTTGTGGGAGGTCAGTCATCTCAGCTCCAGGACATCACTGCAGGAGGTCCTCAGGATAGTGCCCTCAGCCCAACCATCTTCAGTTGCTTCATCAATGACCTTCCTTCCATCATAAAGTCAGAAGTGGGGATATTCACTGATGATTGCACATTCGCGACTCCTCAGATACTGAAGCGCTCCATGTCCAAATGCAGCAAGACCGGAACAATATCCAGGCTTGGGCTGACAATTGGCAAATAACATTCAAGCCACACAAGTGTCAGGCAACGACAACCTCCAACAAGAGAGAATTCAACCATTGCCCCTTGATGTTCAATGGCATTAACATCATTGAATCCCCCACTAACAACATCCTGGGGGTTACCATTCACTAGAAACTAAACTGGGCTAGCCATATAAATACTGTGGCTACAAGGGCAGGTGAGAGGCCAGGAATCCTGCGATGAGTAATTCACCTTCTGATTTCCCAAAGTCTGTCCACCATCTACAAGGCACAAATCAGAAGTGTGATGGAATACTCCACACTTGCCTGGATGAGTGCCGCTCCCACAATACCCAAGAATCTTGACACCATCCAGGACAAAGCAGCCCAACTTGACTGGCACCACATCCACAAACATTCACTCCCTCCACTACCGGTGCACAATGGCAGCAGTGTGTACCATCTACAAGATGCACTGCAGAATTTCACCAAGGCTCCTTCAACAGCATCTTCCAAACCCACGACCGCTACCATCTAAAAGGACAAGGGCAGCAGATAGATGGGAACACCAGCACCTGGAAGCTCCCCTCCAAGTCACTCACCACTCTGACTTGGAAATATATCCCTGTTCCTTCACTGTCGCTGGGTCAAAATCCTGGAACTCCCTTCCTAACAGCACTGTGGGTGTACCCACACCACATGGAATGCATCAGTTCAAGAAGGCAGCTCACCACCACCTTCTCGAGGGCAACTAGGGATGGGCAATAAATACTGGCCCAGCCAGCGAAGCCCACATCCCGTGAATGAATTTTTAAAAAATTGCTAAGTAAGTAATTAATTTTGATTCGTGTTGAATAATGTAGCATGTGTTAACACCGACAATGCCATTGTTACTTCACCACCTGATCACCATCTTGGGCAGATATTGAAAACAGCACAACAGCATCTATCAGGTCTACATCATAAATGTGTCCTGAAAAATCACACTGCTACATTCAAAAATTCACAATGACAACAGTATATAACTATCTCTACTGTTTCCAAATCAACTCAGAATTAGACTCAGTAACTCCTTCAAGCCTGTACCTGAAAAGTGCTATTATGACTTTAAGCATCAGCATACATATGTAATGACCAGAGTGGCTGATTCATTACTTAGGCCACTATTGCAGATAAGCAACAGCAAGGCTTGGGTCAAGCTGTTTTCAGAAGTCACGAGTGAACCTCAGTGCAATGCTGGTATTTCCACCGTACACGCCTTTTCAACATTTCTGCATTAATGCCAGTGTTAGTCTCAATATCCATTGGGAGCCTTCTATAGTTACAACTATTTTTGTTTGAGATAGGATTTATATATCATGATTCCATAAATATTTTACAAATTTCCATCTGCAACTTTATTGGATACATTAACGCACATTAGCAAAGGAGGATTGTATGAGGGGACGATGTATGAGGACCACAGATCTACTGGCATGTATACAAACTTCAGATAGCTGAAGCCAGTTTCTACAAAAAACAACTTGCAAGTAAAATGCTGAAAAAGAGTAGATTAACCATAATTACTTTTCACAATTGATAAGGGATTCAGATAGTAAGGCTCTCTCAAAGCTAACATACCACTTACATGTTTGTTGGATTATCAAATTGATATCACAACTATCCACTTAAGTAGCTGTCGTTTGCCCAGAGACAGAGACAAGGTATGGTAGCAAAACTTGCAGATGACACAAAGATAGGTAGGAAAGTATGTTGTGAAGAGGACATAAGGAAGTTGCAGACAGATGCAGATAGGTTGAGTGAGTGGGCAAAAATTTGGTAGAGTATAATGTGGGAAAATGTGAAGTTCCTCACCTTGGCAGGAAGAATAAGAAAGCAGAGTATTACTGAAATGGAGAATGACTGCAGAACTCTCAGGTGCACAGGGATCTAGGTGACCTGCTACATGAGTCACCATAAGTTAGGATGCAGGTACAGCAGGTAATTAAGGCAGCTAAAGGAATGCTTTCCTTTATTATGAGAGGAATTCAATATAAAAGGATGCTATGCTTCAGTTATACAGGGCACTGGTGAAACCACACCTTGAATACTGCGTGCAGTTTTGGTCTCCTTATTACATAAATGCGTTGGAAGCGATTCAGAGGAGATTTACTAGATTTCTACCTGGAGTGAGTGGGTTGTCTTATGAGGAAAGGTTGGACAGGCTGGGCTGGTTTCCATTGGAGTTTAGAAGAGTGTCGGGTGACTTGATTGAGTATATAAACTCCTGCATAGTCTCAAGGTGGACATCGAAAGGATGTTTCCTCTTGTGGCTAAGTCCAGAACCAGGGGGTACCATTTTAAAATTAGTTGTCATCCAAGGACAGAGATGAGGAGAATTTTTTTCTGAGGGTTGTGGGACCTTGGAACTCTCTGCATCAGAAGGTGGTGGAAGCGGGGTCATTAAATATTTTTAAGGTGGAGGTAAGATTGATGCCCTTGCCTAACCAGAATCTAAGGTTATCAGGGATAAATAGGAATGTAGAATTTGAAACACAAACAGATCAGCCATGATCTCACTGAATGGCAGAGCAGCTTAGAGGGGCCGAATGGCATACTTCTGCTCCTAATTAGTATGATGAGAAGCTCAATACCATACGAAATAAAGATAATCAAAGTAGTAATTTGGTAGTATAGAGCTTGAATATTGCTGAAAAAAAGACATGTTTACTTGGTATAAATTGTTCCCTTTACATCTGATATTCTTGCAAACTTCCCTGAAAAGCTTCAACAACATGCGTCTTTTTTCAGCAATACTTAAGGTAACCCAGGTAAGAGATTTACATTAACTTCTGATGGCAGCTCTCTGTTGGGTAATCATTGCAATCAATTCTGTAAACATTGTAAAATCATATACCCCCATTTCTCAGTTTCCAACTCAATAACAGCACTTCTAACAAGTTGGTCAGCTGCATTAATCATACAGATATAGGCTATGTAAAATAATTCAAGCCATAGTTCATAATTAATAATAAGCATCTGGTTGTTAGATTAAACTAAATAAAGTTGGCAAATAGGAATGTCAATGAGCACACTGGGGTTTTATCAAAGTTTTTAAAATGTGTATCTGGTAATTCAGAAATATGTGGAAGGCTTCCTCAAACATGTAAAATCTACTGACTTCAAATCAAAACCTGCAAATTAAAATAACTCAACAAAGCTGCTGCTCAACTAGAAGTGAGCATTCAACTGTTCTAATATGCAGTGGCAGCTAAATAAAGGCAAGCCTTTATAAATCACTGGTTAGCCCTCAGCTGGAATACTGTGCCCAATTCTGGGCATCAGACTTTAGGGAGGTTGCACCCTCTCCAAGGCTTTGTCAAAGGAGATTTACTAGGATGATGGCAGGAATGAGAGCCATCAGTTATATGGAGAGCCCAAGGAAGATGGGATTCTTCTCCTTGGAGCAGAGAATGTGAAAGGGAGATTTAATGCCTTTCAAAATTTTATAGCGTTTTTATTAAGAGAGAAAAACTGTTCCCAATGGCAGGGAGAACATTAACCAGAGGACACAGTTAAAGGAAAACTGGCAAAAGAACTGGGGTTTTTTTTTTGGCGGTTGTGGTTGCGGGGGGGGGATGCTAATGGGGAAGCAGGTTAGACAGACTCGAAATGTTAACTCTGTTTCTCTCTCTCCACAGATGCTGACAGGCCTGCTGTGTTTTTCCAGAATTTTGTGTTTTTAATTTCAGGTTTCCAGCATCTGCAGTATTTTGCTTTTATCCACATGACATTCATAATCATTAGTCAGCTCTGTTCACAATGCATTGCTCAAGGATACTTGTCAGGTAGGTAAAGGAAGGGTTAACAAGCGTTGATGCACAAGCCTCAACCAATTTTTTTGGCACAATAAGTATATCTCGAAAAATACAATATCCAAGGAATTCATGTGGTGCTTTCCACATATGTACAACTGGGCACAAGTTTGACACAAGCATTGCCAGGCAACTAGGCCAAGCAAAGTCTGAGACTTTCTTGGATGAGTTTTCCTATAGCTCCAATTACACATCTGTGCTGAATCTGTTGCTTATCTTTAGACATCTACCGCTACAGCACTATTGCAACCCTAAGCGATTTAAGTTAAGCAATTTTGGACTTTATAATCTCTACGGATCAGGCTGTACACCACATAAGATAACTAAATTAAACAATGAATGACAAGACTAACATCATAAGGTTCAGAGAAATACAATACAGAAGTAACCTCGGGGAATAAATATGTAATGAAATACTGAAGAAAACTAATTATTTTTTCTTCACTAGATGTAACACAAGGCCATCAATTCACAGTTGAAACAACTGGTAAAAACTTGAGCACAGGAGGAAATAATCTGGCCAATCATGTCAATGCTGATTAAAGCTCCTCATGAGAGATATCGACACTAGTCCCATTTTCCTTCTCTGTCCTATAAGCATTGATAGTTTTCTTTAAATATTTCTCCATTTCCCTTGTGTGTCAACTGTGGCTCAGTTGGTAACACTCTTCTGAGTCAGAAGATTCGATGGTCAAGTTCCACTCCAGAAAGAGAGAACAAACATGAATACGGACACCCCAGCGCAGTACTGAGCAAGTGCTACACTGGAGGTGCCATCTTCAGGTGAGACATTAACTTAGGCCCCATCTGCCCCCTCACATGGACTCAAAATATCGCCCAGCCCTATTTCGAAGAGGGAGTTATTCCCTGTGTCCTGATCAATATTTCTCTCTTAATCAACATCACAAAAAATTCTGGTCATTACCAACATTGCTCTTCATGGGAGCTTGCTGTGTGTAAATTGGTTGCAGCATTTCCTACATTACAACAATGACTGCATCAGAAGTACTTCATAGGCTGTAAAACATTTTGGAGGCAGGTTTTTTTCTTCCTGAATATTGTGATTGAATTAGCTTCAATAGTGACTTGAAGCAATGGATACAAAGAAAGTGTTTAAATTAATAACCCTTTGTATTTAAAAAAAAATCCTGAAACCTCCCCCTTTGTACTTCTTAAAATGTCCCCTTCAGGTTCCAATGCAAGCTTTTCACTTCAAACTGCAATATAATTTTTTAAACATATAAAATTCCCCTTTATCTCCTCTGTTGGTTGAAGCAGTACAGGAATAAAGGAGGGAATGGGCTAGCATTTTTGTGCACCAGAATGTTAATTTTTGTCTGTATGGGGTATTTTTTTAAAACGATTTGTGAAGAGGTCATGGGATGTGTGTATGATTGGGGAAGGCGGCCTGAGTTTGTGTCCACAGGGGTCTCAGATTGTAATTTTAGGAAAGCATTGATGTATGGAGGCGGGAGGGTGGTTCTCTGTTTGGTTACGTGCTTTAGTGAAGTATTAAGGCAATAGCGCACGGTCATCTTTTGGATGGGACACTGAAACGGAAAACTGCCTGCTTATTCAGGTTGATGGCAAAAATCCCATACCCATATCTGAAGGACTCAGACATTTACAGCACAAGAAGCAGCCATTCGGCCCATCGTGTCCATGCCAGTCAAAGATCAGACCACACTAATTCCATTTTCCAGCGCTTGGCCCATAGCCCTGCAGGCTATGGAAATGCAAGTGAATATCTAAATACTTCTTATACGTTACATGAGTTTCTGACTCAACCACCCTTTCAGGCAGTGAGTTCCAGACTCCCACTGCCCTCTGGGTGAAGAAATTTCTCCTCAACTCCTCTCTTAGCCTTCCTCACAGAATCACAGAATTCTTCCCTCACATCTGAGCTCTGAAGAAAGGTCATACAGACTCAAACGTTAACTCTGGTTCTCTCTCCAAAGATGCTGTCAGGCCTGCTGAGCTTTGCAGCATTGTTTTTCTTTCAGTTATCAGTTTGTTACTGGAATTTTCTCCACAGACTCTCCAGCCTGCATTCAGCCTCTCATAGGATGAAAAGGAAAATGTAGTCCTTTAATATGTGCTGTGAATTCTATGTAAAATCTAAATTAATGCATAACTGCAAATTCGTTTTGCAGATATACACCATGCAATCGTAGTCTGTCAATATTCAAGTTGCAGTTAACTGTTAGATGTGACACTGAAACCAAAACCAGTTTGGCTGGTTCAGGACTGAGGGCTTTAGACCAGATCTTTCTTTAAGTTTTGTAGCCTTAGAACACCTGCCAGCTATTTGATTAGTTTGGATTTACCAGCACTGAATGATCTCAAGTCTTTGCACATATTTTCCCACTGGGTCGATTCTTCTGTGTTATGTGAGATGAAGGATTTCCCTTTCTTAGAAAAACAGGTCTTCAAAGAAAACATATGCACATAAAAAAGTCCTTTAATAACAATCTCCATGAACAAGATGGCACAGCTGTCAAAAAAACAAATATATTTAACAAAATATTAGATTTGCTCACACCAGTCTCAGCTGTGTTGTCAGACAGAGACCAGACATGTGGGTGTTGCTGGCTAGGCCAGCATTTACCACTTATCCCTAATTGCCCTCGAGAAGGTGATGGTGAGCTGTCTTTGAACTGCTGCAGTGCATGTGGTGTACACAGTGTTATTAGGAAGGAAGTTCCAGGATTTTAACCCAGTGAAAGTGAAGGAACAGCAATATAATTCCAAGTCAGAACGGTGAGTGGCTTGGAGGGGAACTTACAGGTGGTGATGTTCCCATGTATCTGCTGCCCTTGTCCTTTAAGGTAGCAGAGGTCGTGGGCTTGGAAGATGCTGTCGAAGGAGGCTTGGTGAATTGGTGCAGTGTATCCTGTAGATGGTACACACTGCTGTCACTGTGCAGTGGTGGTGGAGGGAGTGAATGTTTAAGTTGGTGGATGGGATTCGAATCAAGCAGGCTGCTTTGTCCTGGATAGTGTCAAGCTGCTTGAGTTTTCCTGGAGCTGCACTCATCCAGGCAAGTGGAGAGTATTCCATCGCACTCCATGCTTGTGTCTTGCAGTTGGTGGAGAGGCTTTGTGGAGTCAGGGGGCGAGTTACTCGCCACCGAATTCCTGGCCTCTGACTGGCTTTTGTAGCCACAGTATTTATATAGCTAGTCCAGTTCGGTTTCTGGTCAATGTAACTCTCAGGATGTCGAAATTGAGGGAATTCAGCAACGGTAATGCCATTGAATGTCAAGGGGAGATGGTTGGATACTCTCTTGACGGAGATGGTAATTACCTGGCACTTGTATGGCATGAATGTTACTTGCCACTTATCAGCCCAAGCCTGAATGTTGTCCAGGTCTTTCTGCATATGGGCACTGACTGCTTCAGTACCTGAGGAGCTGTGAATGGTGCTGAACATTGTGCAATCATCAGAGAACATCTCTATTCTAACATTACGATGGAGGGAAGGTCAATAATGAAGCAGCTGAAGGTGATTGGGCCTAGGACACTACCAAGGAACTCCTGCAGCGATGTCCCGAGACTGAGATGATTGACCTCCAACAGCTACAATCATCTTCCTTTGTGCTAGATATGACTCCAACCAGTGGAGAGTTTCCCCAGTTCCCATTGATTTCAGTTTTGCTAGCAATCCTTGATGCCACATTTGGTCAAATGCTGCCTTGATGTCAACAACAGTCACTCTCAACTCACTTCGAGTTGTCCTTGTTTGAACCAAGGCTGCAATGAGGTAAGGAGCTGAGTGCCCTGGCGGAATCCAAACTGAGCGTAAATGGGCAGGTCATCGCTGTGTAAGTGCCACTTGAAAGCAGTGTCAATGACCTTTCCCGTTACTTTACTTATGATTGAGAGTAGACTGATGGGATAGTAATTGACCAGGTTGGATTTGTCCTGCCTTTTGTGGACAGGTCATACCTGGGCACATTGCCAGGTAGATCATAAGACCATAAGACATAGAAGCAGAAATTAGGCCATTCGGCCCATTGAGTCTGCTCCGCCATTCAATCATGGCTGATAAGTTTCTCAACCCCATTCTCCCGCCTTCTCCCCGTAATCTCTGATCCCCTAACCAATCAAGAACCTATCTATCTCAGTCTTAAATACACTCAATGACCTGGCCTCCACAGCCTTCTGTCACAATGAATTCCATAGATTCACCACTCTCTGGCTAAAGAAGTTTCTCCTCATCTCTGTTCTAAAAGGTCTTCCCTTTACTCTGAGGCTGTGCCCTCGGGTCCTAGTCTCTCCTACTAATGGAAACATCTTCCCCATGTCCACTCTATCCAGGCCTTTCAGTATTCTGTAAGTTTCAATCAGATCCCCCCTCATCCTTCTAAACTCCATCGAGTATAGACCCAGAGTCCTCAAACGTTCCTCATATGTTAAGCCTTTCATTTCTGGGATCATTCTCGTGAACCTCCTATGGACCTTCTCCACGGCCAGCACATCCTTCCTGAGATACGGGGCCCAAAATTGCTCACAATATTCTAAATGTGGTCTGACCAGAGCCTTATAAAGCCTCAGCAGCACACCTGCTTTTATATTCTCGTCCTCTCAAAATAAATGCCAACATTGCATTTGCCTTCCCAACTACCGACTCAACCTGCAAGTTAACCTTAAGAGAATCCTGGATGAGGACTCACAAGTCCATTTGCACTCCAGATTTCTGAATTCTCTCCCCATTTAGAAAATAGTCTATGTCTCTATTCTTCCTACCAAAGTGCATGACCTCACACTTCCCCACGTTGTATTCCATCTGCCACTTCTTTGCCCATTCTCCTAACCTGTCCAAATCCTTCTGCAGCCTCCCTGCCTCCTCAATACTACCTGTCCCTCCACCTATTTTTGTATCATCTGCAAACTTAGCCAGGATGCCCTCAGTTCCTTCGTCTAGATCACTGATGTATAAAGTGAAAAGTTGTGGTCCCAACACTGACCCCTACAGAACTCCACTAGTCACCGGCCGCCATCCTGAGAAGGACCCCCTTATCCCCACTCTCTGCCTCCTGCCAGACAGCCAATCTTCTATCCATGCTAATACCTTGCCTCTAACACCATGGGCTCTTATCTTACTGAGCAGCTTCCTGTGCGGCACCTTGTCAAAGGCCTTCTGTAAGTCCAAGTAGATAACATCCATTGGCTCTCCTTTGTCTAATCTACTCGTTACCTCCTCAAAGAATTCTAACAGAAGTAGCTGTACCGGAACAGCTTAGCTAGGGGTGTGGCCAGTTGTGGAGCACAAGTCTCCAGCACTATTGCCGGAATGCTGTCAGCACCCATAGCTTTTGCAGTATCCAGCACCTTTTCTTGAAATCACATGGAGTGAATCCAATTGGCTGAAGACTGGCATCTGTGATGCTGAACAGCTCAGGAGGATGCAGAGATGGATCATTCACTCAGCACTTCTGGCTAAGGTTAGTTGCAAATGTGTCAGCCGTGAATTTTGCAATGATATGCTGGGCTCTCCCACCATTGAGGATGGGGATGTTTGTGGAGCCCCAATCTCTTGTTACTTGTGAAAGAGATGGTGAAAGTGTTAGTGTTTCATCATTACTGCACTAAAACCGACAGCAATTTCAGGAATCTGGCTCATGCTCAGAATAACATGGAAATCCACAAGTTACTGTCGGCAATTCTGTGTTCCTCTGCAGCATGCATTTTTGAGGTACCCCACACCACGCTATCCCAGGATGCAATCCCTGAGCAATGAATTAACAAAAATTTCTACTTTTACACTGCTAAACTTGCTATAAATACATCTGAAAATGTTACACCTTGTTGAATGAGCTGTAACTGGGTTTTCAAACAGTGCACTAACTTCATAATTATTGCTAAACACCCTCACTGGCCCCAAGATGCTAATTTTATGCTTGTGGAATATTAAATTCCTCCATTATGATGAAAAAAATTACACACTTTAAATTTTATCTTTGTTTATTACCGATATTCTAATTTCTCTACAAATCCAATCACAATCATTTATTTCGCTATCTGAAAATAAAGTGAGATATAAAGTTCTGTTAACTTCCTGGTTTCCAGTCTGTGGGAATACTTCCTATGTAATTGGCTGCTTACCCTGCTTGCTAATATCACAGCTGCTGCAAGCCTGGAGATCACCTTGACCTGGAGCCATATTTAAACTGCCCTCAGCAAAGGGAAAGTCTGTGCCACAGAGATTGTTAGTTCTTCGAGGACCGTTTTCTTCAAAGATCAGCACTGAGCGTCATCGCTTCTCCACTTACCTCAAAATCTAGCCCATAAACTTAAAGGCTTGGCAGGCTGGATACTGGGACGATGTTTCTCCTGGGTGGGGAGTCTAGAATGAAGACTCTGTTTCAGAATAAGCAGTCAGCCATTTCAGACTGAAACAAGGGGAATCTTCTTCCCGGAAGGTTGTGAATCTTTGGAATTCGTTATCCCCAGTGTTGAATGCTCAGTCATTGTATATATTCAGGATGGAGGCTGATGGATTTTTGAATAAATAAAAAAATTAAGGGATATGGGGACAATGTGGGAAGGAGGAATTGGGGTAGATGAGCAGCCATGACTTACAGATTGGTGGAGCAGGCTTTAAGGGCCGGATGGTCTACTGCTGCTCCTACTTCTTTTAATATGTTACAAAGCTACCAGCGAGGAGAAAATGAAGTAAAAAAAGGTGTTTCATCTTCACAATTTAAATTGGCTCATTTTCACACAGTTATGCCCTGATCGCAGCTGACAAAGGTATGAAGGAAAAGGGGTGACCTACAGGATTTCAATGCTGTGCAAAAGCAAACTGAAAGATCCCGGAGCAGTAATAACTTCTGGTGGGAACACAGCAACAGGAGTAGGTCAATCATTCCCCCAAGCTGTTCCACCATTAAATTAGATAATAGCTGATCTGTATCTTAACTCCATCCACTTGCCCTATCTCTAAAACTTCATACCTTAGTTTAGCAAAAATCTATCAATCTCAGATTAAAAATTATTACTTAAGCAAGCATCCACTATTTTTATGGAGGAGTATTCTAAACTACTACCACCTATGGTATGAAGGAGGAAAACACCTACAAAGCAGATAAAAGCAAAAAACTGCAGATGCTGGAAATCCAAAACAAAAACAAAAATACCTGGGAAAATTCAGCAGGTCTGGCAGCATCTGCGGAGAGGAACAAAGTTAACGTTTTGAGTTCGAATGACCCTTCAACAGAACAAAGTAAAAATATTTGAGAGGTGAAGTATTAGTTTAAGGGGGGAGTGGGGCAAGTAGAGCTGGATAGAAGGCCAGTGATAGGTGGAGATAACCAAAAGATGTCACAGACAAAAGGACAAAGAGGTGTTGAAGGTGGCAGCTCTACTTGTCCCACCACCCCTTAAACTAGTTTATATTTCACCTCTATTCTATTTTTCCTTGTTCTGTTGAAAGGGTCATTCAGACTCGAAACGTTAACTGTGCTCCTCTCCACAGATGCTGCCAGACCTGCTGAGTTTTTCCAGGTATGTTTGTTTTTGACCTACAAAGCAGAAGTATTTTGTTTGAACGAATAGAAAAACCAGAGAGAATAAAGAGTTTTGGTACAATAGAGTATAATTGTCAAAACATAACAGGCAAAAGCAGAAAAAAGCGTGTCTTAAAGCCATGCTTTCCACAGGTCGCTTAAATCAGTTCATTCTGTGTATCATCCCACTCATTTATCCTGATCCTTGAAATGAAGCTAACATCTAGATTATCTAAGCAGTGCCACTATTTAACCATGGCTATTGCTTTCCACATAAAGCGCTCTGGTCCAGTAGGACAGGAACTCAAGGGAGCATTTGATAACTTCTCAGTGTACTTGCTCAGCTAACTTCAATCCCACCTCTAACACCACCTTTTGGAAGAACAGCTTTGGCTTGGAGTTTGTCCATTTGCTACCAAACACAGAAGAAAATTATTTTCTTCTTGTATCTAACTAAATTTAAGACAATACCATTTTGGGTACTTTTGGAGTTACTATCCAAATTAAACAGCTCAATGCTTTTTTTACCTCAAGGTTATTACTGTTTAGTAGCAAAAGTGAGTTCAATCTTAGAAGCATATGTTCATAAGGTAAAGCGCCAGAAGTATCCTTGCTACTCCTCTTAAATCCAGTCTAACACATCAGTATCCATTACACTAGTCAAAGTAGCCTCAGCCAATAAAGAATTACGCTTTGAATTCTTCACGTCACATAGGCAGCAGCGGTTCAAGGCACCGGCTCACCACCATCTCAAGGGCAATAGGAATGGAAATAAATGTTCCATTTATAAATGGAAATTACTACCTTGCCAGTAATGCTCACATCCCTTGAACAAATACAAATTTTTGTTTTAAATCTAGGCAGTAACTACTGGCATTAGTTTATGTGAAATTATTGATCCCAGGTGAATTCAACGTTCTTGATCACAATTGGTTCAAGGAAAAATCGAGTACCATTACTGCACAATTCAATTAACTTTTAAAAAAAACTTTATCACTTAAATGGTACAAGAACAGATTTCAACTTGACACAGCAAATCAACAGATTGTAATGCAGCACTTCCTAAATAATCATTCTCAAATTCCCACTACTGTTTCAAACATTACTTAAAACAAGCAGGAATTCCTTAGACTATGTTTCCCAATAAGCATTAAAACACCAGGGAGGTGCACAGTGGAAAGAGTTTCCCTTGAGTGGGCTGAGTCTATACCAGCCGTTGTTGTGTATTGCCTTACTAGAATGTAACATACCAATATTGAGCACGTGGGAGTATCGTGATCAGGGAATGATAGATTCCAAGAGGAGTTTTATTTAAAAAATCAAAATGGCAGCAGAAGAAAAAGAATTCTGGAAGCCAAGTCATTGAAATTAAATAATTTATGATGGGATATTTTAAATTAATTGTTCATCATTTTTAAATCGTAATTCCCACAAAAACTTACATAATTAGATTTCCGTACTGAATTGCAGATGTTGGAAATACACCTGAAGAATATCAAACTAAGATAGAAGATAGAATTGGAAACTGAAATACATACATGCTTATTCCTTCAACAGTGGGGCAGTACCCTGAAATTCCCAATCCAATATAATTGTGGAGCAACATCACAAGGATCCCAAAATGACCCCACCTGCCTGGAATGCAGTCCAGATGTACTTAAATAATCATGGAGATAATTTTTCTTCTTATTGTGGGAAGGCCAAAATTTATTGCCCGTCCCTAATTGCCCTTGAGAATGTAACGGTGGACCTTTTACTCAAACCACTGCTCTCCATATGGGGAAAACACTCCAATCACGCAGGTTGTTATGGAATTTTAGAGTCTTAACCCAACAACAAAGGAAAGGTGGAATACCTCCAAGCAAGATTGTTAAGAGACTTGGAAGGGAACCTAGAGGTGATGGTTCCGAAGAAGTCATGTTGGACTCAAAGCGTTAACACTGTTTCTTGCTCCACAGATGCTGCCCTTTGTTTTTAATCACTGGAAGTGATGGATATTGCTTCCATACGTCTGCTGGCGACTGGGAGAAGCTTCTGAAGGAGCCTCGGCAAGTTGGTGCAGTACATCCTATTGTCAAGATGATATAATAATTCTCAAAATGTTACTGGAATTTATTGTAAAATAGAGTAATTGTGGGATGTGTCTATGTGACTATATGTGTCTGTGTGTGTGAGATTTAATTTAATTAGAGGCAGCTATTCTTGGTGCTTTGATCGAAGAGGAGAGGGTAGGTTTGAAATGTTAATTAGATAAACATAGGTGTCATGGGAACATTTGCATTTTGAAAGAAACCAGACTAGATTGTTTTCAAAGGAGGGGTGAAACATGTCACCTAGCCAGGTGAAGTTTAGAAAGTGTGTTTATTTTTCCCAAAGATTACTGGTAAAACTTAGCGCTATAAGAGTGTTTTATTATCAGGGAGATAAAGTCCAAAGACATAGTGAAACAATGGGCATTTGCATTCAAAGAGCAAGATACGTATAAAGAAGGCACAAGGACTGTGTGTAAGGTAAAGCATTTCTAAGATCTTACAAGTATGAAAAGCCTTCAGTGTCTATGCCTCATGCTGCTGTCTTCAAAGGGCTGAAGTTAAGAAAACTCACTTGGAAGTCAACTTGTTCAGGGTATCATGTTTCATTGTCTGGGTCTTTTAAAATCTTTGTCTTACTGTTGCCTTAACGAAAGTGTAACTGGGAGTTTGATTCAGCAGGGGATTTAGAATTATCATAGTAGTAGATCGATGTTTCCCTTAAATGTTTAATCTAGTTTTTAAAAACCTAAAAAACTTTGGGATTCTTATTACTACTGAATTCAAGGCATGCATCTTGAAATTTATACAAATTGAAAATTAGTTGCAACAATTGTTTCAAGTTTCTCTCTGCCATAACACTACAGATAGTACACATTACAGCTTTGGTACTCCTGTGACTGACGTTTACAGTGACGGGTTTATAGACTGCTTTGTCCTACATGGTGTTGAGCTTCTCTATCCAGGCTAGTGCAGAGTACTCCATTCCTATCATGTAAGTGCAGGAGTGTCACTCGGGAGTCAGAAGATGAGTCACTTGCCACAGAGTCTGCACCGACTACATGGCAGTGTGGTGGTTATGTTACTGAATTAGTAATCCAGATGCACAGATTATTAACCAAAGAAAAAATGCTCAAATAGCAGAATGTGAAAATTAGTTTGAAAAAATTTTGGAAATTAAACAACAGACAACAATAGTGACCAATGAAGTGGCTGAATTGAAAAAACCCCAACTGATTCACTAGTGTGTCAGAAAAACATGCGCTTAACCAAAATGAAAATAAAAATAAAAATACCTGGAAAAACTAAGCAGGTCAGGCAGTATCTGCGGAGAGGAACACAGTTAATGTTTCAAGTCCACATGACTCTTCAACAGAACTAAGGAAAAATAGAAAAGAGGTGAAATATAAGCTGGTTTAAGGTGGGGGGTGTTAGACCTGGATAGAGGGCTAGTGATAGGTGGAGATTGCCAAAAGATGTCATAGACAAAAGGACAAAGAGGTATTGAAGGTTGTGATATTATCTAAGGAATGTCCTAATTAAGGGTAGAAAGGACAAGCAAGGTACAATAGCCCTAGTGGGGGTGGGGTGAAGGAATCAAAATAGGCTAAAAGGTAGAGATAAAACAACGGATGGAAATACATTTAAAAATAATGGAAATAGATGGGAAAAGAAAAATCTATATAAATTATTGGAAAAAAAGGGTGGTATCAGAAAGAGGGTGGGGATGGAGGAGAGAGTTCATGATCTAAAATTGGTGAACTCAATATTCAGTCCGGAAGGTTGTAAAGTGCCCAGTCGGAAGATGAGGTGCTTTTCCTCTAGTTTGCGTTGAGTTTCACTGGAGCAATGCAGCAGGCCAGGTACAGACATATGGGCATGACAGCAGGGAGGTCTGGGTCATGCTTGCGGACAGACCGAAGGTGTTCTGCAAAGCGGTCAACCAGTCTGCGTTTGGTCTCTCCAATGTAGAGGAAACCGCATTGGGAGCAACTAATGCAATAGACTAAATTGAGGGAAGTGCAAGTGAAATGCTGCTTCACTTGAAAGGAGTGTTTGGGCCCTTGGGCGGTGAGAATAGGGGAAGTAAAGGGGCAGGTGTTGCACCTTCTGCGGTTGCATGGGAAGGTGCAGTGGGAGGGGGTTGAGGTGTAGGGGGTGATGCAGGAGTGGACCAGGGTGTCCCAGAGGGAACAATCCCTGCGGAATGCCACTGGGGGGTGAAGGGAACATGTGTTTGGTGGTGGCATCATGCTGGAGTTGGCGGAAGATGATCCTTTGAATGCGGAAGATGATGGGCTGATAAGTGAGGACAAGGAGGACCCTATCATGGTTCTGGGAGGGAGAGGAAGGTGTGAGGGCGGACGCACAGGAGATTCGCCAGATACAGTTGAGGGCCCTGTCAACCACCGTGGATGGAAAACCTCAGTTAAGGAAGAAGGAAGACATGTCAGAGGAACTGTTTTTTAAAGTTATGCCCATCTCTTTACTCCGGTCCCCTCCCACAACTCTTTCTCCGGTACATCGATGATTACTTCGGTGCTGCTTAATGCTCTCATCTGGACCTGGAAAAGTTTATTAATTTTGCTTCCAATTTCCACCCCTCCATCATTTTCACATGGTCCACCTCTGACACTTCCCTTCCCTTCATTGACTTCTCTGTCTCAATTTCTGGTGATAGACTGTCCACCAATATCCATTACAAGCCTACCAACTCCCACAGCTACCTCGACTACAGCTCCTCACACCCCGCTTCCTGTAAGGACTCCTTCTCATTCTCTCAGTTCCTTCACCTCCGTCGCATCTGTTCTGATGATGCCACTTTCAAAAACAGTTCCTCTGACATGTCCTCCTTCTTCCTTAACCAAGGTTTTCCACCCACGGTTGTTGACAGGGCCCTCAACGATGTCTGGCGAATCTCCCGTGCATCCGCCCTCACCCTTCTCCTCCCTCCCAGAAACATGATAGGGTCCCCCTTGTCCTCACTTATCACCCCATCAGCCTCTGCATTCAAAGGATCATCCTCCGCCTTTTCCGTCAACTCCAGCATGATGCCACCACCAAACACATCTTCCCTTCACACCCCTGGCGCCATTCCGCAGGGATTGTTCCGTCCAGGACACCCTGATCCACTCCTCCATCACCCCCTACACCTCAACCCCCCTCCCACTGCACCTTCCCATGCAACCGCAGAAGGTGCAACACCTGCCCCTTTACTTCCCCTTTCCTCCCCATGCAAGGGCCCAAACGCTCCTTTCAAGTGAAGCAGCATTTCACTTGCACTCCCTCAATTTAGTTTACTGCATTCGTTGCTCCCAATGTGGTTTCCTCTACATTGGAGAGACCAAACGCAGACTGGTTGACCGCTTTGCAGAACACCTTCGGTCTGTCCACAAGCATGACCCAGACCTCCCTGTCGCTTGCCATTTTAACACTCCACCCTGCTCTCAAGCCCACATGTCTGTACTTGGCCTGCTGCATTGCTCCAGTGAAGCTCAACGCAAACTAGAGGAAAAGCACCTCATCTTCCGACTGGGCACTTTACAACCTTCCGGACTGAATATTGAGTTCAACAATTTTAGATCATGAACTCTCTCCTCCATCCCCACCCTCTTTCTGATACCACCCTTTTTTTCCAATAATTTATATAGATTTTTCTTTTCCCATCTATTTCCATTATTTTTAAATGTATTTCCATCCGTTGTTTTATCTCTACCTTTTAGCCTATTTCGATTCCTTCACCCCACCCCCACTAGGGCTATTGTATCTTCTTGTCCTTTCTACCCTTAATTAGCACATTCCTTAGATAATATCACAACCTTCAACACCTCTTTGTCCTTTTGTCTATGACATCTTTTGGCAATCTCCACCTATCACTGGCCCTCTATCCAGCTCTACCCTCCCCCCCCAAACCAGCTTATATTTCACCTCTTTTCTATTTTTCCTTAGTTCTGTTGAAGAGTCATACGGATTCGAAACGTTAACTGTGTTCCTCTCTGCAGATACTGCCAGACCTGCTTAGTTTTTCCAGGTATTTTTATTTTCAATTTTGTTTTGGATTTTCAGCATCCGCAGTTTTTTGCTTTTATGCGATTAACCAATCTGGCCTAAACTTGACTCCAGTCCAAAACCAAATGCCCTCTGTAATGGCCTCACAAGCGAGTCAGTTGTATTCAACAAGGTCATCAATGGATGGGCAATAAATGCCAGCCTTGCCAATGACATCCACATCCAGGAGAATGAGTAAAACACAGCCCCCTGAATAAATAGGTAAACAATTGCCACCTGCTGTGAATTTTAAGTGCCAAATCAGGAAATGAATCATCTTTAGCCAAGTTAGAAATACTATTCGAAATTTTGGCAATAAAATCAGAACAAAATTAATCGCTTCCACTGAACTCCTGCTGACAGGCAGTCAGAATATCATATTAGTTTGTTGTCTTCCATTGATTGCAGCCACTACTCACCAAACAGACATTGTTTATGGAGTACTACATTTGCCAACAAATTTATTAGCTCCCTATATTTCACGAATGATTTAGGTTGTGTATATGCCTGTTGCCATGCTTTCATAGATCGTATTCGCATTAGGTACCAGCATACTGAAAAAGAACCACCATCAGTCTTCGTTATTGGAGGAGAGATGAAAAAGTACAGGAATGCTGCAATGGATACAAAAAGATTAAGGCCACGACAGGGTCGGTCAGTTGGGTCCACTGTTCCCCACCCTGGTTATAATTAGCCACTGATGTAAATGTTTATATTAATAAACTGTAATGCAACTTTAAATTTTCCCTTACTAGCTTAACTAATCTTTCTTTCAGTTCATATTGAAGGGGACACAGGCAGATTTGCACAAAGCATGATGGACTGGAAGAATTGGAAATGGAGGCAGGAATGAAAGTCTCTCACAATTCCCTATACCGATAGTTTTCATAATCCCTGAGGCACATGTTAGAGCAAGGTGAGCCGTAGCTGTGATGCCTCTACCCTTTCATAGTCTGCCCACGCTTTCTACTTAGGCTCATAGGCAAAAAGAAAATTCAGCAAGACGCTGGAATGCAGCTAGTGATCACGCAGACATGAGTCATGCTTTTCAGAAGTAGAAAGGACAAGAGGAGAGAACACTGAAAAAATAAAGTTGTCATCCTCCTCCATCACCGCTAAATGTAATGATGCTTGCAGACAGATTTCAGACATCAAATCCAAGTCTAATATTGTCCTCATCCAACAGTCAAATGTACAGTAATGAGTGGGAATCTAGAGGCCAACAGCAGTCCCTCATCACCACCCTGGATGAACCTAGCTAACTGAACCAAGGACCTAGCCTGCCTAATCAGTACAGCTATTTCACATCTCGCATTGCACCTAAAAAAAAAACAGAACTATCGGTCTTTGCTGAAATGGTTGGTTTCCTGAGACTGAAGCAACAGATTACACAATGCATTAATCTTTACTGTTCCTTTGCATTTATTGAATGAGTATTTGGTGAATCTCCCCACATTTTAATTGAAAAGTTCAGTATGATCTTCAGTTCCTCATTCCATGTTCCATTGTACTGTAAAGTCAAGTAGAAAAAGATGGTGCATACTGAGTGAAAGAAGCTATGTTTTACTTTGCTGCCAAAGTGATGAAAAGTAGATGATCAGATTGTTGGGGACCCAAGGCTGGATAACAACCAATTAATTGAAGAAAAAAAAATTCTATCAGCTCCACACAGGCTTAGCATAGATCTGGCAGATCAAGGATGAGTGATGAATAAATAAATGATCATATAAAGTGTTTGAGTGATTTTGGTTGAGGGATAGGTATTGGTCAGCACACCAGAAGAACTCCTCGGCTCATCTTCAAAATAGTTCTATAGGGCCTTTTACATCCACCCGAGGGGGAAGATGGGGCCTTAGTTTAACATTAAATCCAAAAGGGTTAGAGGTGGACAGGCTAAAAACAAGTAATAATATGTAGCAACAAAGGACAGTGCTGCTGTGATATGAAGAGACTAGCTTTAAACAAATTGCTCATAATTTACATCAATTCATCTTCCCCAAGGGGATTGACTCCCTGGTGAAGAGGTTCCCTGGGACTGTCCTTCATCCAAGCAATTATTTGGTATGCATGAGTCTTGACAGGGAGTGTCAAAGCAGGCTAACAGACTTTGATGCCAAGACTGCTCCTGTCCAATACATGTTCATTGTGCCATGCCTGTGCTGGTTATCCAATTAGTCCCATTCCCCTGCCCTTTCCTTATAACCCTGCAATTTCTTTCCCTTTCAAATATAGATGGAATTCTCTTCTAAACTTACTACTGAATCTACTTCCACCACCCTATCAAGCAGTGCATTCCAGGTCATCATAACTCACTGCTTAAAAAATATTTCTTATCGCCCTTCTGGTATTCCTGTGTCAGCTGTCTCTCAGCTGGTAGCACTCTTGCCTCTGAATCCAAGCTTTGAATTCAAGACCCACTCCAAGGCATGAGCACAAAAATCAAGGCTGATCTTCCAGTGTAGTGTTGAAGGAATGCTGTACTGTTAGAGGAAAACTAGATGGGACATTAAATCAAGGCTCTGTCTGCCCTCTCTGATGGAAGAAGATCCCATGGCACCATTTTAAAGAAGAGCAGGGGTACTATCCCTCAATCAACATCACAAAAAACAGATCATCTGGCCATTATCACAATCCTGTTTTGTGGGATCTTGTCGTGCACAAATTAGCTGCTGTGATTCCTACATGACAACAGTGCCTATGCTTTGAAAGTCCTTCATTGGCTTTAAAGTGCTTTGAAATGTCTGGTAATCATGAAAGGCACTATAAAAACGCAAGTCTTTCTTTCACACTTGTCAATTACCTTAAATCTGTCTTCTGATTGCTATATCTGCTGCCAGTGGAAATAGTTTCTCATTCACTCAAATCTCATCTTAAGTGCATAACAGAAGGAAGAAGAAACTTAGTGCACATTTCCTAAACTACTTTAAGGAATCTCCTCCCCTTTCTACTACACACTGGTTTACAAAAATAATTTCTCTCCATGTTGCTTAATCTACATTGGAGAATTGTGAGGATCAAGTACTGTTTATAAAGCTGGTGTAGAAACTCAGCAGTATATAGGCTGTATAATTGTCATTGCTGTTATGGGAGAAATTATTGCAAATTTGATCTACCTGGTTGCATTTCTTGTGGAACGAACGACTGTTGAGCTGCAACTAAGTAAACCTTTTCCCACAGATTTCCCCAATTCTTCATGCTTGTAATCTAACGCATTTTACATTTGAGACTAGAGTCTCCCACCACAGAAATGTTTATAGCAATTTTCCAGTGGAATAGAAGGAAAAGTAATCATTTATTTGTCAAAGCCTTATACTTTTGCTAGACTACATTATTATTTCAAGGATGCAACCATGAGGAAAATCATAGCCTGATAAGAACAGAAGAGGCCAAAAAATACTAGAATTGAAGCTTCAGCATTTGTCTTTAATTACTTCAAGTAAGCACCACTGTGTAGTATGATTTATCTCACTGACAGCTCCTTTCCTGTTTCGGTGCACAGGACAATAGGCCAAGACATCAGGATTTGATCGAGTGAAATTCTAATGAGTGCCTTACAACCAAAAATTATTAAAACCTAAACAGTTAGGCTTTATGTTTGGATCTCAGATGTTTGTTTAGTCACTGTTTACAAAAAAGACATAACATACAATACACCAGCAAGCAACAGAGGCACTTCTGAAGGATGCTCCTTCAGTAACTTTTCAAATGGAAATGCCTGGTTGGAGTTATGCATCATCAATTTCACCATATTACAGGACTATATTTATCAAGGCCTTTTGAAAATGAAAGTGTATTCCTGTAATATTCTAACACATATACTGAATCTCATACCAGAAAGGAAACCTTCAAGTTTTATTAAACGAGGCACAAAATTAAATATTGCCCAAGATTATACCAGTTAGGTCTGGAACTTTCAGAAAATCCTTCAAGTATCTACATGCTAAAATTCTTGCCATTGGTAACACTGTCACTCTCCGGTCTACCAGAATCAAAGGGTGATGTGAAGGGTATCTAACCACCTGAGTCACTTCCTCCAGAGCTGGCAATGCAACCACTAAAGATAAGAATTCTTGTTATTTTTTTCTCTCTCCAGAGGTGCTGTTGTAACTTCTCTCAGCTGGTTACAACACAGAGAACAGACACATCACTTCAATCTCCACAGGAGATACACCTGGTTACAAAATCATTACCTTGCTGCAATTTTCTAAACTCGATTATTCTCCTTAACAAGTAAAAAGCAAAAGCTATTAAAAAATTAAAAATGGTGACCACAACTACCAGAGCTCACATTTCTATTCTGAATTTGATCAAAAATTGTTAAAATTTTGCATAATATTGTAGCAAAATTACAGGTCCTGGAATTAAAGGAACAGTGACAGCATGGATACAAAACTGGCTAAGGGACAGAAACCATAGTGGCAAATGGTTGTTTTCCAGATTGAAAGAAAGTATACAATTATGCTACCCAGAAGTTACTGTTAAGAACACTGCTCTTATTGATCTACATTGATGACCTAGACTTGGGTACACAGTGCATAATTTCAGAGTTTAAAGATGACATGAAACTTGGAAAGGTGGTAAGCAATGAGAAGGATAGTAACACTTATTTCAGGAGGACTAGGCAGACTGGTGAAATGGGCAGGGGCGTGGCAGATGAGATTGAACACTGAGAAGTGATACATTTTGACAGGAAGAATGCGGTGAGTAATATGGCCTAAATGATTGGGGGGGGGGGGTTGTGTGTGTGTGTGTGTGTGTGTGTGTGTGTGTGTGTGTGTGTGTGTGTGTGTGTGTGTGTGTGTGTGTGGTGGTGGTGCGGTTGAAACAGAGACCTACAGGCTTATGTACCAAAATCTTTTGGAGGTGGCAGGTGCGAGGACAAGTTGAAAAGGCTGTCTGAAAAAAGACAATCCTTGGCTTCATTAATGGTGGCAAAAGCAAGGAAGTTATGCTAAACCTTTATAAAGCTCAGGTTGGTCTCAACTGGAGTGGTGTGTTCAAATCTGGACTCAACACTTTAGGGGGTACACCATGGGATTAGAGAAGCTGTAGAAGAGATTTACTACAATGCCACCAAGAATGAGAAACTTCAATTATATTTAGAGACTAGAAAAACTGGGATTGTCCACCTTAGAGCAGAGGAGATTAAGAAAATCTGATAAACCAGGTAAGGCTTTGGTGAAGTAAATAAAGAGAAACTTTCCAGTGACAGATAAGTCCGTATCAGCAATGAATTGCTACCTGAAAAGGGGTGGAAACAGATTTATTTATAAAATTTTCAAAAGGGAATTGAATAAATACTTGAAGAACAAATTCACAGCAGTATGCAAAAGAGCAAGGAACAGGACAGATTGGATAACTTTACCAAACAGCCAGCACAGATACAGTGGATTGAATGGCCTCCTTCCATACAGTGTCCATCTATGATTCAATGAAGTGTTAACTAATGCTAGCTACTCTTTTTGCTTCTGCCCTGAAAAACAGACATTGATCTGTCAGCAGGTTGAGCTAGCTCCTGCACAATTCTATAAATTAAGTGTGACCATAAGGATGAATGGGAAGGCACTCTTCCTTACCGGTTTAACTAGAGCAATGCTATTCATTGGTAATAGCAATTCTATGAGACTGGTACATTTCAAAAGCCAGTAGGGTAGTAACTGCACAGCACGAAAAGACAGTGAAAGCCTCAGGTAAAAGCTAATCCCACCAGTGACTTCTGATGCTGCAAACACAACCTTATTCTTTATACATAACGGCTTCATTAGTTACCTACAGGATAACACAGATTTAGATACGACCAAATTCTTTAGTTGATATCTTTGTTGAAATCAGCATGAACATCAATGGCACAATGATGGGTCAGGCTGATCTTTAGCCGGAGTAAGGGACAGAGTTACCAGAGATTTAGCGAGGCTAAATTGTGCAAAGGCAGCTCAGGAATTTAAAACATATTGAGAAATTTGAGTACCTGGCTGATCTACCAATGTGTTTTTATTACTTTAGTTCATCTGAACTTACTATTACTGCACAGAAAAAGGACCATAAAGATATACATCCACAATTAAATGAATATCTCGTAGCTCGTGTTGCTCTATCCAAGAGCCAACCCACTTGGAGCATTTATAACAAGAAAATCTGATTTTCCACCATAATATTTGGCGGCATCTTACAGAGCCCAATGAAACAAAAAAATTGAGCAAGTTAAAGCTTCAGTTACAATGAGCTGAATGATGAAGTACATGTCAAGTTCAAGTCAAGATTGGGATGCAAAACTGATTGGATACTTTATCAAAAAGACTGCGATCCTAAGATTAACCACTTACTGCAGCTGGACAGGAGTTAATGCTTTTAAAAAGAGTAATTAGGTAAGTCAGACTGTGTGCAGACATTAAGTGCTTTATGACTGGAGGCAAATTCCAGGCTCTTTACAGGCTAAAGATTAGTGGTTTAAATTTTGTAAGAGGGCAGGATTTTTTATTACAACATTATTCCACTAGGTAAATGAATTGGTACACTGGATTTTTCCACCCACTATGACTAGAGATACCAATGTTCATTATTTAATGGATTCCACAGTACAGTGCAAATAACATTTCTGTAAACCTCAAAGCTAGTTTAGCTGTATCTGATTTAGTGAGAAAACACTTATCTATTATCAAATTATGCTTTACAGCAAATCTGAATTGATGATGTATTTCAGGATAAACAGAATCTACCATTTCGTGCACTCATATTATGTAATAGCACTATAATCACAGATCTTGATATGCACCTCATACATAGAATCCCACAGTGGTTCTAATTATGCTTTATTTCAGTGTTTTTATTAAACTGTTTCTTTTGCTCATACCATTCCCCAGCAGTAAGGCAATTAGGTGATCAAGCCAAGTCTGTTCGATATGACAATGGGATGGGAGCTTTATTTAAAGTAGCAACTGATGAGATGCTTTTCCTTTCTCAAGGTTAGAAAGAATAGAGGGGGAAATGCTTTTCTCCAGAGAGCAAGGCTGCTGCTAAAATTGATGTCTCACGGTTCAAAAGAGATTGCAAAGTGAGTCCCTTGACTTGAAGTCTAGAAATGAGATTTTCTTTTTCAATACCAATCTTAAATCGACATAATTTAGATACAATGATAAGACTTTGGATAAAGCTGCATTTCAGACTATACTGGAAGTCAGGTTGGAAAATCCAAGTCCAACACGGAACAGAGTTGTCAAATGTTACAGCATTATTGCATTCCAAAGATTAAATAAAGACCTCAATTTCCTTCTGTACCTTTAAAATAAAAAAAAATGCTGTTTTTATTATTCTGTCTTTGTTGCATTCTCTTCCGCCTTCAGAGTAGACAACAGGCTCAAACCATGGCACAAGGTCACCTCACAACCTTTGACCACTCTTCAGGAAATAGGTAAGGTTTGTGCTTCTTCCATCACCTTCCACACAACCTGACCAAGGTGGGGAAATCATGGTCACACATCTGTTTCCTACTCTTATGTGCTGAAATTCAGTGATTTTGCACAATGCTAATCTATTTTTATTTAAGATTTATTTAAAAATAAATCCTGCAATTTGCATTGCCAGATTTTGAGTTTTCTTAACTAGTTGTGATCAAACAGTATTAGAATTACAGTCCTCCTCAGTTCTACAGGATATAATGAGGGCTGCAGCTCATTGGGATATCCCACTGTTTATATTAAAAATTCAGCTATAGAAGCTAAATTAACACAACAAGTATACTTTTCCGAAGCACATAGTTTCAACAATTCCTACCATTTGTGCTCGCAAACATTGCAATTAGATTATCTTCCCATTTTGCTAACAATGCTATGACGCTGAATTGTGTGGGGTAATTTGGCATCAAGACGGAAGGAGGAAAAGAGGGAAATATGCAGAGTGCTTTATATACAACACACATGCACTACAGAAAGTCAGAACATAGTCACTGAAAAAGGCAGTGACAACTTTCATTTCTATTGACCTCACACACAGGAAGAGCAATATTTTGAAGCTCACAGCAATGGGTAACAGTGGCTGCTGAGTGGGAATGAAAACAAAGACTGAAGGATGGGGGTGGAGGGAGTGAACATTCAGTCAAAAGAGTTTTTTTTAAGGTGGCTTTTAAAAATAGACATTGGATGGCAAAGCTGAAATTTCCACAAAGTAGGGCATAATGGTTGAAAGGGTAACCACTGACTGACTATAACGGTAGGGAGAACACAGGACAGCAGAGTAGTTCAGGAGTATTTGCCTCCAAGCATAGCTGCTATATGTGAGCTAAGACAGTTTCCGACTAGTTCACCAAATAGAGAACCTTGCCATAAATCACTTGGCTACTGAAGTCATCTACTCTACTCTCCTGAAAAAGAGTGCCATGCAATAACCTTCAGGTCGACCACACTCGCCCAGCTGGAAGAAGGTTGTGGCAGCAGCGTCTACCTTAAAAATAATGGGGACCATAAACAAAAAAATAGCAAAACATCAAAAACACCCAAAAGGTCACTGTAAACTTTTTTTTTAAGTGCGTTACCTCAAATGCAGACGATCATATTCTAATGTATCATAAATACTGGATATAAAAACATGCCAAGTAACACCAATTGGAAATCCAGCAAAGCATGCAGTCTGGGCCTCATAGAACGTGAATGAACTAGCTCCGATGGTCACCTCCTTTATGGAGAGGGGATAGACTGTCAGAGCATTAGTTTATCACTATGGCAACCACTTGCTTTTTTGGCTCAATTGAACTGCATTGCTATGGCAATACATATACAAGAAAGAAATTCTTCTCCAAAGCCAAGTAACAGATGGCAATGAATTCAAAGTCACATGCACAGGTTTAATGAATGCTTGCCTCGTGCTGTAAGGCAGGCTCACTCCTCGACACACGCTTCCCATGGCTGCGGGGGGCCTGACCCTAGACACAGGTTTACAGACAAAGGCTGGTCTTTTTGGGAACGGCATGAGAGAAATGTTTAACACTACTGTTATACTGTCATATTACTAATTCAATGCTGAATTTGTCAATTTAACACCACAGCACTGAAATAGTAGTCCCACTCATTAAAAAGAGCCCCTGTAATTACCTGTCAATAGACCAAAATGATAGTCTGATGTTGCATTAGCATGCTACTGGCTCCTGCTATTGTACTTAATTCAATATCCAAGAAAACAATTGGGAACCAGCCAATCCACTTACTGGCACAAGTTGGACCTCATTAAGCCACAGACACACCAGTAGGCAAATTTTGCTATGACTATCTGCAGAAATAGACAAGGCTCTTCATTTTCTCCAAATCCCACGGCATTAATACATAAAACAAACAAAATGAATATATTCCGATAAAAGATAATAGACCCGAAACATTAGCTAAAGGCAAAATACTGTGAAAGCCGGAAATCCGAAATATTAGATGTTTCTCTCTCCACCGACTGACTAGCATTGTCCATTTTTTTTAGGTTTCCAACACAAGCAGTATTTTGTTTTTGTACACATATGGATGGTGGATTTTGAATAAAAGTTAGATTGCCAAGGCAACAGGTACCTATATCCTCTTGGCAGAAGTGGGGCAGCTTTGATGTTGGACCTCTAATTGTGCAGCTCCCATTGTAAACAACTGTACACGTCTTTGGCATCCAGCTACAAAATCACCTCCCAGCCACCCCCTCACCAATCCAATAAGACAGGTTAGATGTACCTGCCCATTATGTTAATTGTATAATTTAAGTATGTACCGGTGGAGGGCATTGATTATATGTACTCAAGCAGTCATCCAAAAGGAAACTTACTGACACGGTGGATTGGGAGAATTATGAGCTAAACACTTAGATTTATTCACAAGTGAAATATTACAAAGAAAGTTTGGCTTCTGGTCTCCTACTTAACCACCTTGCTATTAGGAGTTTCACACATGCTCATATCGACCTATCAGAACTACTTCACTTAATCCATTCAATTAAGTTTGCCCAGGCTGTTTCCTTAAATTTCGAAACTTTTGTCTGTATGTTTCAGGGACCAACTCATATGCACTCAAAATGGCCTTTTTCACCACATCATAATCCCTAGAAACCTCATCTGACAGTGAAGCATAAATTTCCTGTGCTCTACCTGTCAATTTGCTCTGCATGGGCAATATCAAGTTTTCCTTTGGCCAATTCATCTGGTTAGCTATCTTCTCAAATGAAATAAAGAATGCTTTAACATCCCTTTCCTCAAATTTTGGAAGAGCTTGTACAAATTTAAACATCTCCCCACTGGGTTCTGTTCTGGAAATAAGTCCTGCCTCACCCCCTGGTATCTCTTTTTTAACTGCCAGGGTTTTAAGCTGGAATTCTCCATCTTTTTCTCTGTCCTCCTTTTCTAACTTCATCATTTCTAACTCACTTTGAAATGTCTTCTCTCTTTCCTTTTCTGCTGCCTCTAGTTCCAATTTTTAAATTTGCATCTGAAATTGAACCCATTCCAATGAACCACACCTTGGAAAACTCGGCCAATAAGACGTAGGAGCAGAAGTAGGCCATTCGGCCCATCGAGTCTGCTCCACCATTCAAATAAGATCATGGCTGATCTGATAATCCTCAACTCCACCTTCCTGCCTTTTCCCATAAGCCTTGACTCCTTTACTGATTAAAAATCCATCTATCTCGGCCTTGAATACACTTAGCGACGCAGCCTCTTCAGGCCTCTGCTCTAAGGAATTCCACAGATTCACCCTCTGAGAAAAGAAATTCCTCATCTCTGTTTAAAATGGGTGCCTCTTACTATGAGATTATGCCCTCTGGTTCTGGACTCTCCCACAAGGAGAAACAACCTCTCAGCATCTACCTGCCAAGCCCCCTAAGAATCTTATATGTTTCAATAAGGTTGCCTCTCGTTTCTCTAAACTCCAATGAGAACAGGGCCAACCTACTCAATCTCTCCTCATAAGAAAATCCCTCTATACCCAGAATTAACCTCATGAACCTTCTCTGGATTGCCCCCAATGCCAGTATATCCTTCCTTAGATAAGGGGGCCAAAACTGTTCACAGTATTCTAAGTGTGGTCTCTTGGCTATTCCTTACAATTGCAAATGCTGTGCCATCTCTTCGATTATCTCTGCCTTCCTAGATTTGCCAGACAATCCCACTCTTAATTTACTTGCCAATTCAATTAACCCTGTTTTTAGGACCCCTTGTAAAATCGTCACGGACATCTGCTCCACTTGCAGGAAAGCTTTATCAGTTTCCAGTGCCATCTTATTTCTGACAGTACAAACCTGGTGTTTCCTTTTAGCTTTTATTACTTACTAAATCTACACCCAAACCGTTGAAGTCTTTTGGCCAAAATATCCTGGACAATCCCCCAAAATCTGTCATGATCCACTGGGGACAGTGCGCTGTAATATCAAGCCCCAATGTTTTCCGAGTTGCAGCAAATGTGAAAAGTTTGACCAAACCACTAGACCACCCCAAATCTACCTAACTGTTTAATTTAGGTTAACAGAATGCGAGCACCAGGTTGTAAACTTAATAAGTAAATAACTGTTTATTGAACAAACTATCAACCAGTGGCAAAGAGATATGAACAGCTAATTTCTAACACTATAATGTAAACTTCACCCCCTCCTTAAATCCCTATATACACACACATACAAGACACATAAGACACACAAAAACATGGATTTTAAGGGTGGGATAAAACAGTTCAATAGCACCAATTCCGGTTTTTCAGGATTCGATGGGCTGATTTTGATTGATGTCTTCCAAATTCTTTTCAATTCTTGTTGCTGACACGAGATGGTCTTCCAACAGGTCTTGTTCCTTTCATGCTATGAGCTATTCTGCTGCACAGCTTCTCACACAAAGCCTGGTCGCCTGGTCAGGAGCCAATTAAAATGTTGTTGCCAGGCAACTCCCTTGGTCCAGGGCTCCTTTCTGGCACCATCCTGTCTTTCATGGCACACACTGTTCCAGGACTGCAACATTGTATCTCTCTCTCATCCTGTTCTAATGAACATGTCTTTCAACCTGCAGCCATTGTAATTTAACCCACAGTCCAACAGAAAATAATAAGATATGTTCTTTACAACAGTCCAACAGAAATAAAAATATATGTTCCTTACAATACTGATATATTAGCTACATGCTATTCTTCAATTCATCTTAATCAGTATATAGCAAGAGGCCTATCATAAATGGGTGTGGTGCATTCATTGGGAGGAGGGAAAAGAGAATGAGGAGGAGCTAGGGTGAGATTTTGGGAACAAAGAGGAAAATTAATGCATTCAAGTAGAAACTGTTCTTCATCTTATAAAAAGTTGTATTCACTCTTGAAACTGAATATGCAAAACAGTCTAAGTAACAAGATGGAAGATCATTTTCACACGTAAATGGGAGGGTAAGGGAGGCACTGCACATGCTCAGTGCCCCACTCATCAGCATCAAAATCAGTGGCAATTTTAATGAAAAGTGTCAATGGCACAGTCAGCAGTTTTCCAACACTAACCTTCACTTTTAAGATATTTAAAAATTCCCTAGTTAACTTTGCACTGATTGAAGCTCTACCATAGCCATCATTAAACTGCAGTACGAGGTGGCTTTCTATACTAGTGCTCCAACTAGCCAACTTCATTCCCAAGTTACACTGTAGTTCGACTTGTGTTAACATAAAGCTGAAATCACTTTGCAGGGACACAAACTCCATATTAGAGATGGTCTTAACCATGCCTGCAAGATGCTTGCCATAACCTGTACAAATTGCCAAAACAGCAGTCTGTTTTAATGAGAAGGATGTGCATGGTGTGCTCAATTAAAACATCTCAATCATACAGTAGGCTGCATTCTTAAGGTTCCAGATATCAATAAGAAAATATGGAACAGAAAATGAAAATGGTCATTCAGCCCACTGTGCTTATTCTTGCTATGGAAGACATCTGCCTTCGCCCATCACAAAATCTGCTGAGAAAAATTTCTAACCACTGGTAAAATTTCCAGCTTGAAGTTCTGGCAAGTTTCCAAAAAATATACCAAAGAGCTATCAAGGTTATAAATTACACCACTCGACCGTAATTAGGTGAATTTACAGATATTTCCAAATTCCAATAGCACAAGAATCGCTACTTTGCGCGCACTCAATTATTTATCAATGCACCCCATTCTTAGCCACTTTCTTTTTAACTACTCTTTTAAAAAGGAGTTAATCGACTCAATAGCAGATGCATTTAATAGCCTTGTTTCGCCACAGTAGTGGCTACAAACTACTGATCCCTAGACTCATTAGAATTTCTATTCTGCCCAATTTCTACACTCAGCCTCCAATTACAGCTTAAGTAAATAAAACTGCATACATCCACAGTAAGACTTCAACAGATAAACAGACTAAGGATGTTAAAATTAATAGCACTCATTCGCAATGGTTTAATTTTAAGTATCACTAAGCATGATCTTTCTAAGTAGTGATTCTGCAATCCACGTTGCTACCATTTATATCAGAAGTTAGTGGCCGAGGGCAAGTTTTGAATGTAAATCTGGTTTGTCAAACATAACAAACATGAAAGTAAGCTCTCTCAGCTACACTGATTTTCACTTCACTTTCTTTCCCATGTAACTGATTTAGCATAGTGCTATTGCAGGCAGGAATGGGCAAAAAACCATGCCACCAATGACCTGAAATTATCCTATCCAAGTCCTTACAACAATGAAGCAGATTCATTGCCAAGAGCTGGGAAAAGGTTGGCACTAAAATAACTGCAGCCTGTTTAAAATCAATAGCTAGCTAAGCGTGTCAGCAAAGCTTGTTTTATCTAGACCTTTTTTTGATTCATTCAGGGGATGTGGACATCACTGGCAAGGCCAAAAAAAAACAGAAAATGCTGGAAAAACTCAGCAGGTCTAACAGCATCTGTGGAGAGAAAGAGAGAGTTAACATTTCAAGTCCATATGACTCTTCTTCAGCTCAGATTAATGGAATTTAAATTCCACCAGCTGCCGTGGTGGGACTTGAACCCATGTTCGCAGGACATTAGCCTGGGCCTCTGGATTACAAGACAACACCACTATGCCACCATCTCCCCTGGTTCTGCTAAGTGATTTCTCCAATTTTCTTTACCATACCAACCACTGCATTACCCGAATTATGGTGATGTTCAACCAGCTCTTCTAATATGTCTGTTGAATGTCTGGATTTAGTAAGTCGGAGTCAGTCTCAAGGGGCTGGTAAAACTTCATAGTTAAAATTAAGCCAGAACAGCATAAGTCTCAGCTGTTATTTTTCCAGTAGCAAGAGTTCCAAAGGCTGCAGCAGCAGATTGGGGAACAGGGTAGAAAACATCACAGTGAGATTGGGAACTGGTACATCAGAGAATTGGGATCCCACAATATTGTGTGTCTAAAGCATAGGCTTCAAACAAGGCTGTGAAAGATCATGGTATTTCTGCACATTTGGGAATGAGTACAAGTACAATGTCCAGAAAATTTTGCACTGTGTATTTTTTTTATGACCAGTATTTGAGATATTGAAAATACATATTACAGAGCATTTAAGATTGGGAGGGGAGTGGACTAAGCACAAAGTTCAAAAACCACACATCTAGTCTATTCAATTTCTTTCCATGACCTAAAATTCACTGACAGGAAAGAGGATTTGCACAGTGAGTTTTTGCTCATTTAAAGATGCCTGCAGATATTTGCTTAAGGAGTTCCACTGTAACTGCAAACATCAACATCAAAACATACGCAGATGCATGTACGGTAGTTTTAAAGTTAATTGGACTGTTGGAGAAACAGCCTTGCGATATCAGTGGGGCGGCTTTTATAGCAATTGGGCTGAGAGCCAGCACAGGAAACCTCTTCAAGAAATGGCTCTGTGATCATAAACAGACACTAAATGGGGTTTAAGGGTTCAATCCCAACACCCAAAGCTTCATTCACCTCATTTATTTCTAACTCCAAATGACTGCACCAGAGCATGTGGGAGATTCCTAGCTATTGCATGAATTGTTGAACAGTTAATAAACAGGCATTGTTGAAGTAACATCCAAAAAATCAACTCATAGCGGGCAATTTAAAAAAACCAATGAAAACCGGAGTATTCTCAAAGATGTAGCAATGCTGACTGAAATACCCATTTCCTGTTGGCACGCACATCCAACAATTCAGCAATGAATCAGAGAACAAATCTGGTATGGAGGTTTCACTTAACAAGGGACAGCATGCTCTCAGTCTCTGATCGTGTATACACTCCTCTGACAATTTTAGTTCCTATTGTTGCAGCTAGTTTACACAATGCAGGTGTAACTGAATGCTTAACATAAGACAATTTCATATAGGGAAAACCTGGGAGAGATGTAATTGCTACTTGATTCAATTGTGCTCTGAAGTAAAGTGAGCTTAACTGTTTTGCTTCTCCACTGTGCCAGAGAGACACTTCTTAAAAACTGACCCACTGGGGCTAAACTGTGCTATGCTAAAACATGCACTCAGACCACTGCAGGGAAATTGAAGGGAGAACATTGTGATGCTCTACCTTGAGCAAACTACATGATTATCACATCAAGGCACTGCACAGAACAACTAAACAGGTAGCAAAAAAAAATGTTTGCTCATTAATCACTGTCACAGAGGCAGTTTTACAGTACTTTTTCATCAGAAAGAAAAGCTTATTCCAAAATAACACCTTTATGCAATGAAACATTCTAAAAATATTATAATGGCTGCAGTGTCTTTTATCAAAGTTAGCCCTTCCATTTGTAAATATATGACATATGCATTGCAGTTGGGAGTTGGTCCAAAATGTATATATGTATACTGAAACATTTCAACGCTGACCTGTGTTTAATCCACACAAAAAGTCAAAGTAAACAAATTTACAAACCAAGCTTTTCCTCTAATTCCTAAACGGCTTTTTATTCATTAATCTATCAACACAACAACATTACAACAAAAAAGGGGAAAAAGTTAGAACTACTTAGTAAAATATTAGCTGAAACAATAATTGGCTGGTGCAATTATTTTTAAAGGCCACTCAATTACTTTGTTACTAACTGCTGCTGCAGCATTTTAGTACATAATGAGATGTTGCAGTTGTTATTTTATTGAAACCACACGTAGACTGTGCAAAACCAATTGCTTACGAGTCTTTAAAGGCGAAAGTATGATTTCCATAAGAATTTGGTTTCAACAGAGTAGATTGGGCCTTCATGCAATAGTGTAAAGGGATGACAGTGAGTCTGCGGCCCGTTTTCCATCTCTCCCGATTCTTATTGCTATTCACTTCACCAGAAGAGATTTAAAACGGGTTGCCGATTCACTATTACAAAGTCAAAATTACAGAAGACTGCGGAGGCCAAGTCACTGAATATATTTGAGAAGGAAATAGAGATATTTCCGGACTCTAAAGATGTCAAGGGGTATGGGGAGAGAACAGGAGTATGGCGTTGAAATAGACGATCAGCCTTGATCATATTGAATGGCAGAGTAGGCTTGAAGGGCTGAATGACCTACTCCTGCTCCTATTTTCTATTCAACTGCGTTTACAGGTGTATGTATAATACAAAATAGTCATCTGAAGCTGAAATACACAACTTAGGATTGACATACAAAAAGATTTGTTTGAATTAAAACCCTATTTATGCTGCAGAACCAATGAAGCTGCAAACAGCATGTGATGTGCACTTCCTTGAATGGGACTTGGCAAAATTGCACTTCCACTCAACTTTGACAACTACAGAACTACACTTGTGCAGTTAATATAGTCACATCTGCAACTTGGCTGTTCTTTTGACAGATGACCTGTACAATGTAAAGTAAAATCGCACGACAGTCAGCCATGAGCCAAGGCTACCTGCAGCCTGAAAAAATTCCAGCACATCCAACGGTGACTCTTTCCACTGCTGGATCTTTAGATTCTAAAGGTAGATCAACAGCAACTTGTTTTTAGGTAGTGTTTTTAACTTAGTAAAGCCAAAGCACTTCTCAGGAGCGTAATCAGGCTAAAAAAATTCAAAACCATTTTCCCTGTAATGGTGTTTCCTACCTCTGGATTTATATGCTGCCTCATTTAAATTACAGTGCTACCTCTAGAGGTAGTACGAAAATATAAAATGAAGTATTAATGCTCCAAGCACTTTAGTGTGTTGTCTAAGGCATCCACAAGGATAACAATACAACAAACTGACATTGACTGCCAAGTGATGTTTTGCAGCATCCACTATTTTGTTCTGGCTACCGTGGTATTTTGCTCTCAATCCTACAATATGGCAAATTGCTGGCTTTTACAAGCAAGAGACCGAAAGGAAGAGGGTGAGAGATAGGATGCAAAGACAGGAGCAGGCTCGCTAAAGGAAAGATAGAATGTGAAAAAGATTGCAAGAGAGCTGGAGGTAAAGTGCAAGACAGAAAGGGCATGTGAGAGAGAGAATATACGAAAAGAACCAGAGAAGGAATGCAAAGGAGTGTATACGAGACCAAAGGGACAGTGCACAGAGCAGACGGAATGTAAGAGAGAGAGAACGAGAGCACGAATATGCGAGGGGGAGACAGAGAATGCAAAACTACAAAAGTCTATTTTCCTCCATTTCGATGCTTTACATGATGTTTATATCTTTTTTCAAAAAAGTTAAATATGATCACAATGCTCTGCCATCTTTAACTTAGAAATTAGATACCAAAGCACAGGTGCCTAGGGAATGGCCTATTGTGTATCTCCTTCCAAAGAGACAGAAACCAGCATAACTAGTTGGCTTTGATTTACCTCAATCCTATTAGCTTGAACCTTTAACTATGATGGTTAAACAATTTGCATTTGCAGATATACAGCAGTTTGTGCTCATTCATACAAGACCACTTCAGAAAAGACACTTTCAACATTTTGCGGCTTAAACAGTTTCTAGAAACCACACACACATAAAAGCAGAACATACGCGCGTTTTTTTTTGCGGAAAATTAATGTTGCAAATGACTCAAAGCAGTATGCAAGCAAATAAAGAAATAAAGGAAACAAACATTAAAAATGGAAAGCTCACCTGACTCCTGTCCTTGTCTACTTTCTTGAAACATTTATTCAATGATAGATTGTGTCTAACAGAGTTCTTCCACCCAGTCGGAGCATTTGCAAAGTAAGGGAAATGTTCGAGGATCCAGTTGTATATATCCTTAACAGGCAGGCGTTTGCTGGGTGAGTCTTCAATAGCCATAAATATGAGGCAGCTAAAAGAATAAGGAGGTTTGCAGTTAGGGTTCTGCTTGGCATCGTAGGGCTGGTCAGAATGAGCAGGAGAAGGAGGGGTATCCTCATCAATATCCTGAACCGGACTGACACTACGAAGCACAGTGTCCCCGAAACTTTTGAGCAGGTTCTTGCTCTCATGCAACCAGTTCAGGTTTGTTAATTCTTCATCCTCCATAGCTACTCTTTCCAAACGAATGGCAGGCAAGTAACTGCTCGTAATGTCCAGCTCCTCAACTTCCTGGAGTGCCTTGGTTAGTGAGCTCCCTGGATAACACTGGCTCAGTCCACTCGAAACACTAATTCCTGAGCCTTCTGGCTTCTTACTGGGAGGCATGACTGGACCCATTTAGACCGAGGCTCCTAATGAGGCAAAACAGAAAGAAAAGTTAGGCCAGATGCGTACATCATCAGTAAATTGATTTCGCCCTCTCTCTCTCTGTCTTCTATGCCAATGAGCCAAAATAACTTTGGCTACAAATGGAACTTCAAGTCCCTTGAGCCTCTAAGCAGGAAAATTATATCATGGCTGACAGTAAAGTAATTTAGTTGCACTGTTGCTATAGCAACTTGCTGCTCTGTTTGTGCTTAATTTGCTTATTGCTAGCTTAGTCCACAGGGATTTGACTAGCATTGTACTGCGATTTTTTTTGCACTTTGCAACCAACTTTCAGCAGAACATTTCCTGTAACCTTAACTCAGTATTCAAAACACTGGAATCTGTGGCTGTGATAGGAAAACAAAAACACATGAAACAAGGAGGAAAATAGCATTGCTTTAAGCAATTTTAAACAGCTGAACTTTACTTACTAGGCATAATTCATTTGGAGGAGGAAAAACACTTGTTTGTGCCCAGAGATGTTTGTGCTCTAGCAATACTACAATGAATTTGATCAAATACTGGATGATGAAAGTAGAACATTACAAATTCCTCCAGCAATAGCTTTCAATTCTACAAAAACATGTAGCTCCCCTGTTCAGAGTGTTCCCGACACAAGGTCCTAGTCTCAATGCTCGATCTGTGCAGAGTGAACAGAAACCAACCAAGGTGGCTCAGTGCCTCAGCTCCATGTAAACTAGTGGATTGTGCATGTGTGCAGGTGAACAACAATGTGGCTCATCTGTAATGCTCCTGAAGCCAAATATTCTGGAAACACTCAAAGTTTGTGCATTAATCTGGCTTTGGATAAAGGTACAGATGTGTAATTTACAGGGTGTGGGTGGGGCAGAAAAACTGGAAAAGAAACCATGATATATTTCATTCACCTTGCTAGATATCTTACTGCTAATACAAAAGGAGAAAAAACTGGCCACTAATCTCTGAAAATGTTGCCAGCTCACAACAAGCCAAACTGCATGCCTATTCCACACAATCATCACCACTGAACAGTAGCGGTACATCAAGGGTCCTGGATAACAAAGCAAACTGCTCCCATCACAGGCCCTGCTCCAGTACTCCTGGGTGAATGTTCAACTTATTTAAGTTAACATTGGGAGATGATTCGTATCAAAAAATAATGCATTTATTTTTTGAAGCACTGTTTATAACCTTCCACAAACCAAGGTTAACTAGTATGAACCAGAACTTGTTTTGTGCTTTTCTTTTGTTGCGAAGCACATTTGCTGGGTAAGGTTCATCTACTGAGGAGGAAACTGAAAATAGAAGTTTACTAAGTGCTCAATCACAGCCCATGAACTGAGCAACATGAAGCAGTCTCAAAACCGACCACTTCTCCAGAAATTCAATATTTTGTGTGCCACTACAAACAAAAAGCCCATGGGCTCAAATTGCAACCTCCTCTCAAGGCTACTCAATTGTTCCCAAGACACCAGTTGAGTATTCAGTGATGTTCCAACTCTGCACACACTTACACATTCTTCATTAGTTAGCCTCAAGAATGGCACTTTCAGAGGCTGTTGACATTACGTACAAGTCTCTAAAGGAGTGCCAAAGGTACACAAGTCTGGGAAGTGGTTAGGATGCTATAATTAATTAGCTCAAATATTCCTGCATGAAGAACAGTAGTAAATATGGAGGTGAAGTTGGTTGCTGTTAGAGGAGCAGATATGGACAGTCTAATTTACAGGGTGGCTACCTTTCCTTTCCCTCGGCTTCAATGGTAAGGAAAGTCAGGTGCAGAGTCATCAGCTGTTCTGGCACTATGGACAACGATTGTTTCACCTTCAATTAGTCAGCTGGGGTAGAATGGCTAATTATCTTGTAACTCCTGCTTATTAGTGTGTAGCAAAGACAACATCAGAATCGGATGCAGTCAACCTCTTCATTGTTGAACAGACTGCCTGGGGCTCATGCAAGAGGAATGATTACTTGGGTGTTAGGGTTGGCTTAATGGTAACACACTCAACTAAGTCACTGAGAGGCAATGGGCTAGATTTGGAGAGGGGCGTTAATGGTGAATGAATCTGACTGCAACTTCAGGACGTAGTGGGCTTGGCCTGAATAGCCAAGTGGTTATGGTACTGGGTTTGTAACCCCAAGATCAAGAGTTCAAATCTCACAATGGCAAACTATGAAACAATGTAACTTCATCTGAAAACAGATGGAAACGGGTTTGTACCCAAAAGAGTTACATTGTCAGGAAATGGATGGAGCTTAAAAAGGTTCAGGACGTAATGCATGCGCAGATTAGCTCCAGAAATCCTGAAGCTGCAATGTGTCCATCAGGGTGGACCCCACCCCTACTTACACCCCCAACCCAAGCTGGCAATCACTAAAATCAGCAAAATTTTCCACTTTCCCACTCCCACATCATGATTTGAAACCCCTTAAAAAGCTGGACCTTGTTCAGTGAGGCTTCAATGCATTTTTAATTGATGTGATTATTAAAATTTGACGAACGACAGAACTGGCCCTGAAAAAGTAATTCATGAAGTGCTGTTAATTAATTAATTAGAAGATTTTTAAGTTAGCCTTTTTTTTAGAAAAAGTTTATCCAGAATGTTTTAGATTCTATCTTCACCATGTGTATGGCCCAATCTTTAATTTGCTCTATGCTTAAAAAAAACATTTTATTTTACTGTTCATTTCCTGATTGTTTGCCTGTAAAAATCCTTTAATGTGATGTCTGCTTGGACAGTCTGATGACATCACTCCATTTCCACATTGTGAATGCCCAGTAAAGAACACTACGGTTGCAGTTCCACTGCATAGTAGTAGAGCTGAAATTCCTGCCAGATCTCAGACTTACTTAGGAGGTCAGCAACAAGTGCCCTTGCTTCAATACTGATCGCAAACTCTGGTTATTGCTGCACTGCTGTTTGTGGGATCTCGCAACAAGTAAATTGGCTGCACTTTGGAACTTGAAAGACACTACACAAATGCCAATGTTTTGCTTTAGGAAAGTTAAGAGGGAAGTTGGCACATGTGCCATTGGCACTGCAACCCAGTTTGGGTCTACATATTCAGAGGAGGAGTGGGAGAGGGAAAAACTAGAAGAGAATCCAGACCAGGTACAAAGGACAACGCAGTTTGAAAAAGCTAAAGAGGGAGGAAGACGCATGAAGAGAAACACAGAATTGATATTTACATAAAGTACATTTCTAAGCACCATCTCTGTTCATAAGTAGCAGACAGACTAATCAAATTAGCCAGTAAAGAGACAGCATGCTTCGTTCTCCATCATTCGGTTTTCATTATCTGCACTCTTGCACCATCTGAATGTCTACCAGTTCCATATTTTCTGCTAACTCAAGCAGCTGTGTGCCACACAACCAACCACAAACTTCCAATTTGGATCACAAGGCTACAGGTCACTCCAACCTCTCTTGCTTCTGCTGGTAAATTTTTGTTGTTGTTTCAGCCTAGGTGCTGGATATAATATGCCAGCAAGGCACTCCACTTATGATGGACTCCTTTTAATCATTTCTCCTGTCATCCATCAAGTAGTGTGGACTATTCCAAGGCTGAAACCTGCTACCACCATCATGTTACTGGAGTTGGAGTGGGCAGAGGGATTTAAGCTAGATCTAAGAAAGAACACGTGTGTACACACAGACAGGCAAACATCCAACTAGGAGTTGCACAAAGCGATACATACCTCTGGCACCAAAGATTTAAAGGCAAAAATCAGATCATTAAGTGTAACACTGTTGTAAAATATAAAATTATGTCTAAAACTCATGTAACTAATTATTTTAAATAATTCACGCTAACTCTTTTCATACAAGACCTTCACGTGTGCAAAGATGGCCAATATATCACAGGTGTTTTCTGCTGCAACTTGAGGATTTACAGATGTAGCAAAGCAGTCAGTACCTACAGGATGATAATTTGTAATAGGTAGTAAGAAACACTGGAAGTAGCGCCCGACTCCTGCTGCTGTACAGCTCTACAGGATCAGCAGCCCTCTTTGGTATTCTCAACCAAGTGTCCATTCTCCACTTGAGCAGGCAACATCGTCAGGCTGGTCCACTCTGATGGAGAGGCCCAAGGAATGAGGACGAGAACATCACAGACCAAGCCAAATTTTGTCATAACTCAGGATAAACTTTAAAAGGTCACCGATTGTGGACACCTGGAGGATCAAGAAATATTGACAGTGTCACCTTGCCCAAGATTGGCTTATTCAGCTATAAGGTCCAGTCATGTAATACGTTAGCCCACTCAGTCAATAGTATGGATGAAGTACTAAATTCTTTCAGCTACTTTGACTTAAGACTTCAACTACTAAAAATGATTAATGGAGCTGAAAAAATATTGGTCCAATTTACTGTACAAATACCAGTTACCAATAAAATCAGAATATATAACAACTTCAAATATCATCTTTAAATGAGGCATAAAAATGAGGTCTCATCTGCCCTCTCAGGTAGACTTAAAAGATTATGTTGCATTATTTCAAAGAACATCAAAGGCTTTCTCACTGGTGCCCTGGCCAATATTCATCTCTCAAAATCATGAAAAACAAATTAACAGGGCATTTATCTCATTACTTTTTGTGGGAGATTGCTTTGCACAAGGCTGTGTTTCCTACATTACAACAGTGGCTGCATTTCAAATATTACTTCATTGACTGTCAAGTGCATTGGGATATCCTGAGGTCAGATAGTCATAACACAAATTCAAGTTTTTTAAAAAAACTCTTTGTACACCTGGCTCGAATCAACTGCATTTCAACAGCTGATTTACAGACAGTATCTTTTAAATGGAAGATTTAGTTTTGTAAATACAAACTTCTATATTATCTGTACTCGAATAATTTAACATGTATAAAAGGATATTAGTAATTATAGCCACAGTATCTCTCCCCAGCTCCAGTGCTCAGAAAATTATTTAATTAAAAATAATAACACCTCGTCATGCAAATAAATGAACAAATGGTCAAATTCCACAAACATCTAATCTGCCACTTTGTTTACAATTGATCACTTCCCTCAGAAATTAATCCATGCCCTATCAACTAATAATTCCAGAGTCCATTCTCTCCCGATACTGGAGAAAACTAAACTGAAAAATTGTTGAATACATTTCTACAAGACAACTTAAAAGATTCTAGTACTTACTGCGGCAGTGGTCTTGATGTTGTTCAGCAAAGAGGGTTGTCAGGCAAGGGCAGCTTAGCTGTATATTCTGAACAACTTTAGCAAAACACAACAGCAAATCCTCGAATGAAAGGAGGCAGGCTGCCCCTGTTACAAGCAAGGACACTGCCAAACTGTCATTTCAGCTGAACAGAAGGCTCGCGTAATGACAACCACAAAACTCATTTAAACTCTGAAAAGGCAACTAATGAGCCCATTCATGCTGGTGATAAATTATTCAGCACCAGCACTGATCCCACTTGGGTTCAGAAAAGTAAACTTTAAACAAGAGACGCCAAGCCCTCACTTTGCAGAGAGGAAAAAAAAAGTGCTATTCAGCTGTGACTTACTCGGGGACTTTGCTACCTAACATGAAGTTGGTTAACTGGTTAACCACTGGGGCTTGGTCTAACCCTTTCACTTCAGGCTCTTTCTGAACAATTTTCCTCATTTTCTCAATTTTAAACAGCAGTAATGAAGACAAGGGAAATGAATGTAAATAGAAAACAGATATAAAAAAACAAATTCTGACTAGCTGCCTCTTAGTCAGCCATTTGGATTCCACCACCTTTTTGCTCGAGGGTATTGGCAACAAACCTGCCCACAGTATCACATCTTTCTCCAGTAACCTGTTTAGCAAGCAGGCTCATCCTACGAGGGATTGGTGAAAATCTTTCCCTTCCTGCAACATCTATCTCTCAGAACTTGATTTTAGTAACACCCAGCGTGATGTCAGTTTAACCTCAGGACACAATTACAGCACAAACAAACCCTACCCACTGTACAGTGGGGAATTAGAATAAACAAAACAACTCTGGGAACAACTGCTATAATGAATGACAGCTTCACAAAGAGAGGTAAACTACCCAGTCTGGCCTAAGTGTAACTCCTAAATGCCCTGTTCTTTTGATTAATCCACTAGCAACTTTCGACACAAAAACTCAATAAAACAAAGGGCCTTTATAAATAGATTCAATTTCCCCACTTTATGAATATCTACACTATAAACTTAGAGCTTTTTAATTGGGCTACAAGCATAAAATACATAAACAATATGAATATGTAACTGCAGGTTTACTATGTTCCAGTTTGAAAACTGGACCTTTATCACAACAGGGTACAAGTTACATCATATCCTGGGTCAATTTAGTCATTGACTTAATTCCTTCAGTACTGGGAGATCACTTAACATTTGTTGCCCATCCCTAATTGCCTTCAAGGTGGTGGTAGTTCTAGATTTTCCAGTCAGGGGGAACAACTTCCCATCCTCCGTATACTTCAGCTCATCCAAACCTCTGCTGCCCCATTCATTAATCATCCTTTTGCTCGCTGACTTACACTGGCTCCCAATCTACCGACACCTCAAAATTTAAATTGTGTTTTAATCTCTCCATGACCTCACCCAATCCCATCTCTGCAACTTCCTCCAGCCCTACAAACCTCAACAATCACTGCATTTCCTAATTGACATCTTAGGCAACCCCAAATTCCAATGTTCCACCATCAGCGGCCATGCCTTCTGCTGGTAGGCCCTGTGCTCATGAATTACCCCAGAAACATTTATTAAAAATCTCTCTCCTCCTTCAAGATGCTCCTTAAAATCTAGCTCTGACCATCTGCTGCTGAAGCTGCTGTGAAGTGCCTTTCAACACGTTAAAGGTACTACAAATGCAAGTTGATGTTTTTGAACTCCCATGTTTGTAGGTCCACTTGATCAGGCAGGAAGGACCTTGCTTTAACATCACAGTTGATGCAGAAATTCTCAGTACTGTACTTAAGTGTCAACCTAGGTTATGTGCACAAGTCCAGGAGTGGCACTTGAAACTACAGCTTTTTGACTAATTTGGTGTATTGATCACTAATAATCAATTTAGGGAAGGAAATCTGCCATTCTTACCCAGTCCGGCCAAAATGTGACCCCAGTTCCTCAGCAATAGGGTTGCCTCTTAACTGTCCTCTGGTCTGGCCTTGCAAGTCATTCCATTGTCAAGGTGGTGGCTCACCACCCACCTTCTCAAGGGAAATTAGGAATGGGCAATAGATGTTGGCCCTGCCAGCGACACTCATGTCCTGTGAACGAAGAAAAGGTAACCTACAAGTCAATCTTCCTGGATAGAATTGTAATTCATTATCTGGTCGCTCATTCACTTGTGTTTTGTAGCTTATTGCTATGCATAAGTTGGGTGAATTTATAAGCTAAGCTACTCTTCCATTTAAAGATTGAGCGAGTGCTGCATTGCCAGATGCATCAGCCTCAGGTTTGACTTTAAACTAGTCTCTATTCCTGTAGACATTAAAGATCCCACAGATCTATTCATAGAGAAGGGAGTTCAACCAGTTTCCTGGCCAACTCCGTCCCTCAACGCCAACCCTAAAAGCAGATGAAATGACCATGCATCTCGGTGTTATTTATGTCTTAGCGTGTAGATAAGTTACGGACTCATTTACCCCGTACTTTCAAGTAATTTATTACACGTGGAGTGTCTGTACATTTTTTCCTCTAAGAGCACTGTTGATAAACGTGCTTTATAAATGCTATTTTTGTTTACTGTCATCAATACCCTCCTGCGCTGGTTGTACCATGTCATGGACTACACTTCAAAAGTACTGCAAGGTATTTTGGACATCCTAGAAATGCAAGTCCTTTCTTCTCAGCGAAAAAGTTACTGAAGGAATTTTAGAAAGCAACACCATCATTGTAAAAATTGAGTATTTTGATTTGGCTGGTCTGTGTAGAATTTTGTGGCATTTTAAGTATAAGGTACAACAAAAATGCCATTTGTAACTTTTATTCCTGGGTTACAGAAAAGATTAGGTGAATTGTTATGATTGAAAGAATGGTTCAATTGTTTCTAAACCGTTTGGATGACAGTTCATTGCCACAACTAACATCTGTGTTCTGCATCCTGTCGCCTCTGAAGCAAAGACTTCTTTCGCACGTCTCAGCTCCAGTTTTTATTTGAAATGTCTTGTGACTATTTATGCAACTGAAGTCACTCTTGCCAATCAAACTAAAGAGACAAAGAGCACAAATCATCCCGCCTAAAGAAATGGTGTCAATCATGATTGATTAAGGGCAGCATTTAAGGGAATTGGACCCATCCTTCTGATAATGACCTCAAGTCTATAAATAAGTATAACACAGCGGGGTAAGTATCTGATCTCTGAGCACAATGCTAGTTCAATGCTGGTGAGTTCAGACTTTCCTTTTACAAGTCATATACATTTGAAATCTGCTCAAGTTTTGAACATATTAAAAAGCTCCATGTCTATGCTTAACATAAAGACTGAAAGTATGTGGGAGATGTGAGACAGCTTGTGAATAAAAAAAACTGTAATTCAAATGAACTTTACATGTTCGTAAGGCAGTGTCCCCACCATGACTGGTAGCTCTGCAAAGGGAATACCACACTGCCTCATTTAACTCCACATCCTCTCTTCCACAACTGGACAATCAAATTTGAAAACATGCAACAGTCAAATTTCTTCAGTGGTAATGCTGGGCTATAAGATGAAATACTTGGTTGTGGCAATGGAAGCCCAACTTCACTGTGCAAAAACAGCATAACTGTTCTGGAGAATGGTACTTCTCAAACCACTACCAAAGCTCTGTGCCCAACTCTCCCAGCAAGAGCGCGAGCAAGAAGGTGGGAAGACAATAGCAATGCAGAAAGAAAAAAGGGAAAATTATTTGTTGCCCTCGCAAATCACCTGTGCCAAAAAAGCTCGGAGGCTAATTTTGTTGTCAAAGACAATTTCAAGGCATCAGCCTCAAAAATGCATTGTACAAAACTTTTATTTCCACCATTAGATCCACAATTATTAATATATCACAAAACTGTAAAAAATCTCCTAAGCTTTTAACGTCCTAAAGTTAATTGCCCACCATCATAATTTCCACGCATATTTCAAAACAAATTTTCATTAATGCTTGTTAAAAATTTTACTATACTCATTTGTTTAATGAGTTTTGAAAGAATCCTACACTAAGAAAGAAATTTGCTCAGTACACTATGTGGAGAAAAATTGTAAACACCGTCTTTAGAAATGCATTTACCACTTTGCATTTTTTTTCAAGCCTAAAACAAAATTGTCAATTTGGTTCAATTGATTGCACTGTGCCTACAAAGTGTCAGTGGTGCAAACCCAACTCCTGATGAGCACAATAATCTAAATTAACACTTCAGTCCAGTATCGAGGGAGTGTGACATTGTCACAACAACAAGAATTTATATAATGCCTTTAATATAATAAAAAGCTCCAAGGCCTTCACAAAGGCACTTCATGTTTACGATCTTAGGATGACTGGAACTATACTGTGAGAGTGTGAAAGAATGTGCGAGGGTGGGAGTAATAGAGAATTGTCTTCCCCTCTCCATAACATGTTAGTTTATTTAACTAATCACAAGTCATATTATTGATCAGATCAAGGCAATGTTGACAACAACTTAGTTGTACAATAGGATGGTTTCAAAGGGGAAAATAATCAATGCAAGTCCACCCACTCTTCCCCATTCAACCTTGTGCTTTATAAAAAATTGTCCTTTTCTATATAAATGTAAGCCAACATCAATTCTGGTCTAGGTTTCATCTGTTTTTTTCAATTTCAACGGGATTTTAAAAGTGGCCAAAACAGAAAATTCCAGGAAAAAGAATAGTTAAAATTTCTAAGTGGAAAAACAGAGACTAATGAATTGGTACCTGGCCGTTTTAAAATTACTGCCTATTGTGCTTAACTGCAAACAGAAGCCAAATTGCAAAGATTTTTTGGCAGCAAGCCGAGCTCTCCTTTGCCACGACAAACAAGTGATCATACCATTAGGTTTAAGTTAGGGACAAAGAATCTACCATGATAATTGTCATTTTTGTTCTTTGTCATAAAATATTATTGCACTAAAAAAGGAATGTACCAGGCCAGAATTAAGAGAAGCTTTTCTCAAATTCCGGACAAATTCTTCCTCTGCCTGACAATGGGAAGTGTGCAAAAATTGCTGTTGTGACAAGGCCTTGCTCTGAAAACCCATATATGATTAGAATGCAGAGCAAAACAGAACTCGCCTTAGCCATCACCCTTTGCAGTAAAGAAAATACTACCTAAATAAATTAACAATATGGGGAACTATGTCCAAAGAAGAAACAGTGGAAGCAACTACATCCAAAAAAGTACATAAGCTAAAAAAAATCACTTCAAGTGGATTCAATTCTCAAGTTGTCAAGTCATAAAAGATCGTATGAACTGTACACCAAATCTTGAATTTTATCAGTAACTTAATTTTCCTACATCACTCTGCTGGGATTGACAATCACCCTCTGTTGAGGTTGAACTTTACAGTGTCCAAGTAAGTCAGATGATGAACAAGCAGTTGGAACATTTTTCAGTGGTCATACTGCACACAAGTGCATTAAGCAATTAGATTCTGTACTTAGACGATTTCAATCATCCAACCTCTCTCCCCCTCCGTCACAAGCACTTGGTTCCTGGTCCTGTGTATGAGGTGAAAGCAGAGCCATTCAAAATAGATGGCTGCATAATGAAATGTGTACACAATCCAACAGTAGCCCAAACAAAGGTGCCTCTGTACAAGGTCAACTGATGAAATAAGGCGAGAACACAGAATAAGCCGGTTTATAGCGATCAAGCATGCACTTAATTTAGCATATAGTTTAGGTTGCTAAATTTCAATTATTCCTTGGCAGTGATCTAGTTGAAAGTCCAGGTGCGTTTTTCAGTCTCCCCAAATCAAAGTAAAGAGATTATGAAATATAAACATAAATACAATGGACTGGCAATGGTACTTCATACATAAAACCAGGTGAGAGTATTAAAATCAGAATGGTTTACCTCTATATTTTAAAGTTTATTGCCTATAATGGCAACCATGGCATGCAGTCAATTGCCATTAGCTGAAAAGTCCTGGAACAATGTTTGTTCAATTTTAGTAACACCAGTTGCTATTTTTGAAATGAAACTGCTACGTAAATGGAAGAAATGTCAAAATTGTGGTCAAAATTAAGCACCTTATAAAACTCATGCTCACGTTTCAAAAAGGTTAAGGAAGGAGAGAGACCAGGAAAGAGAAAATTAGGAAGAAAACACAGGCAGCAATTTTCCAATAGTGAAACCCAAGCAAAATTGATTAGTGAAATGAAAAAATGCATTTCCTGGGAATAAAGAGGTTTCCAGAAACGTCATCATTTTTCACTCCCCATCATTCTGGAAGGCTAGAGGGGAAAAAGTCAATATTTCATATCACATACTTGAATTTTCTTTTTTTTTTTAAAAAAAAATCACTTCGCCACATACACCACTCCACCTGGGACATCAAATACATCAAGGTGTTACTTCAATGCACTGCACTATGAACTGGTGGAATGCTGGTTTGATTTCCAAATGCCAGAGCTGCCTAATAACAAAACCAACTGTGCGCATGCACAATTTATCTCTTAAAATTCCCACACCATCCCCTCAATTGTCTCAGTTCTCCCTTGGTAGAACAAAAGATTCATTTCAAACAAATGTGTGCAGAGTCCAGAAAAGGAACTTTTTTTCCCGTTGCACTGTGAATTGCCTGTAAATAAGAATCATCAGAATTTCAGTTATGTGTAACAGAATCAGCTAAATTTACAGAACAGAAGGAAGCTATTTTGTCCCTTTGTTCAAGCAATCCCGATGCCCTGATCCCTCTCTAAAACCTGTGACTGTCAATTTTTGTTTGAAAAGGTATGTGTGCCAAAACGACACTGTGGCAAAGTAGTCAATGCTCCAATCCTTCATAGAAAGATATTTCTCCTAATCTTTCCTCAACTTGAAATTGTTGACACTCTTGTCATTGACTCCCTAACTAGAGGAAATTGTCCTTCTCTATTTCACCCTATCACTATCTTGTGCATAGTTTTAAAAATTTGTATTAAATCTCCTAGCTTTTTCCTTCCCAGTGGAAAGCGCCACCATCCCCTCGTCACTCAATACTTTCTTCATCCTGATACATCTAATGCTGTACGTTCTCTATGCCTTTAATGTCCTTTTCATAATGTGACACCCAAGGCAGCATTAAAAAACTGTGACTGTGGCCTAACCAGTGTCCTTTTATAAATTAATTGCTTCTTCATTCTATAAAACTGAGGTTTTATCAGCCAACTCACATTTTTAGGACATTATATATTTGGTCCCCAAATCGTTCTGTTCATCCATATCCTTCAGCATCTTTCCATTGAGGGAACGCTCTCATTCTTTGATATTTCTATGGATTAAATTGCGAGCTTTTCTACATCCTCCTGAAAGATTTAAAAACATTCCTCACTATTTGACAAATCCCCTTTTGTGCTATCAGCACATTTTGATATCTTCCACCACAGAACCACATTGGTTCTTTTATATACAGCAATTGATTCTCTACCAGTCAAGATTACATCACTTCCAACACTTCTCCAATCTAAGCCATGACTAATCTAAGCTATGTCCCTTTGTTTCCAAAATAAAAACAAAAATGCTGGAAAAACTCAGCAGGTCTGACGGCATTTGTGGAGCAAGAAGCAGAGTTAACGTTTCAAGTCTGTTTGACTTTACTCCAGAGCAGTTTTTCGTTTTTATCACAGAGTTCCAGCATCTGCAGTATTTTGCTTTTACCCTTGTTTCCAGTTCATCAAGCAATTTTTACCCATGCTGCTTACACCAGGTACCTAAATTTTTATAACAACCATCTTGAAGGTTTATTAAACACCTTCTGAAAATCCATATATACTACATGCCCTTCAATCTGCTAAATTTGTCAGCCATGACTTACATTTAACAAACTCGTCCTTGATTAACCTAATCTTCTCTAAATGCTTAGTAAGTTTATCTTAAATTATGGGTTTGAAGAGCATGCTTACAACTGTTATTAGATTAACTGGTCTCTAATGTATTGGTTTGTCCTTCTGTCACTTCTTTACTTTGGCATGTCTCCAGTCCCATGGCACAATTTAAAAATGGCTGTGTTTAGTGATACCGGCCGGTGTAATCAACAAGATTTTGTATCGACACCAATTAAATAATCCTAGCTGCACACAATATGGCCAGGAAATAAAATATATAATTTAGCAAAACAGAAACATTGCAATTGTGGAGCTATTTTAAAAATGGCTATTTAGCTTTGGCTATACAAAAGCTAGAGAAAGACTGCAAGTGGCTGGGAAGCCTCAAGCGCTCATAGAATAAAATACAATGAGTTAACCCATGCTTAATCAACTCTCAACAGCCGCAGCAATAATGAAACCAGACAGGAGGGCTCCTGGCCATCAAAATGCAGGATGATAACACGGTGAAAAGAATGCAAGTGAACTAAGCCCACCCTCCGCCCCGCAACACCCCCCTTCCCGGACCCCCCCCCCCATTGAACCTGAGCCTGGGTTGTCTTAAACTAGTTCTAATTGGGCATAAGTCAAATTGAAGACTGTTTGAGAGAGACAAATGCAAAACAATTACTAAGATTTAGATAAGTCTGACTTCAGTGGGATGACACAGAGATTGTCCACAGTCAACCGGGCAAATCTGTTGGTGTATAAAACGCCCAAAGATCAGTGGGAGGCGTTTCACTAAATTGATTATGTTACATAGCCAGATTATATCCTTAAGGGGCAAGAGTTCTACATGCCAAAAAAGCCATCCATGAACAACAACATAAAGCTAAAAGAAAAAGCATATAAAAATAAAAAAAAAAGCAAAGATCCTGGCAACTAGGAGAGACACTAGCTGTTTTGTCACTTTTTGTAAGAGCTACAGAAAGAAATAGAAGTAGAAAAGAAACTTACAAGGGATATCAAACCAACACAAAAATATTTTGCACTTCAATTAGGAAGAGGAGGTCAACAGGACCAATACTGTCCCTTGAAAACTGAATGCTGATATTGTAGATGAAAATAATGAAAAGACAAAACAGTTGAATATTGCTTTACAATATTGCTTTTTCGTTATTTACAATAGAGGAAGAGAATAGCATGTTAGATATCCCAAGCAATTAACATTGAATCAGTAATGGGGATTCATCTAATTTAACTTAAGGTAACAGTCATGAAGAAAATAGTGGCATTAAAATGTGACGTAGCCCCAGAATGAGATCATTTCCATCCCAGGGTTTGAAAGGAAGTAGGGGATCATTGCAGATGCCCTAATGATAACCTTCCAAAGTTCACTAAAGTTGGGGACCATTCCTTTAGATTGAAAAACTGTGCTTGTCACTCCGCTGTTTGAGGCAGGCAAAAGGGACAAACCAGGGAATTAAGGCTAGTTAACCAAAGATTTGTTGGCGGGAAATTCCTGAAGTCTATAATTAAGGATAATGAGTGAACGCCTTGAGAATATTCAGCTAATCCAAGAGAAGCTGCATGGTTTTGTAACAGATAGATCATGCCTGATCAAATTTTTGAAGAGATGGCGAAAGTAGTGGACAGAGGCAAGTCTATGGATGTTATTCATACAGGCTTCCAGGTGACATTTAATAAAGTCCCTCATAAGTGACTATTAGCTAAAGTTGAAGCCAGTGATCTCTTCAACTTTCTTTTGTATGCAGTCAGGTTGTGGCCTTCCACTGTCCGTAAGGAATTGACCCACAGCCACGTATTTTCATCTAAAATGGATGCTGTTTGTGCACGGCCTGTTTTTTCCCTGCGCTCACAATTTAAAGGGAATATTGGTTGAAGCTTATGGAATTTACTTGGCTAGGAAATTGGTCGAGTGGCAGGAGATTCAAGGTAGGGATAATGAGCAGGTACACCAATTAGTGGGTGGTGACTACTGGTGCCCCACAAGAATCTGTTCTTGGGCTTCAATTGTTCACCATTTATTATGGAGTTAGATGGTGGAATAGAAAGCCACATATCCAAATTTGCCAATGACAAAAATATAGATAGTATTGTAAGCTGTGTAATTGGAGGCTCATTAAAAACAGATATAAAGTGAATGGGAAAAACTGTGACAAATGGATTTCAGTGTAGGTAAATTTGAGGTTGTCCACTTTAGAACTAAATAGGATGGAACAGGGTACTTTCTAGATGAAGCCAGTGGAGATTCAGGTACATTGAGAATTAAAAGATCATGAACAAGTGCAGGAAATGATCAAAGTCAAATGGAATAAAACTAAGAGGTAGAGTTTATTCTTCAGCTGTACAAAGTCCTATTGAGACCTGGAGTACTGTGAGCAATTCCAGGCACCAGGCCTTAGGATGGATACACTGGCCTTGAAGGAATGATACCTAGACCCCTAGGGTTAAATTAAAGACATTACACAAATGAGGCTTGTAATCCCTGGAATTTAGAACATGAAGTAGTGATTTAATCAAAATTTTCAAAATATTAAGGAGATAAAACTAATAGGATACACAGAATATATTTCTGACAGTTAGAGAATCCAGAACTTGTGCCATAGTCTAAAAAAAAGAGCCAGGCCTTCCAGGAGTAAGGTTAGAAAACACTTCTGCACACCAAGAGTGGTAGAAGTTTGGAACTCTCTTCCGCAAATGGCAATTATGTTAGTTCAATTGTTCATCTTAAATCTGAGATTGATAGATTTTTGTTTAAAAAAGCTATTAAGGGATATGGGGCAAAGCCCAATATAGCTATATGATAGACCAGTCATGGTCTCATTGAAAGACAGAATAGGCTCGAGATGTTAAATGGCCTACTCCCGTTCCTTTGTTCCCAGCTTTCCCACGGCAAAAGCTGGCAAACCCTTCAGACAGCACATGGAAAGCTTTGAACTGCCTATGCAGCTGCCAAAAATCAAAAAATAGCTTGGCAATTTTCACTACACCATGATACTGTTTAAAATTTACATCCCCAACCATGAATGCAAGGAACAACACTGAACACGAGCAGGAGCAATGAGATGGAGTGCAAAATGAGGGGAGGAAAAACATAACACGAATATCATCAATTTGCCTGTATGATACAGAACCAATATTTAGTTGGGAAACAGTTAAGCTGTTCCCACAAAATTTCATTGGATTGGTCACACTTGTGCGTACATGGAGAAATTACAGGAAAGGTTCACTATTATGCAATCCAAGACTATTCTCTAGTCTCCTGAATAGCCTCCACAGGTGCAACCATTTTTTTTTTAATTCATTCATGAGAAGTGGGCATCTCTGGCTAGGCCAGCATTTATTGCCCATCCCAAATTGCCCTCGAGAAGGTGGTGGTGAGCAGCCTTCTTGAACTGCTCCTGTTCATGTGGTGTAGGTATGTTCAATTGCCATTGAAACAGAGCACTCTTTACTGCTTTATTACAGAAGTGCTTCTGCAATCTGCTGGGACTCCCCATCCTGTGGAATTCACCTTATATTTCAGGGCTAAGTACACAGCACTGGAGACAAACAACTACACGTGTAAAAGAAAAACACAACTTGGTCTTCCACTCTTCCTTTTTCCCCCCCATCTCTCCTATCGTCTTGCAGCAGTGCAGCTCCATCAGTGTTGTACATTCTCTTGGAAACTGCCTAAGTGAGCACTCTTCACATGCAATTCATAATGTTGAACTCCTGTGGACTATTTGACAATGAGGTGCATCACAGCCAAGCCCAATGTGGCCCTCAGCAAACAGCCACCTGCATGAACTTGCAGCAGGGATCACCATGTAGCACATAGAAAGTAGCAGAATTACCCTTCCTGACCTAAGTACACCAAGGTCAACAGTGGTATCTCTACTACTAACCCAAAGATAAAACCTGGGACCCCAAGTGTGGCTCCACTAATCGCTGTTTAAGCTCTGTAGAAAGCTCAGTATGAACATACAAAATAGGTGCAGAAATAGGCCATTCAGTCACTTGAGGCTGCTCCGCCATTCAAAAAGTTTATGGCTGATCTACTTGTGTTTTGAATTCCACATTCCCATCTACCCCCAGTAACCTTAGGTTCTTGTTCTGCAAGGGAATCAATCTACCTCTACCTTAAAACTATTCAATGACTGCGCTTCCTGAGGCAGAGAATTCCAAAGTTGCACAACCCTCACGAAAAAATTTCTCCTCATCTCTGCCCTGAAAGAATGGCCACTAATTTTAAACATGTTCCCTAGTTCTGGACTCACCCACAAGAGGAAACACCCTTTCCAAGTCCACCTTGTCAATACCATTCAGGAACTTATATACTCAATCATGTTATCCCTCACTCTTCTAAACTCCAGTGGAAACAAACCCAGTCTGTCCAACCTTTCCTCATAAGGCAACCCACATATTCCAGGTAGTAAACCTCCTCTGAACCACCTCCAACACATTTACATGATTCCTTAAATAAGGAGACCAAATCTGCACACAGTATCGAAATGTGGTCTCACCAATGCCCTATATAACTGAAGAATAACATCCTTACTTTTATGTTCAATACCTCTCATAATAAAGGCTAGCAGTCCATCAGCCTTCTTAATTTCTTGCTGCACCTGCGTACTAACTTTCTGTAACTCATGTACTAGAACACCTAGATCCCTCTGCAGCTTGGAGTTCTGCAGTCGTTCTCCCTTTAAGCAATACTCTGCTTTTTTATTCCTCCCGCCAAAGTAAACAATTTCACATTTCCCCACATTATATGCCATCTGCCAGATTTTTGCCCTCTCACTCAACCTATCTATATCCATCTGCAACCTCATGTTCTCTTCACAACACACTTTCCTACCATTGTGTCGTCTGCAAATTTAGCTACCATGCCTTCGCTCCCCTCATCTAAGTTATTGATATAAACTGTAAATAGTTGAGGCCCCAGCACAGGCCCCTACAGGACTCCACTCGTTATATCCTGCCAATCAGAAAAAGACCCATTTATGCATACTCTGTTTTCTGCCAGCCAACCAATCGTCTATCCATGCTATGGCTTTATGGAAAGTGGAAACACGACACACTTGCAACTTAAAAGGATGGAACAGACGAGGGAGAGCTTTATCTCACCTTCACATTGGACGACTGTTTCAACAGAAGCAATTCTACCATAATTTCCTACTATGGTATCCCACCATTTTACATTGCAGAGCACATACTACAACTGGGGTGGCAACAGCAGTAAAGAAATACAATGCTGGTTTTGAATGACCAGCATCTGATAAGCACTGGACACAGGAATCTTATCCTGCACAAGATGCTGCTCATCAAACTAAACCTGCACTCTATTCTCCTTAATGATTTGACGCTTGTTTCCTATTCCCAACACAATGAATTCAAAATTTTTATCTTCAAATCTTTCCACCATTTCAACTTTTTTGCAACTACTTCTAATCGTCCCTTCCTACACCCTTCAATCCTTTAACTCTAAGCTTCCTTGATGGCATAACTTTTGCCACCTCAATCTCCTTTCTGGGACCCTCTCCTGAAACCTCTCCCTTCGCTGTTCTGAAAATCCTTCTTTCTGACCAAACCTCTAATCACCTCACTATTACCAGAGAGTCTGCTGATTTTCCTTTTTCCCATCTGTCAAGATGTATTCAATAATATAAACTTAACATGAAGGCAAGTTATTGCTCTTATCCTTAGTGATGTCAGTGCATTCCTCACAGCCAGTTGGAGGAAGGAACCAGGGCCAGTCTTTACTTGAAATAGATTTATTTAGAGTGAAACTTAACAACTCAACTCCACTCAACTCTTCTGTCAGTAAGAGTCTCTTCATATGTGCTCAAGTAACCATCCAATCAATGCCCCTCACCTGTATATACTTAACCTCAATTGATATAATTCATACACAGGTACACTTGCAAAAGGAATTGCTGGATGACAACTCGAACAGGAATACCAATAACTTTTCCCCTGTCTAACTTGAGGGTTTTGAGGCCAGTTATTCTGCTATTCCTACTACCCAAACTGAAAATGAGGCAACTCAAGTCAGAGATCTAGTTTGTATTGCTCAACTACTCGTTAGTTAAACTTACTGAACTTCTGGGCACATGCAGCTCATGCGTAGCTGGGGGAGGTCAATTTATTTCCTGGAGAGTACATAATTATCTTCATCCAGGACAGGAGTGCCTGTGGTTGATTTATCACAGTGTCACAGCATATATTATCTACAGTCTGCATAATTCTCCTCTGCCCAAGTCCTACCCTACTGATGCATTCAGAGTATGTTCTTGAAGGTTGTGAAGAAACAGTGAGCATGGGCGGTCTCTGTTTGTGGTGCCACAAGATTTTGTTTCGCTTGTGGGAGTGTTTGAGTTTTCTGCAGAGTGAAGCTCGTTTCTGCCTACTCACGGGGCCCAGTCACTAGTTTTAACATGAGTATTCATCCCCTCCTTCCCAGTTTCAACAGCTTGCAAATCCCTGGTGTAGGGGCTGAGAAAAAATTGTTCACTTTTTCAACTGCTCATCAGCTTTGGCAAAAATGCAAAGGAGCATCAAGTCCAACCTAAACCTGGACCTGCAAGGTAGAAGTTAAAAAGAAACAGTGGTGTTCCTGGGGAAGATGGATGATGAATGAGGGAGGAGGCATCACCTGTTACTGGAACAACAAAACAATTGATTATTTTAAAAAACATAAACAAATCCTATGTATTTCCTCATTAACTTTATTGCACATATTTCCTCCCAACACCAAAATATACCTCAAGCTCAAACTTTCTTTTGATTATTTTATAACCAGAATATATGCCCAAGTCTGAAGTATTGTGGATAATTCTGGGCACCACACTTAATATCATCCCACTTTCTTGACTTTCATAGCTGACTGACATTTCAAACAATATCTTCTCCTCCAGTTCTGATCCCCTTCTCTTCCTCCCTAGAAACACAGCTCCACCTCTCTACTCTATCATGCCAATTTTGTGCTGCCAGACTACTCAACTTGAAATGATGGGTGAGTGAAGGCTGCGTCCAAATGAACTTAGTAAGGGCATGTATGTTTGTCAGGATGTGACCAGGGATGAGGGGCTTCAGTTGTGTGGATAGATTGGAAAAGTTAGGACTGTTCTCTTATAACAAAGATGGATAAGAGGTGACCTAATAGAGATTTTCAAGATGAAAGGTTTTGATAGATTAAGGGGAGAAAAATTATCCCATCTGGCAAGTGGGTCAACAATTAGAGGTAAAATATTTAAAATTATTGGCAAAGCATTTATAGAGATGATGAGAATATTTTTCACTCGAGTTGTTGGAATCTAGAACGCTTGGCCTAAAAAGGGTTGTGGAAGCCTATTCCATAAATGAAGTTGGACAGGTACTTGACGATGAGGAACTTGCAGGGTTACAAACAAAATGCAAGGATGTGGGACTAAGCATGACTGCTTAGTCAAAGAGCTAGTACAAACATGACACCCGAAACAGTCTGTTGCTGTGCTCAAGTTCTGATTCCATGAGAAGTCTGAATGGTGTAAAACTTGGGAGGGAAACTTGGAGGTGGTGGTGTTCTCATGCACCACTTGGTGGTGGGGCTCTGGAGGTGCTGTTGAAGGAACCTTGGTGAATTCCTGAAATGCATCTTGTAGATGGTACAGGATGCAGCCAAAGTTCACACATAGATAGGGGGTGAAGTGCTGAACAAGCAGACTGCTTCATCCTGGACAATATACACCTGGGTGTTATTGCAACAGTATTCATCGATTATTGCACATGGGGGTCACTAGCTGACAACAGAGGAAACTGACAACGCCTCCTGTGGGCTGGAATGCACCACCACAATAACCAATGGATAACAGCAGCTTGGCAGCAGACACCAAAGCTGAAAACAACCTACTTCAACACCCAATAGCTTCATGGCTCAGTAGCTTCAGTGGCACTTGTGACAGAGCCTGCCTCTCATGGGTTGAACTCTTCAGCCACCAGCAAATGTGAGCCATATGAAGACATCCCATCTAAAATGGATTGTTTGCGGCACGTCCATCATCTTTCATAGATGGAAGGATGCCAATGACTCTTCAACAAAAGTGGAGAGTATTGTATAGTGCACAAATCTTTATAGGATTGATATAATCTAGTACAGCAAGAGAGTCACTAAAATGTTTAAAACAATGACTGGCATATTAATTAGCTCCTTCATAAAATTCAAGTTACCAGTTAGATCTAAACTAAACACATGGAATATGCCATCACCTAAAGTAAATATCTCAATACTGCCGAAAACACCTAATGTAATTAAACAAAATGGGGTAGGGAAAAAACGAAAAGGGATGCGAGAAACGAACAATGGAATATCCCGAATCTATAGAACATCCAAATGAATTCAGGGTAAATTGCCTAGCTTTATCTGGAAAACAGGAACATCAAATCATCAGATTGTACGGCTGTCACATCATATTGCAGTTGCTTTCTCAAGTGTATTTAAAGGATTATAATTGTTATTGTTGGATTGCCATTGGGACTCTCAAGCAGGTGTACTCATTATCTTAACCAGCAACCTGAATAAATGCCTTCCTTAGTCAGAGACGCTATGACAAGAGAAGTCACAATAAGCTTACTAGATTATTAATCATTTGGGCCTGCATTATAGGGGGTTCAAAAGGTACAGCAATACAATTTTGAGCAAAAAAATCTGCATGAAGTTATTACACAAAGATTTTTACTATAATCAAGAAACCTACAGCTAGCTGTTCCACATATTCTAAAAGCAGTGGATTCTGGTGAACTAAATGTTTCTAATTCAGTTACATTTTCACAGCTAGTCATCATTTTGAATTGAAATATGTCTATAAAAATAGTTGTGTACTACTACTGATCTGCTAATTAATATAAAACCGATGAAACTGAAGAGGAAACTAAATTAGAAATCCAAGTGTAATGAATAGGGAATCTACAAAACTTCCATTTAACATCCATTAAACTAAAAGGGAATGTAATTTCGCTGGGCTTAGTATTTGGGAGGTCATTCTCCCAGTTTAGGCTAAATGAGAAATGCTCAATTTCCTAGTGTAGCTATTGTCTTCCTTATTCACCTATTGTGATTTGACCTTGTATACGAACAAATAGCCTGTCACCCAAATGGAAAATACATGTAGTGTTTACTGATGTTCTATGATTTTCAGAAGCATTTAGCCCATTTGTAGTGAACACCTAATTTACTGGAAGATTATATATGATAAGGTGGCTTCAATCAATACTCCACAGAGACACTTCAATGTCCAGCTTGGCCCTTATGAAAGAAACTTAACACCTCTTGACCTCAATTGACCTGACTGCACAGGAGGAAATCTGAATAGTTTTCAGTACAATCTATACCTGGTACAGATCTCTTGAACTTTTCAGGGGAATGGACGTGCTTGTTAAGTAATTCAATACTATTTGCTGCTCAAACTGAATTTTCTTATAAGACACAGATCCAAAATAAACAGTGTCACCATACTATTTTGCATAAAATTAATGTAAACTCTACAGTAATTGTGATATAAATCATCCCAAGCACTGAATATCACATGGTCTATAGACAGTTCGGCAGCAACACTCCTTTTTAAAGTACCCTCAAGAACATGATGCTTAACATAGTCAGGGCTCAGAATGTGCTTTCCTGCACAAGGTCATATGGTCAGAATGTCATGTGATAAATCTCTGGGAACATCAGAATTGGGGACCCAATTCACATAGCCTCTTTCACAACACATCCAGCCATATAGCACCAGCCGTGGCCCAGTTGGTAGCACTTTTGCCTCTTATCACAAGGTTGTGGGTTCAAGTCTGGGCTGACACTCCAGTGCAGTGCTGAGGGATTGATTCAGTTACATCATCTTGTTCCACAGAACAGATATAGCGACAGAAAACAAGCATTACAATGCATAACCAAGGCTGACTGAGCTTTTATGTTGTATTTGTTACTGCTCCTGGATTTAGCAAAGAAGAAACAAGCAATAGAATCTTCAAGAAGTTATAACTGTGGATTACAAATTCCAAATGAAAATTTGTTTATTTTACCAAAAGCTGAAATATTCTTACTGTTCAGAAAGACTGCCTGTATACTACAAGTAGGAGTTCTATTTTTATTTCCATTATAAATAAAATAAATAAAAAAAGCCTCAGCCGAGACAGTAAACTGAAGTCTAAATCTTCAAATCAGTGCTACTGGTTCAGGGATGTGCATCTATGCATCACCGAGAATGTAGCACCATGCCTCTGGAATCAAGTGACTCAGAAGAGGCAACAGTAGGTCAGATTGCCTATCAAAGTACAGAATATCCAGTAGCTCACTGAGGCTTCCTGGCCAAACTATCTGAAAAACTACACGGAACATCCCTTGGATACACTGGGCACATGAACATTCCCAGTAAAATACTGGAATCCAATCTCCCTGTTTGGGCTGGAGTTTATCTGTTCTGGCAGTTCCCTTATCATCACGTTAGAGGGTCACAAATCAGAATCTTCCACTGAAGTCCACCAATAAATCTAAAATATCATTGCAACCCTAGTCCCAACAGTTTACAAGCATTGCTTGGCACCGGGCAGACAGTCCTGCTCCTTTCCCTACCTGGGTGCGTTAGGTTGCCTAGGTACAGCAGAAAGGAATTTCAGGCACAGTGAGCTGCGCACTCTAAAGGAATCCTGTCTGACTTGCTGTCCTTTCAAATGAATAAATCGAGAGGAAATCAGGTGGGTTCATTTTGACAATTCGTTTCATCCCATTTGATTTCTCTCTATGCATTGTGCCCAGGCAATCCAATACACCCAGTTACAAGGACAAAAAATTCTGCCTGAACTCTTTTTTTAAACTTTATCTTTTAACAAATACTATAATTCCAACAAGCACCCTAAATTAAATGAGACTATCAGCAATCCTGCTGCCAGATGACATGAAACCACACCAGATACACAGAACTTCAATAATTGGAAGGCCATTCACACAATTTCACCTCTTCTGGGTCTAGTTGCTCAAACACCGCTTTCTACTCCAATCCCAGTTCCTTGTAAGATTCTGCACTGCCTCTTTTACAAATGTTTAGCCAATTTATTTTTGGATAGCACTACAATCTCCACCTCAATAGCCACTGGTGGCAAAGCATTCTAAGTCCTAATTACTCTCCTATGTGTAAAAAGTTCTTGACTTTCCCCATGCATTCTTCTATTGATGATTTGTGCCATGTTACCAGTGGAAACTATCGCCAAAACCGTTCCTAATCTTGAAATGTTATTAGGCCCCTTAAACAAGTGTGTTCCAGTGAAAGCTTTTCTTCCTAGCCTGCCATTCCTGATGAGCTTCGAATGAATCTTTGCCACACTGTTTGCAACACCTCAAAATATCCTTCCGATAACAGGGGTGTCAAGAAATGGATGCAATACTCCAATACAATCTAATCAATATTGTGTACAAATTCATTATCACTGGATTGTAATACCTGTGTATAAGACCATAAGACATAGAAGCAGAAATTAGGCCATTCGGCCCATCGAGTCTGCTCCGCCATTCAATCATGGCTGATAAGTTTCTCAACCCCATTCTCCCGCTTTCGCCCCATTGCCTTTGATCCCCTTAACAATCAAGAACCTATCTATCTCGGTCTTAAACACACTCAATGACCTGGCCTCCACAGCCTTCTGTCGCAATGAATTCCACAGATTCACCACTCTCTGGCTAAAGAAGTTTCTCCTCATCTCTGTTCTAAAAGGTCTTCCCTTTACTCTGAGGCTGTGCCCTCGGGTCCTAGTCTCTCCTACTAATGGAAACATCTTCCCCATGTCCACTCTATCCAGGCCTTTCAGTATTCTGTAAGTTTCAATAAGATCCCCCCTCATCCTTCTAAACTCCATCGAGTATAGACCCAGAGTCCTCAAGCGTTCCTCATATGTTAACCCCTTTCATTCCTGGGATCGTTCTCGTGAACCTCCTATGGACCTTCTCCAGGGCCAGCACATCCTTCCTGAGATACAGGGCCCAAAATTGCTCACAATATTCTAAATGTGGTCTGACCAGAGCCTATAAAGCCTCAGCAGCATATCCCTGCTTTTATATTCTCGTCCTCTCAAAATAAATGCCAACATTACATTTGCCTTCCCAACTACCAACTCAACCTGCAAGTTAACCTTAAGAGAATCCTGGACTAGGACTCAAGTCCCTTTGCACTCCAGATTTCTGAATTCTCTCCCCACTTAGAAAATAGTCTATGCCTCTACTCTTCCTACCAAAGTGCATGACTTCACACTTACCCACGTTGTATTCCATCTGCCACTTCTTTGCCCATTCTCCTAACCTGTCCAAATCCTTCTGCAGCCTCCCCGCCTCCTCAATACTACCTGTCCCTCCACCTATCTTTGTATCATCTGCAAACTTAGCCAGGATGCCCTCAGTTCCTTCATCTAGATCATTAGTGTATAAAGTGAAAAGTTGTGGTCCCAACACTGACCCCTGCAGAACTCCACTGGTCACTGACCGCCATCCTGAAAAGGACCCCCTTATCCCCACTCTCTGCCTCCTGCCAGACAGCCAATCTTCTATCCATGCTAGTACCTTGCCTCTAACACCATGGGCTCTTATCTTACTGAGCAGCCTCCTGTGCGGCACTTTGTCAAAGGCCTTCTGGAAGTTCAAGTAGATAACATCAATTGGCTCTCCTTTGTCTAACCTACTCGTTACCTTCTCAAAGAATTCTAACAGATTTGTCAGGCATGACCTCCCCTTGATGGAACCATGCTGACTTTGCCCTATTTTACCATGCACTTCCAAGTATTCTGAAATCTCATCCTTAATAATGGACTCTAAAATCTTACCAACGACTGAGGTCAGGCTAATCAGCCTGTAATTTCCCGTCTTTTGCCTCACTCCCTTCTTAAACAGGGGGGTTACATTAGCGATTTTCCAGTCCTCTAGGACGCTCCCTGACTCCAGTGATTTCTGAAAAATCACCAACGCCTCCACTATCTCTTCAGCTATCTCCTTCAGAACTCTGGGGTGCAATCCATCTGGTCCAGGTGATTTATCCACCTTCAGACCTTTCAGTTTTCCCAGCACCTTCTCCTTGGTAATGGCCACCATACTCACCTCTGCCCCCCAACTCTCTTGAACTTTGGGGATGTTACTCGTGTCTTCCACCGTAAAGAGTGACGCAAAGTACCTATTCAGTTCCTCCGCCATTTCTTTGTTCCCCACTACTACTTCTCCAGCGTCATTTTCCAGTGGCCCAATGTCCACTTTTGCCTCTCTCTTACCCTTTATATATCTAAAAAAAACTCTTGCAATCTTCTCTTATATTACTGGCTAGTTTACCCTCATACTTAATCTTCTACCTCCTTATTTCTTTTTTAGTTGTCCCCTGTTGGTTTTTGTAGGCTTCCCAATCCCCTGGTTTCCCACTGCTCTTCGTCGCATTGTATGCTTTCTCTATAGCTTTTATGCTGTCGCTGACTTCCCTTGTCAGCCATGGTTGCCTCGTCCTCCCTTTAGTATGCTTCTTCTTCCTAGGGATGAATTTTTGCTGTGTCTCCCAAATTACTCCCAGAAACTCCTGCCATTGCTGTTCCACTGTCTTTCCTGCTAGGCTCATCTCCCAGTCAATTGTGGCCAGCTCCTTCTTCATGCCTCTGTAGTTGCCTTTACTCAACTGTAATATCGTTACATTTGATTCCAGCTTTTTCCCCTCAAATTGCAGGGTAAATTCTATTATATTATGGTCACTTCCTCCTAAGGGTTCCTTCACCTTAAGCTCCCTTATCAAATCTGCCTCATTACACATCACGAAATCTAGAATTGCCTGTTCCCTAGTGGGCTCCACCACAAGCTGTTCCAAAAAGCCATCTCATAGACATTCCACAAATTCCTTTTCTTGGAATCCACTACCAACCTGATTTTCCCAGTCTACCTGCATATTGAAATCCCCCATGATCACTGTAACCTTGCCTTTCTTTCATGCCTTTTCTATCTCCTGGTGTATCTTGTGCCCCACATCCTGACTACTGTTCGGAGGCCTGTACATAACTCTCATTATGGTGTTTTTACCTTTGCGGTTCCTCAACTCTACCCACACAGATCTACCCACCTACATCATCTGACCCTACGTCATTTCTTGCTATAGATTTAATTTCATTTCTTACTAACAAAGCAACCCCAACCCCTCTGGCAACCTGCCTACCTTTTCGATAGGATGTATATCCTTGGATATTTAGCTCCCAGTCCTGATCCCCTTGCAGCCATGTCTCCGTGATGCCCACCACATCATAGCTGCTAATTTTAATCTGCGCCACCAGCTCATTTACCTTATTTCGTATACTGCGTGCATTCAGATACAACACCTTCAGTCCCATCCCCTTTCTCATTGTCGTCCCTTTATCTGATGTGCTTGAAGTTAGGTTCCTAGCCCTTTCCAAACACTCTGTCCAATTTTGTGTTCTGGGGACTTTTCAGTTTTTTCATAATTTTCCATGAAGTTGAATCCACAACACCCCCCCAATCCACACGCTAACCTGCTGTTTTGTTTCCCATTAGACATGCTTCTTCGAGTTTTACCCTTCCCTCCCCACCCACTTTCTAGCTTAAAGTCTTGTTGACCACCTTATTTATCCTTTTCGCTAGAACATTGGTCCCAGATCGGTTCATGTGGAGACGGTCCCAACGGTACAGATCCCTCCTGTTCCAATACTGATGCCAGTGCCCCACGAAATGGAACCCCTCTTTCCCGCACCACTCCTTTAGCCACATGTTTACTTCCCTTATTTTCGCGCCCTTATGCCAATTTGCACGCGGCTCGGGTAGTAATCCGGAGATTATAACCCTTGAGGACCTGTTCTTTAATTTAGTTCCTAGTTCCTGATAATCCCCAAACAGGTCTTCTTTCCTAGTCTTACCTAAGTTATTTGTCCCAACATGGACCATAACAACTGGATCCTCCCCCTCCATCTCCAATATATTTTCAAGCCGGTCAGAGATGTCCCTCACCCTGGCACCAGGCAGGCAACACACCATGCAGGACTCTCGATCCTGCTTACAAAGGATGCTATCAATTCCCCTAATTATAGAATCCCCTACAACTACCACTTGTCTTTTTGTTCCCCCCTCTTGAGTGGTCTCCTGTGCCACGGTGCTCTGGTCAGCTGGCTCATCCTCCCTACAGCCCTATTCCTCATCCACACAGGGAGCAAGTGCCTCGTACCTGTTGGACAAGGTCAAGAGCTGAGGCTCCTCTGTTCCTGAACACAGGATCCCTCTACCTGCCTCACTTGCAGTCACACCCTGCTGACCCTGACCACTGACCAGACTTGAGGTACTTAATCTACCGGGTGTGACCGCCTCCTAAAACAAAGCATCCAGGTAACTCTCCCCCTCCCGGATGTGCCGCAGCATCCAGAGCTCGGACTCCAGCTCATCAATTCTGAGCCGGAGTTCCTCCAGCAACCAACACCTGCTGCAGATGTGGTCACTGCGGCTCGCTATGGGATCTGCGAGCTCCCACATCATACAGCTACAGCACATCACCTGCCCAGCCATCTCGACTTAGATAATTAATTTATTAATTAGCTTTGCAGTGCTTTTTTTTTCAAATTTGGTGCAGATTTCCTACCAACCAATCAGGTCACAGCTTTCCTGTGATGTCACTTTTTCAGTGTTGGCTTCAGTTACTCTGTGCCCCGATGTCACCGCTCCGGTGCTCCTCCCTCCGAGTCTGCTCCCTGGAGACAAGGCCATGAATCCCCGAGGTAAGCTAGATTTATACTCACCGCTCCAGTGCTCCTCCCTCCGAGTCTGCTCCCAGGATTTACTCACCAATCAACTGCTTTTTCTTTAAAATCCACTTTCAGAAAAGTGTCCCTCGCAAGTCTGGTGCACTCCTGAAGGCACTGCCTCTTCCTCTCTTTTTTAGGTTTGAGGAGGAGGGAGGGATGGAAACACTACAGCAATGTAATGTTTGGGGCTATTCCGTTCTTTGGCAGTGGATCCTCCTCAATGCCCTCCTGAGTCGCGGTGTCTGCGGTGACTTCTCCCGGAATGCTTCAGTCGCTTTTCACCAGCGCCCTCTGTTGGATGCTCTTCCTCCTGTTGAATGCAAGAGTCCTCCTCGATTCCATCCTGAGTCGCAGTGTCTGTGGTGACTTCTCCCAGAATGCTTCAGTCGCTTTTCACCAGCGCCCTCTGCTGGATGCTCTTCCTCCTGTTGAGTGCAAGAGTCCTCCTCCTCGATTCCCTCGAGTCGCGGTGGCTGCGGTGACTTCTCCCAGAATGCTTCAGTCACTTCTTACCAGTGCCCTCTGTTGGTATATAAAAACCTAGACTCCTACCTTCACTTTACAGCCTTTTTTTTAATCTGTAGTGCCATTTATCCACAATCTTAGATCTTGCTATTTATCCTCTTGTTAAGAACTTTATTTACAGTATATAGTCACCACTTTAGCAACTATAACATTTTATATGTCTCTGTACTGCCACCCATATGCCGACTCAATGCTGAATTGAGCTACATCTGCCCATAATTAATATCTTCTTCTGTTTTCTTCAGTTTTCTGTACATCCTAATTTGTAAAATTCTGTAATCATCATCTTGTACCAATATCCAAATCATTTACATAGACGGAAAAAGAGAACTCCAAGCACAGATCCCTGAAGCACATTATTGTCCACATCCATTCATATCCACTGCTTTCTGTTCCTGAGCTATCTGTAGCTATGCAGGTAAATTTCCTTTAGCTTATTTTCATTATCATTACTGGTATCTTCTATGTCAATTTATCAAATTCTTGATGAAAACCCTATATATGGGTTTTCATCAAGAATTTGATATATATATATATATATATACACACACACACACACCGCATCTGTTCCATTCCCCTTATCTATACATTGATAGCCTCCAAAATTTACATTAGTCAAGCGTAACCTACACTTCATAAATCCATATCATGCCCCCCGTTAGCTTGTGAATTTTTATGAAATTAACCTCATTCAGAATTGTAGACATTCACCCCAATTTAGAATAGACAGCCTGTTTTCTTATTTCCTTTTTCTGATTAGAGGTGGAACATTTGTCCTTTGGCACAACTCACTCCTGGTGCCTTTGTTATTTCCTCTCCAATCTCCTTTAGTGATCTGGGATACACACCATCTGAGTCTGGTGACTTTTCTGCTGTTAGTCTCACTAGCATTTAAAAACAATGAATCACCCTTACCAGTTTTTAGCTCTAATACCTGTCCTTCAACATCTTCCTCAATTAATTTAACTGACCACTTTCAATTATCTTGGTAAAAATGTTACACACACCGAAAACAAAGGATGAATTAAATGTTAAAAATTTCCACCCATTATTATTTGGCATAAAAGCAGCAAATGCAATCTGATACCAACAGAAGCAGAAAAAGATCACAAAAATTCTCTACATTAAACTAACCATCCCAAGAAAATAGTAAAGTATGATTTATTCTTGCAAAATGTCATGAAATGACTAAAATCCCAGCATTATTCATGATTTTATTTAGGTACTCGATGCTTATTTAAAACTTGCACAAATGACTGGGGGTGGGCTCACTCTTGACTGTAAAGACTCTCTAACAATGCATTAGAGTTGGTTTTTTTCAACATTCTTTTTTATACATTTATTTTATTTTCTATTCATTTTGAAGACTGTGACCTGGATTTTCTGCTTCTGTGCTCACCAGCCAGCAATTTTCCACCCATTAAAACAAATGCAACCAAGTGGAAAATACCAGCCAATGATTCATGCCACTCACTTGTCTAAGTGGTCATTCTTCCTGAGTGAGTCTATGTCAGTCAGCAAGCTATTCAGCCATGGAAGTACAACCGCCAAGCCCAATTCTGTTGTCAATCGGTTTCCACACATTTACACTTTCTAGCACAGGTCAGAGGAGTAGGATCACCAGCTGATTCTCTTGCCATTTCCCCTCCCCACTGCCCCCCACTCTCAGTTCAAAAAATGTTGAATGTAATAGTAGGACCTCTTTGACTGACATGAGCTAACTGAGCACAGAGTGCAGCAAGCCTGTGCAGAAATGTGCAGTGCAATTAATTAATCAATCGTCTTTTCTTAGAGGCAGTCAAGGATGCTAGGGGAAAAAACCACAGTGGAACTTGCATGGACACAGACACACTAAAAGACTCCCCAATCACCAAACTACATGGTTGGTTGCTAACAGAAATAACAGGTTCAATAACTGGCTGATTAAGCACTTGCCAATGAAAGGGTGCTCAGAGCACTAGCTAATCTTCTCAGCAAGCAACATGGTGTCAGTAAAGTTCATGTACATGTGTGGATCATCTACCATGGATCAGACCCTCAATCCCATTGCGCTCTTCACCCTACCTCCCGGCTCTCGAAAGCAACCAGCCACACACACAAGACATATTAGCAGAAACCAACCATTCTAAAACAGTGGATCACTCTGCTTTCCATCTCAGTGGCAGAAAAATCCAACAACTCTCCTGCTATATAGTTGCTTAGCAACTAGCAAGCTTCTGCATTACAGCAGATGCCATTGAACTAAAAGTCTGTACCACAGCAGGTTTTACATTGCGCAAATTTAAATTTGATCTTTCCAGATTAAACAGCTATAAATTCTCCAGTGCTACACAATACAGATTATACACCATCCCAAATGCTCGAATGCAGCTGGAAATTTTTTTTAAAGTAAAACGTGCAACTATTGTTTAGAAAAGGATATTGCTATCAGCTTCGGAGGGGGAACTTGTACACAATGCACTAATTACGTCGAAAAGAATATGAAAACGTAAATATTAACCATACTTATACTTGGGTAATCTGAAATTCAAACACTGGCTGATATTCCCCTACAAAGATGATAGGTGCCACTCATTATCAATAACCTTTTACAATCAGGATGGTGTCAATGCCAATCTATCATCTGTGGACAACTTCTGGAGTAGTAAGGTTGACTTCTACTCCAAATACTTTCTAAATGTTTAAATGATTTTAGACCAAACTTCTAAAAACATAACCTGGAAGTTAAAATCACACTTTCGAAGATCAATATTACAATGTAGCACAGAAAAGTTTTTTGGGGAGGTTGGGGGCTGGGGGCTGGGGGCAGGGGAAAGAGAAAAGGGCAAGAGGGGGGCAAGAGGGCAAAAAAAAATAGGGAGGACAAGAAGGGAGAGAGAGCTGAGAGATTGACTGAATGGAATTTTCACTGCACTAGTACCTGAACTTCTGTAATCCATTAGAAGTGCAATTAATTCATCAATTGTCTTTTCTTGGAGGCAGTGAAGATATATTGGGATAAAAACCACAGGGAACATGCACGGGCACAGACACCGCAAAAGAGTTCTCAATCACTAAGCTACATGGTTGGCTGCCAACAGAAATAAAAGGTTCAATAACTGGCCAATTATGCACTTGCCAATGAAAGGGTGCTCAGTGCACTGCTAATCTTCTCAGCAAGCAACATGGCGACTGTAAAGTTCACATACGTGTGGGTCATCTACCATGGATCAGCCCCTCAATCTCTAGGAACAAAATACTGCAGATGCTGAAATATAAATAGAATATGCTAGAAAAACTCCAGTCAGGCAGCATATGTGGAGAAAGTAACAACATTAATGGTTCAGGTCAATGATTTTCCATCAGAACTCCATTCCATTTGCATTCCATTTACGTTATTGTCTTTGAGGAATTGATACTTCCAAGCTTGGTACAAGGAAACATTGTGCAACGTAGTGAGTTAAGTTGGTGAGTGTGAGAGATTAAGGCACAATGTAGCTTTAATGCATAATTAGGTTCAAAATTAGCAACTTCAAACTCATTGGCAATAGTGAAATTACCCTCTTACATTCTCCAGTTATAAATCTCCCTTTGGTGAAAGTCAATGCCAACTCAATTATGTTTCTGTATTTTTTCACGATAGCGTCATTTTTTTAGTCAAACTTTCAAGCAACTGATTCAAATAGGTAAAACAATCACCCTGCATGTTCTAGGTTTATTAGCATCGGAAATGTAGAAAAATAATAATGCATCACCAGTTTTCTTCTCAAAAATCCTCAAAATAAGTATTATTCTTCAAACTGCCAGTTCCTGCCTCTTCTCCCCTTTTGTGGATCTCCATTTCTCCTATCCAACCCCTCACCCTGTCTGTATCTTCTACACCACAATAGCTCAGTTCTTGCTTGAGTTTCTCTCCTACCAATTTTTCCAACTGTTCTTGCATCATGTTTTGTTTCCTTCTCATTGCTTCTGAGGATCAGCTTGGCTCAATCAGTAGTGCTTGCTCCCCATAAGTTCCGGGTTCAACCCCAATTGAGAATTTAATATAGCTCTGAATGCCACATTTTGAAACAAGATAGTAAACCCAGGCTCTGATCAGGTGGACATAAAGGTCCCACAGCACAACCCAAAGATGAGCAGGGATGTTCTCCCAACATCCTGGCCAACACTTATTCCTCAATCAACAGCAGCAAAAACAGATTAACTGATAATTCCATTACTTTTTATGGAATGTTATTCGAAACTGACTGTCCCACTTGACTGCATAATTAAAGCAACTATACACAGAAAAGTAATTGGATGTGAAATGGACTAACCCCCCAGCATTCCTCATTACTCTCACTCAGTAAGAGCACTGTGGAAACTCATCACCACTACAAGCAACAAGGCAGGCTGAACATAACTGTACAGCAAGACTCCCTCATTCAATACAAACCCAAACTGAAGCCTCCCCCTGTGATGGAAATTTCCTATAAAAGCTGAATACTTTTTTTTTTAAAAAGATAAAGGTTTATCCATTTGGCCTTTCAAGCTGGCTCCTTCAAACAGACAATATAAATTTACATTTTCATGGATTTTACTCAAACCTCCTGGGGGAACTGAATAACCTTAAGTTAAACACTTAACCATTTTCTAAAAAGTAATCATGCAAATCTTTGGAGCAACAACCTTTCCTAATTGCATTTTCTGTGTAAATGTTTTGGGCAAGCACAAAATGAACGAGTTACAAACTTCAATTTGACCGACCCTCCCAACCACACATGCAAATGCTTGATATCTTTCTGAAAACATTAGTTGGTTGAATGTGATTCTTGGAACCACAGCATCTTAACCAGCAGTAATGGGACAAGGTATTGTATCTCCATTTCTGATTGTGTGCACGTGTTGTATTAGCATCCTGCCGTCGACAAGAGATGATGAACACACAGCAAACGACCAGTTTAGATGAGGAGTCTTCATGCGGTGCGCCTTTGCTGAAAGCGCTGCACGTGAAGTTGCCAAGTGATGTTGTGGGTTGTTTTTACCATTGGCGCCTTTTGCCAAGCTGCTGTAGCTACTGGTTATTGTGGTGGCACATGCCAGCACACAGGTGGTGTTGCCAGTTCCTTCTTTCTTCAGCTAGTAACTCCCAGATGCAATAGCCAATGCTTAGGACCATCATGTCACACTTGCAAGCATCCTTTGAAGTGAAGCCTTGGGTGTCCCACTGGTCATCCGGCTCCAGTTATCTCACCGTACAGAAGGTTCTCGGGTATGCGATTGTCTTCCATCCTGTGCATGTGCCGATCCACCGAAGCTGCCTCTGTTTGATTTGTGCCAACACAGTTGGGGTCTCTGCCTTTGACAGAACTGCTATATCTGTGATTTTATCCTGCCAGTTCTATCCATAATGCAACATGGAGAGCAAAGATAGAAATTATAGAGCTTCTTTTCCTGATAGTTATAATCCCCCATGTTTCACATATAGTAACACACTGAGGAAAGAGACCTTATAAACCATCAGCTTGGTGTCATTCCATGCACATTGTGTAAGTCAGCCAAAGGTGATAGCTGTTTTCCCTATGCATGTGTCAAGTTCTGCTTGAAGGAACAGATTGCCTGTCACCGTAGACCCCAAAGTAGCAGAATTTGCTAACCACTTCCACTGGGGTGTTATTTAGTATGATCAGGGTTGGAGATACAACACCTTGTCCCATGACTGCTGGGTAAGATGCTGTGGTTCCAAGAATCACATTCATCCAACTATTGTTTTTACAAACATATCAAACATTTGCATGCATAGTTGGGAGAGTTGGCTAAACTGAAGCTTGTAGCTCATTCATTTTGTGCTTGTCCATTAAGTTAACTTATCTCTTCCTGTCTGCATTTAAATTTCTAAATCATGCCCCATTTGACCCAGTTCTTTCCCTTTGAAATGTATGCAGTACACATTAAGAGTTCAAATAAAATTTAGATGGATTCCAGGAATAAGTTTAGATGGATTCCAGGAATAAGTTTAGATGGATTCCAGGAATAAGTTATGATGACACAAACCCACTATTTGGTTTCATTGGAGAAAATGGCAAGAGGGAACAAAACTGAGAGCACAGGGGTAAAGATGGTTATCTGAACCAGAAGCTTGAATTAGAAGTCACATTAAAATAAACAAACTTTAATCAACACTTCTGATTCGAACAAATAATTTTCCTACTTCCTCAACCCCATAATGCCCCATCCAAACCTCAGAATAGAGGACATATGGCTGAAATTCCTACAAAAAGGCAATTTATGCTTTTCAATCAACTCCTAATTAAAAAGGAATGGATGCTACTTGCTTAACAATTGAAGGTTGGAAGTTCAAAAAAGCACAGGTTAAAGTCTGCACAGGAAACAATCACTCCTGTACCACTGGAGCAATGAAATAAGTCATCTAGGCAATGCAACTGGTCTGTCAAACAGCCTGTGTCCTTACAGTCTATATCACTGAAAAATTGTTTTGACACATGTATACCAAGAAGCTTAAAATATCACCAATTATTCATTTGGGAACTGTCACACTGGTGTAACAAGTGCTCATCTAAGATGGTTTGGACATAGCACAAGGGGTTTTAACCTGCATTTGGCTGTTCTGAGCAGTGAATGGCTAATGCTGACACTGGGCCCATTCCCACCACCAAAAACTCCATATTAAGCACAACTGTATTGTTTGGGGGGGGGGGGGGGGGGGGGGGGGGGGGGGGGTGGTGGTGGTGGTGGTGGTGGTGGTGGAGGATAAAACAGAGATTAGTGCACCTCCCTTTGCAAATGCAAAATGTGCAACACCTGCCCCTTCACTTCCTCTCTCCTCACCATCCAAGGGCCCAAACACTCCTTTCAAGTGAAGCAGCATTTCACTTGCATTTCCCCGAACTAGTCTACTGCATTCGTTGCTCCCTACGTGGTTTCCTCTACAATGGAGAGACCAAACGCAGACTGGGTGACTGCTTTGCAGAACACCTGCGGTCTGTCCGCAAGTATTACCCAGACCTCCCTGTCACTTGCCATTTTAACACTCCACCCTGCTCTCTTGCCCACATGTCTGTCCTTGGCTTGCTGCATCGTTCCAGTGAAGCTCAACGCAAACTGGAGGAACAGAATATTGAGTTCAACAACTTTAGATCTTGAACTCCCTCCTCCATCCCCACCCTTTTTCAGTTTCTTCCCCCTCCCTTTTGTTTTTTCCAATAATTTATATAGATTTTTCTTTTCCCACCTATTTCCGTTATTTTTAAATCTTTTTATGCCCTGTTAGTCTTATTTCACCCCACCCCCACTGGAGCTGTACCTTGTGTGTCCTGCCATCCATTCTTAATTAGCACATTCTTTTAGATATCACCATCTTCAACAGCTCTTTGTTCTTTTGTCTGTGACATCTTTTGGTTATTTCCTCCTATCACTGCTTGCTTGTCCCAACAAACCACCGCCACCCCCCCAACCAGCTTATATTTCACCCCTTTCCTATTTCTACTTAGTTCTGTTGAAAGGTCATGAGGACTTGAAACGTCAACTTTGCTCTTCTCCGCCGATGCTGCCAGACCTGCTGAGTTTTTCCAGGTATTTCCGTTTTTGTTTTGGATTTCCAGCATCCGCAGTTTTTTATTTTTATCAGAGGTTAATGATAGGTCAGTTTTCCAGCGCCCTAATGACAATACTGTAATCGTTGTCAGGATGATGTCTACCTAGGGTTGCGTTTCTCTGTCACGGGCCTTCAGACTGAGTAGGCCAATTTTCAACCAAATCTTTGGGCACTTGGGGCATGACATCCCAGGAGGCAGTGGGATTCGAAGATTTCCTTGCTTCATTTTCTTTCCTTCTCTGCTGTCGTTCTATCTCATCATTAAGACTTTGGGACTCAAAGCCTTAAACTGGATTGACAAGTTGACACCATTCTGAGTGATTGTTAGCAAACTCCTCTCAGTCATTAAAGTCAATGATGCCATGCTTCAAGGAGTGCTTCAGAGTGTCTTTGATCCTTTATCCTCTCCTGGAATGTTGGCCATTTCAGAATTGAAAGAACAGGACTTGGCGGGGAGACTATTTTCAGCCATGTGAACACATTCCATTGAAGCGCAATTTGCAAGCGTTTTGCCTGGATGCTTGTGGACCTGGCTTCAAGGAAAACACCAGCATTTGTTCAACGGTCCTCCCATTGAATCCAGATGATGCCGTGAGGCATTACTGATGGAATTTCTCTAGTGTTCTTATAGGAAAGAGGAACAGGAGTAGGCCATTTGGCCCTTGGGTCTGCTCCGCCATTCAACTAGATCATGGATGATCTTCTACCTCAATGCCATTTTTCAAGTGATTTCAAAGATTCACCACCCTCAGTGAAGAAATGCCTCTTCACCCCAGTCCTAAATGGCCTACCCCTTATTTTGAGACTCTGTCCCCAGATTCTAGGACTCCCCCGCCCCCAGCCAGTGGAAACATCCTTCCCGCAACTACCCTGTCAAGCCCTCTAAGAATATTGTATAGGTTTGAACAAGATCAGCTCTCATTCTTCTAAATGTGAGAGAATGCAAGCCCAGTCTCCTCAATCTCTCCTCATAAGAACATCCCACCATACCAGGAATCAGTCTGGTGAGCCTTCACTGCACTCCCTCTACAGCAAGTATATCCTTCCTTAGGCAAGGGGACCAAAACTGTACACAATACTCCAATTGCAGGCTCATACAGGCTCTATTCAATTGCAGCAAGACCTCTTTACTCCTGTATTCAAATCCTCTGGCAATAAAAGCCACATACCATTTGCCTTGCTAATTGCTTGCTGCACCTGCATGTTAGCTTTCAGAGACTCATAAACAACACCACCCAGGTCCCTCTGGACATCAACACTTCCCAATCCCTCACCATTTAAACACTCTGCATTTCTGTTTTTCCGACCAAAGTGGATTACTTCACATTTTTCTACATTATAATCCATCTGTCATGTTCTTTCCCACTCATCCTATGCCTAAATCCCCTTGAAGTCTCTTTGCATCCTCTTCAACTCACATTCCCACCTAGTTTTGTCACCAGCAAACTTGGAAATATTACTTTGATCATTGATATGGATTATGAATAGCTGAGGCCCAAGCACTGATCCTTGCAGTACCCCACTAGTCACAACCTGCCAACCTGAGAGCGTCCTGTTTCTTCCGGCTGTTTTCTGTCCATTAACCAATGCTCAATCCATAGCAGTATATTAACCCTATCCCGTAAGGTCTAATTTTGCTTACTAACCTCCTGTGTGAAACCATATTGAAAGCCTTCTGGAAATCCAAATAACACCACATCACTTGGTTCTCCCATATCTATTCTGCTAGTCACCTCCTCAAAAATGCCCAAAAGGTTTGTCAAACATGATTTCCCTTCATAAGTACATGTTGACTCTGCCCAATCCTATAGTATTTCCTAAGCATCCTGTTAAAACAGCCTTTAGAATAGATTCTAGCATTTTCCTTACAACTGGCATCAGGCTAACAGATCTGTAGTTCTCCCTCGTTCCTTAAATAGTGGGGTTACATTTGTCACCTTCCAATCTCAGGAACCATTCCAGAATCTAAAGAATTTTGCAAGATGACCACCAATGCATCCACCATCTCCATAGCCACCTCTTTCAAAACTCTGGAATGAAGAGCATCAGGTTCAAGGGATTTATCAGCTTTCAATTCCATTAATTTCTCCAGTGCTGTTTTTTCACTAATCCTAATTTCTTTCAGCTCCTTACGCTCACTAGTCCCTTGGTTCTTGTATTTTTGGGACAATTTCTGTATCTTCCTCTGTGAAGAAAGACAAAATATTTATTTAGTTTCTCTGCCATTTCCTTATTTCCCATTATAAATTGTCCTCTGCCTGCAATGGACCCACATGTGTCTTTTTTGGTCCAGGTCTCACTGCAGTACAGGAGTATGGTGATAAAAACTGCTCTGTACACTAAGACTTCCGTTGGCTTGCAGAGCCCTTTGTTGTCAAACACTCACTGCCACAATTTGCAGAAGGCTGAACTGGCACAGCTGATCTGGTGTTGGCTCTCCTCATCAATGGCGGTCTTTTGAGAGAAGTGACTGCTGAGGTAGAGGAAGTGTTCAACATATTCCAGAGTCCCTCCTGTAACGTTTATGGGAGGTGGAATATTTGGCTGACCAGGTGTGGATTGATACGAGTTTTGTTTTGACAATGTTCAAGGACAGGCCGAGTTTCTCTCTCTCTTCAATTCTGCATAACAGAAAAAATGACTTTCAAATCTGGTGCACTGGGCAATGAGGTTTTGAAGGTGTCTGTTTCAGATCTCCCACTCAAGACAGTTGCAATCATATCGTCATGAAGCAATTGCAGGACTGTGAAGTTGTTCTTGGACTCCAAATCTTTAGAACACAATCCACAGATCCTCATGATTTACTGGCAAAAATGATTTCATCAGCTCAATGAATACAATGAAGAGTTTCTGGTATAAAAACAGAAAATGCTGGAAAACTCAGCAGCTCTGTTAGCAGCTGTGGAGAGAGAAACAGAGTTAATGTTTCAAGTCCGTACGGCTCTTCTAACATTTGACCTCCCTCTATGTTGCCCTGGCGTCTTCAAAAGAGATTTGCATGTCATGATGGTCAGCAGGCTGCTGAATTGCTCCTCCCACCACATGTCTCTTATCTTTGGACATCGTGAGTTTTGGTATAAAAGCAAAAAACTGCGGATGCTGGAAATCCAAAACAAAAACAAAAATACCTAGAAAAACTCAGCAGGTCTGGCAGCATCTGCGGAGAGGAATACAGTTAACGTTTCGAGTCCGAATGACCCTTCAACAGAACAGTTCTGTTGAAGGGTCATTCGGATTCAAAACATTAGCTGTGTTCCTTTCCGCAGATGCTGCCAGACCTGCTGAGTTTTTCCAGGTATTTTTGTTTTGAGTTGCTGGTATGTTGCTTTCTAGAGTTGCCACCTTGGGTTGTTCTGATAGGCAATAAGGCTACTCAACTTTGTTCTATGAAGTCATATATTTCATCAAACCAGTGTCCTGGTGATGATGATGCTCGAACCCAATGGTCTGGGCACAGGAGTCCATTACAGCTGACTTCATTTGAATCCACTGTTCTACAACTGAGTTGAAAGTGTGAAGTTTCCCAGATTGGTCATAAGCTGCACTTGGCATTCCGCTTTCCGATTGGATTGTTTTAAGGCTGAGACATTGACCTGCTTCCTCTGAGCCTTGGTACTAAGTGGATGTTCATCACCGATCAAACAAGTCAATGTTCTGTCCAGTAGGTATCAGTCCTCCACATGGATCAAGTGATACAGACGTCACTTAGATCTTAGAAAACGACATAATTCAGGAGATGCCAATGCTTTGATCTAGGATATTTTCATGTGGATTTGTTTGTGTCTTTCTGGACAAATATTGAATTAGTTCAGTGTTGTAATAAAAGATCAGCTCAAACACAATAGTCAAGCAGTTAGTTACATGTTAATATATTAAAAAAAAGTAAATTCTATGCTGTGACAGCACATTCAGACTGTATCCAGCACCAATAAACCTGCATTAAAGGAATGGAATGATCCCCAATCTGTATAGTTCCTGATCTGCAGAACCTGGGTGAAGGGAGGAAGCAGGAAATAAAACCAAGGCAATCTCATCCACTATTAATCAGTAGAATGGTGACCTGGGTTGAGTTAGTGACACACATGGAGCTATACACTTCCCTTCAGGGTAGAAAAAGAGAAGCATGTTACTACACACTCAGCGTGATAATAAGAGCAGAAATATACATCTTCTAATACATTAGTTCAGATTATCTATAATAGTTTTAATATTTGTTCTATATCGATGATTCAAAACAAACTGCAAATTCACTATCAGATGAAATCATATCCACAATGAAAACTAATGTAGAATATTTCATCGAAAATAATATGCATCTTCAATATTCAAAAATTGCATATTCAACTCTTTGATAAATATTGATTTCTAACAGTTTCAACTGCTAACTCACATCCATCCTCACCCAAAAGAATGAAGGTGAAGGTATGGAACTCGGGGAGAGGGACCGCAAGGCTCTTGAGCAAATTGATATAGGGAGTGACAAGGTATTAGAGGTGTTGGCAGGCCTAAAAGTGGACAAATTTCCAGGTCCGTATGATGTGTCCCAGACTGCTGAGGGAGGCAAGGGATATCGTAGGGGCTCTGACCCAAATGTTTTATTCCTCTCTGGCCACGGGGGAGGTGCCAGAGGACTGGAGAACAGCTAATGTGGTTCCGCTATTTACGAAGGGTTGTAGAGATAAGCCAGGGAACTACAGGCCAGTGAGTCTCACGTCAGTGGTAGGGAAATTATTGGAAAAAATATGAAGGAGAGAATCTATCTCCACTTGAAGAGGCAAGGTTTGATCAGGGATAGTCAGCATGGCTTTGTCAGAGGGAGGTCATGCCTAACAAGTTTGATTGAATTTTTTGAGGAGGTGACCAGGTGTGTAGATGAGGGTAGTGTAGTTGATGTAGTTTATATGGATTTCAGCAAAGCCTTTGACAAGGTCCCACATGGGAGACTTATAAAGAAGGCAAAGGTGCATGGGATACAGGGTAATTTGATAAGGTGGATTCAAAATTGGCTTAGTTGTAAGAGACAAAAGGTGATGACAGGAGGCTGCTTTAGTGACTGGAAGCGTATGGCCAGTGGTGTACTACAGGGATCTCTGTTGGGTCCCCTATTATTCATCATTTATATAAACGACATAGATGACTATGTAGGTGGGTAGGATTAGCAAGTTTGCAGATGACACAAAGATTGGCCGGGTGATTAACAGTGAGGTTGAGTGTCTTGGGCTACAGGAAGATATAGACGGAATGGTCAAATGGGCAGATAAGTGGCAGATGGAATTTAACCCTGAAAAGTGAGAGGTGATACCCTTTGGAAGGAGTAATTAGACAAGGTAGTATTCAATGAATGACATGACACTAGGAAGTTCTGAGGAACAAAGGGACCTTGGCGTGTGCATCCATAGGTCTCTGAAGGCGGAGGGGCATGTTAGTGGGGTGGTGAAAAAGGCATTTGGGACACTTGTCTTTATCAATCGAGGCACAAATTACAAAAGTAGGGAGGTCATTTTGGAGTTGTATAGAACTTTGGTGAGGCCACAGCTGGAGTACTGTGTGCAGTTCTGGTCACCACATTATTAGAAGGATGTGATTGCACTGGAGGGGTGCAGAGGAGATTCACCAATATGTTGCCTGGGATGAAACATTTTAAGTTATGAAGAGAGGTTGGATAGATTTGGGTTGTTTTCGTTGGAGCAGAGAAGACTGAGGGGCAACCTGATCGAGGTGCACAAGATATGAGGGGCATCGACAGGGTGGATAGGGAACAGCTGTTCCCCTTAGTTGAAGGGTCAGTCACGAGGGGACACAAGTTCAAGGTGAGGGGCAGGAGGTTTGGTGGGGGAGATGTGAGGAAAAACATTTTTACCCAGAGGATGGTGACGGTCTGGAATGCACTGCTTGTTAGGGTGGTGGAGGTGGGTTGCCTCACATCCTTTAAAAAGTACCTGGATGAGCACTTGGCACGTCATAACATTCAAGGCTATGTGCCAAGTGCTGGTAAATGGGATTAGGTAGGTAGGTCAGGTGTTTCTCATAGGTCGGTGCAGACTCGATGGGCTGAAGGGCCTCTGTGATTCTGATTCTGTAATAATGTATATATAGCTCCCTCAAACATAGATAACAAAAAGATGTTCTGGATGGCCCAGCTAGGAGAAAGCCAACAGAACATTGAACTAAAAACACAAAATGCTGGGAAAACTCAGTAGGTCTGGCAGCATCTATGGAGATGCTGTCCAATTCTGCTGGTTAAGACATGACAATAAAGGCTTGAATTTATATAGCACCTGTCCACAACCTCAAGGCATCCTAAAGTGCTTTACCAGCCAATGAAGCACTTCTGAAGTGAAGTATTTAAAAAAAAACACAGCAGCACAGCAGCCAATTGTGCACAAGTTCCCACAAAGAGCAATGTGCTAATGGTCAGATGACCAACTTCAGTGAGGTTAGCTAAGGATTAATTGTGGGGAGGCACTTGCATGTTGGAAGCAACACATAGGCTGGTCCCTATGCAAAGAGGAAAAACCTGAGAAACTTGGGCTCTTCAACCTTTGAAGAGGTGAATGAGCAGCGTTCTTCTAAAAAGGTTTACAAGCTGGTCAAGGTTTAAAATAGGTTAAATTCCAAAGACTGTCCTGCTTTAATTTACATTACAGAGGTAGGACAAGGGCAAAGAGTCAGGATGATAGCCAGGCATTCTTCATGCAAATAGTGCTCAAGGTAGGGAATTGTGTTCCAAAATACAGGAGGCAAAAAAATCTGGAATAATTTTGAAAAAAATACCGCAATAGGGGAATTATTGGAGGGTCTTTATGAATGCATCAACTAATGTTGAATGGACTAGCTCATCTATAATAGCTAAACAATACTAGAGGACTTGAGGTTCAAGTCTTGGTTTGCCCCTAGTTAACTGTTCTTAGCCAGAGTGGTGGCTACAAATTGGTCTTGGCCTTCCAGGTTTGGAAAAGAGGGGTAGCTCGGGTTGCTCCAGATTGAAACCTAAGCAAAGAGAGCAGGAGTAAGCCATATGGCCCATGAAGCGTGCGTTGCTAGTCAGTGAAATCATGGCTGATCTTAAACCCAACTCCACTTTCCTGCCAGATCTCATATCCTTTGATTCCCTGAGCATCCAAAATCTATCACTCTCAGCCTTGAATATTCTCAATGACTGAACATCCACAGCACTCTGGGGTAGAGAATTCCAAAGGGTCACAGCCCTCAATAAAAATTTCTCACTTCTGTCCTAAACATCCGATTTCTTATCCTGAGACATGCCCTCCTGCCACTGTCCCCACCCCCGGCGCTGTCACCCACCTCCTTCTTAGCTCCAGGCTCTCCCGCCAGGTGAAACCACCTTTTCCCAACTACCTTGTCATTCCCTCTCAGAATCTTATGTTGCAATTGGATCACTAGATTATTTAAACTCCAGAGAATATAGACCCATTCTACTTAACAAATTGCTTTCCAATATTTCTGCTGAAAATGTACAAACATGAACTTTAGCAAGGACAGGTTCAAGCTCAACTGAAGTGGTGGCTTCTGTGGTTGACTCGTGCACCAACTAGGTAAACATTAAATAACAGCTAATTGCATGGGGAACCAGAGAACAAACCATAATGCTGCAAAAAAACTCAACGCTTTCAGTAAGAGGAGGGAATATTGACAGAAAAGAGGAGATTCTGGACTATAAAACAAACTGAGCATTAGCAACAAAGAAATAAATTCCAAATACTTTAATCAAAATGACAACACAGTCTCTGAAGAGGGTTCCACTCACCAACAACATACCAACTATTGTTAAATACATGAAAATCCACAGAGGATATAAAACCTTAGCATTCCCAAAAAGACTTTCAAATGTGCAAGTGTCAAAACAATCCATTGTCTACTCAAGTTAAACATTCTTCCAGCTGGGAAAACTTTTACAGATTCCTTTAGTCATTCGGCCTTGAGCTTTTCTAAAACTGAAATTACAATCCAAGCTCAAGCTTGTCAGTAAAAGCACTGATCAAAAATGAGGTTTTCAAGCATATAAAATAAATTGAAGTTGATCCATTACAAATGTTCACTGGGGTGTTGGTAGTTAAAAGGGAACTCAAATGGATTTTTCTCTATCCAATAATGTGTGTATGGAACAAGCCACAAGGAAAGCCCTCATTAAAGTGAGTAATATAAATGGGGTCAAGAGGCAACTGGACAAAAAGGGATTGAGGGATATTGCAAGAAAACAATTAGGTAGGTCTTAGCCAAAAAGGATAGGTTTTGCTGGACTTCCTTGGCCTCTTGTTGCTCCTAAAAATGTTCATACCTTGCAGTCTAAGCTTGAGCTCATCCAAAACTCTGCTGCCCATATCCTAACATGCATCAAGACCAGTTCACCCATCAATAGTTCTCACTATTAGTCTTTCAGTGCAGCAAAACATTCATTTTGAAACAGACATCCTTGTTTTCAAATCCCTTCATGGCTTTGCACTCCCTATCTCTAATCTTCTCCAGCCACACAACCTGAGATCTCGCTCCTTTAATTTTGCCCCTTGTACATCCCAGATTTTCATTGCTCCAGCGGTGATAAGTGTCTTCAGCTGACTAGGTCTTAAAACTAGGAAATTCCCTCTCTATACTTCTCTGACTCATTTGAAATCCACCTCCTTGACCAAGCTCTTGCTCACTGGCCCTAATACTTCTCATCCAGCTCAATGTCAATTTTGTTTGCTAGTGCTCTTGTGAAGGGCTTGGGGATGTTTTACTACGTTAAAGGCTCTTTATGAATGAAAGTTGCTGCTGAATGCAGGTCACACTTGTTACAGCAACACCCAACACTTCCTCAGCAAGATTCCAACTGTGTAGAGAGCATATGCTAAAATGTTTAAATGGCCTGACCTTATGGAATCTAGTAGGGTCAGGTAGCTTCACCAGCAACTTTGGCATTATCCCCCAAACACCCACCACTGCATTGGAAAACTTATATAGGTTAGAATAAAAGATCAACAAGTCATAAAGTTAACATTACAACTAAGAAGCGTTAGATTTAAAATCTCAGGTACCACACCTACACAAGACAGAAACCAATTACACCAAAGTCAAAGGTATTCAAGCAAACCCATATAAAATGGTAACTATTTGCTCATTTGATCTTGCAATGGAGACAGCTCAAAGTGATCCAAGGTTCTTGCCAAAAAGCCAAATTTTTGTTTCATTGTTGCGCTGCAATGATCATGTTTATGGAAGACTTTGTTGCAAGTAAGATGGCTTGCAGGCTTGGTGAAGGTATCTATTTTGCTCCAGGTCGAATGAACATGTAAACTATATTCAATGGAAAAAAACAACTTGGACATACAGCCAAATGATCAACAGCATATCAGTTTGCAAGATGTGTAGGTGACCAAGTTAGTAAAGGTTATAGATCTTAAAAAGTTTAAGGGCAGTACTGGCAAAGGATTATAGAATAAAAGGGAGAAATAACAAAGTGAATTAAACACAGGCTAGATAACAAGAAACCAAGGGTATTTAGTTTATAAGTGGTCAGTACTTAAGGAGAAGTGGCTCAGAGTTCTCCAAGAGCAGCTCTTGGAACAATCAACATGAACAACCAGACAAAATTCAGAACTTCATAGTTTGCCAACCACACAAAATTGTGCAAGATGTCAATTCTCATAGAAACTGAACAACAGAGCAGAGGCGCTAACAACTCAGATATGGCATTTGATATGAAAAAATGTAAAAGTAGTAATACTATTGTGAAAATGCTACTTTTGATTACAAAGCAAAGCACATCAAAAGCTGATGAGGAAAAATATTTGGGAATGGCTGTTGGCCAGCATTTAAATTGTTCTGACAATGCTGGATGTCTGTTGGTCAGTCAAATGGAATATTGTGTACCTGTTGCCAGAAACATGTATTACACGTTTATGGATGTGAAAATAGCCACAAGTCCTCAGTTACTGGTCTAGGGACAGCATACATTGGTTCAGGTATTATTGATCCCAATAAGAGTGTCAATACACTCTCAAGTACTATTTTAGTATGCTACATCTTGTCCCACCTTCACAAAACAGTCAAGAAGCTTATCACCCAGGACAAAGCAGCCCACTTGATTGGCACCCCACCCACAAATATTCACTCCCTCCACCACTGACCAACAATGGCAGCAGTGTGTAACCATCTACAAAATGCACAACAGAAACTCACCAAGGCTCCTTAGGCAGCAACTTCCAAACCAATGACCACTATCATCTAAAAGGACAAGGGCAGTATCCTCCTCCCTCCACCCCACTAAAAGAAAATCCTGCAGAATAGGAACACAGGAAAAAGAGTAGGCAATTCAGCCCCTTGAACCTCTCCTCTAACCAAAGAGGTGATTGAAGAGTTGGGAAACCACAGTGCATCCTTGGTTTAAGCTGTTCGGTACTGCAAAAGTAATCAGACATTTCACCACTGGCACAAATACGCCCAATCATGCTATCAAGCAGTAGGCATAGGTTTTGACAAACTTGCTCATTGAGACCATCTCTCGTGAGAAAACATTGCAGCTGACCTGCCCATGTGGAAGCAAGCACCTAAAGGTAGTTCAGCATATTTTGAGGACCATCTACATCAAATTTGCAATATCCAACATGGCCAAAGGAATGACTGAGCTGGGGGAGCACCTTTACAAGGGCAATTAGGGTTGGCCTAACCAGTGACACCTACATCCTGTAAAAGAATAAAATTAATACTGCTCAAGTAAAAACTCTCAGTTTCTCCTGGTCAGCAGATGTTAGTTCAAAATAAAAGGCACGTAGTTAGATTAAGAGGTGTTTTTGGGGAATTCCTGAGAGCATGTGAAAGTGACCAACATGGTTGGGGAAAATCCCAAAGTAGATCCATCGAATTTCCCTCATTTATCCCTCCCTTCGCTCCAGATCAAACAAACAAAAGGAAGTTCCACTCTCAATCACTACCAAGTGATTAGTTCTTCAAAAATGATTGTCAGCAGGTGAATATACATGATTTTCAAACTTATGTGGGGGGATCCTTGAAATGAAGACACACCTAAGGACACCTGACAGCTGCTGGAAGGAAAATCATGTATACAATTCTAATAATTCATCATACAACAGAAACGATATGCTAGTTAGACAAACACAAAAAAAAAAATCAGCTCTGACAAACCTAACCCACTCTGGCATGTCAGTATGATAATCTACGGTCTATGTCAGGTGAATGCAGGATTCAATTCAACGTTCCTGTCGTCAAATAGATTGTTGGGGTTGACTGCCAAAAGCTCACAGAGAATAACCACTTAGTAAAATATCAAACTGTCTCTACAATAAATGCTTCATGAAGCCCAAATGTCTAACTTTCACACAAATAAAACAAGCAAAACAAGCCACCGCAATTCGTCTTCAACATTCACTGATGGAAACATTTATCGAATATACAATACTATGGTGATGATTAAAGAGAAACAGCTGTTTCCAGGCTAAAAATTCATTGCATTGTGACACCTTTATAATGAAAGAAATTAATTTCATGAAAATCGATTCTGGCAGGGTGTGGAGGGCATGAATTCTTGGACTGAATAACAAAACTCTTTTAATTAGCTCTGAATTTGGATAAAAAATAATCAGAAAATTGTTGGCTTAGCTCTTCTCTAATCAAATAACAGAAAATCTTTACAGAAAACAAGGTAGCATTGAGCCATAGAGCAAGCTTGAAATCAATAATGGTCTAAATATGATAAATCCCTGTAATATGCATATTCTTCTTCCTTTCCAATCTCAAACAAAACCTGCAACTTTATAAAACATCAAGGCTACACCTGGCCAACTGCAATTTTAGTCATACTTCCTATGGGGCACTGATAATTCATTAGGACGAGAACAGGGCAAAAAAAAAAAAAAATAGGTTCACCAGTTATAGCACAATGATGCTTCAGAGCCTAGATCAGAGACAATCAGGCAGACTGTGTTCAGATTCAGACATCGAACCTCAGGAAGGACAGAAAGGCACTGGAGGAACCATAACCAAAATTATACCAGGGCATAAAGGGTTAAATTAAGAGACTGGGTTGCAGAAACCTGGCTCGTGTCCCTTGACCTTAGAAGATCTGAGGGGTGATCTAATTAAAGTGTTTAAAATGATAAGGGGCTTCGATATGGCAGCAGCAGAGAAACTGTTTCCTTTGATAGGGGAATCCAGAGCAAAGGGGCATATCTGTAAGTCATTTAAAAGTGAAATCGGGAATTACTTTTGTCACAAACAGGTAGACATAGTCACTCCCCCAGAAAACTGTGGAACTGCAATTTTCAAGACAGGAACTGATAGATTTGTTAGGTAAAGGTATAAAGGGAGGTACTTACAAAAGGTGGGTCATTGGAGCTGCGGTGCAGATTGGCCACAATTTAATGGATTGAAGGGCCTTAATGTAGCTTAAGATTCATTTCTAACAAAATGAAAGGGGGGGTCAGATTTTGAGGGTAGAAGCAAATAACACAGCTGTTAATCAGTCTTGATTGTTGAGTTTATGACAAGAAATTGGACTCTCAAAATAAAGCTGCGATCTAGGAAAAAAACCTTGAGATGAGTCAATCAAGTTCCGGTACAGCGAAGGTCAAGTTTGTGTTTTTTTGTATTCTTCTTGTGGGATTAAAAATAATTAGGTAGAGTTGGTAACAGGAATCAATTGGAGCTTGAGTGCAACAAAATCAGGAAATTCACATTTAATGTAAAGTTTAAAATGAGCTCAAGTCAGCCAAGCGTTTTTTAACTTCTTGTATTTATATATGGCGTGTTCTGGGTTGCCTACAGTTTCCAGAGGTGGGCAAAATTTGAAACATGGCACTCAGAACAGACTGCTGGAAACCAAAGTAATTCATTACACTTAAGTCAGTCAGGTAGTACTGTTGACAAGCCAGAGAAATATAGCATGCCACCCCACCCCACCTCCTTGCCTGCCGCCACACACGTTTTCAGTCAGGTAGATTAAAAAGGCAAAATTAGTTCTACATTTATGAACTGTGCAAACATCAGTACAAAGTCAGAAATCATTACCAAAAGGTAGTGGCAGGAAATGCGAAGGCTCAGCACTACTTTTGTTCTTCTGCACTGTTACTTTCAGCAAGAGTTAAATGCATATTGCACATGGCCAATGTCAACATTACATTACTAATGATAAACATTCTTGAGATGACAAGAATTAAATGGAGAGTGACAATATTGGGAAGTTGTTGAAACACAAGGGGATGGGGTCTGAAATGACAGTTTGTATGTTCACAGCCTCAACGTTCTCAAGAACTTTCTTACAGGTTCATCAATTGTGATTGATCCTGAGGGTAGAAAACAAGAGAGCACTTTTTGAAATCACTGGTCTGTCCATCCCTAGTTTAATTGAGTATTACATTAGCAATTCTGACTGAGGTCTTCAGCCTGTGCTGTCCCACCACCCCAATCAAGTCCTCCAAGGATTCATGGGTTACAGAAGAGTGATGGGGTGGGCAGTAGGGAAATCAGAGTAGAAAGGCAAGGAATAATCGAAAATAACATAAAAAGGAAAAATCTTCAATCCAGTGTCTCAGTACCAACCACTAAATGTCCCAACATCTTAATGGGGCAAAATGCACACACGTACAAGACAAAAACCTTCACAAGCCAACACTGTGGAAGGGGGCAAGGAGGAAAAAATTAAACATTTACTCATTCCCAGCCTCTGACTTGTTCTTGCAGCCACTGGTCCAGTTAAGTTTCTGGTCAAAGGGTCATCTCAGGATGCTCTAACATTATCTAATAACAGGATGACGAAAGATAACACAGAACATGTACTTAAGAAACTTCAATCATTAGGTGACAGAATGCTGCAGATTGAATGGTTACTCATTTACTGCTGCAATTGCTCACAAACCAAATTCTGCTGCTGACAAGAGTGAAAAAAGGTACACTCTTCCTATTAAGCATTTTCAGAATAGCATTGAGGCGCACCTCGGAGCACTTTTTCTACCTCCATCCTGTCAGTGGAGCCAAGGCCTTATGTTTGTTTGGCAATCAAGGAAAAAAATAATTTTAAAGAAATAGAATACAATCATGAACCTGTCTGAATTTTTGATTGGCAAGGGAGTCAAGGGTATAGAAGGTAGGAAGGAATGTGGATTTGAGGCTACAATCAGATCAGCCATGATCTTATTAAATGGTAGAGCAGGCTCAAGGGGCCAAATAGCCTCCTCCTGCTCCTAATTCGTCTGTTCCTATGTATGTACTCCCTCCAGTTTAAAATCAGCCCAAGTGCATAGAACATACCTGGATCAGAGTAGTCAATGCAATTATTAAATTAGTAACAAAAACAAAAAGGTCATCAACTCGAAACCTCAACTCTGTTTCTCTCTCCACAGATGCTACCTGGCCTGAGTTTTGAGCATTTCTTTTTAATTTAAAGATTCCCAGCATCATCAGTATTTATTATTAAATAAAATATTTTCTCCGAATTCTGAATGTGGCTAAAAATTTCTGTCTCATAATCTTCAGTTAACAAGAGTTGTGTCATAGTTGTTTTACAGCTAAATGCAGTTGCTATAACTGGAGAACAACTAATGTACACTGAGCTATCTTCCAGACCACAAACAGATCTGCAGTCATCTGTCAGCAGCTGAAGTTTGTGGTTACTGTTAACACCATGGCAACAGAGAATACAATCCAGCAATTTTATAAGCATGACGACCAGCACACACCCAATGTGCCCTACTTTTGAGAAAGTGCTGTTTAGTTTATGAGGATATTTTAAACTGAGTAAATGGATTTGGCTCAGTTATTCCAATGATTACGGTTCCATTGTTTTTTTTCTCCCCCATCACACCCCCCCTACAAAACGGTAATAAAAAACTGAAATTGAGCTCAAGCTATAGCGAAGAAAAATAATATATCTTACCTCACGACTACAACCACTACTACTCATACAGCAATACTATGAGCAGGAATACAAGAAGATAGCTAAAGTCCACCTTATTCTACCAGGCCGAGACTGGCGTTTACTGGCCAATAATGCCAATGAGAGGCCTGCTGTACTTTGAGGGAACCCAGTGTGGAGTGGCCCAGATTATTTACATGGAGCCCAGAAGTACATGCATCGTTTGGGCTTTGCTTCAGCTGAACCTGGTGAAAGTGGACAGAGCCAGCATGGTGCACACTCCAACCAGTTGTGTCCCAAAGTAACAATTGAGTCCAAGTCTGATTTGCTTTGCAAGAGAACCTATAGCTGAATCAGACAGGGATTCCAGTCGTAGATCTTTCTGAAGATGGAGATAGCCAATCGGGGAAGGACAAGTGAGGTTTTCCACACTATCTTAGTGGCACTAATGTCCTGTTTCTATTGTCTCATATAGGATGCTTGGCTCTATAGCAGCACTCAGGTTTAAGTCCCAGTCCAGAACTTGAGCAGGTAATCTAGGTTGACAGTCCTGTACAGAGAGTTCTGCATTGTTGGATGTACCATCTTTCATGTTGAACCGAGAGCTCATCTGTCTGTTTGGGCACATGCAAAAGGTCTATATCATTACTGTGTCATGACATGAAAGGTTTGCTATAAAAGTAAATTTGTCTTTCAGATCAGCAACCATGGAAAAGGAAATTTTATATTTATTTAGTGGCTTTAACATAATAAAATATCCCAAGCAACTTCACTGGAGCATTATAGGCAAAATTTGACCCCATGTGGCCCAATGCTTGGTCAGAGATAGAGAGACAGAGGTTCAGGGATTGAAATCCAGAGCTTGGGGTCCAGGCAGTTGCCACAGCCATCATTGGTGCAGCAATTAAAATCAGGAATGCTCAAGAGGCCAGAATTAATTGAGTGCAGGTATGAGTGTGTTATGGGGCTGGAGAAGGTTAGAGATAGGGAGGGACAAGCGTATGGAAGGACTGAAAAACAATTAGGAGGATTTTAAAAATCAAGGTGTTGCTTAACCAGGAGCCAATATATGTCAGCAAGCAAAGGGGTGATGGTAAATGGCATCTGATGCAAGTAAGGTCACTGGCAACATAATTTTGGATGACCTCAAGTTTATGAAGGGTAGAAAATGTTGTTTGAAAATATGTCAGAAATAGCATATTATTTGAAACAATGGAAATGCCTAATCACTTCACAATATTTTTATAGAGAGAGGATTGCAAAAGACACGGTGGTTTCTTAAATTTTACACCAGGGCAACAATATCAGATAAAAGATGTTATTCAACCATTCAGCAAAAAGCATCAATTCAATTTAGGTCTTATTATGATTGATGAGAAGCACTGTTATTTGTGCGTGCACTTCCACCTGCAACTTTGACAGTAATATTTACTTCCAAAAATATAAATGCACATTTGTTAGACATGCCTTTACATGCTGGGCCTTTTATCATCAATCCACAGATTAATAAAGACACCAGAGGCTGTGGAGCGACTGCTGTGCTGTTTTCCCACTCACCCATTTGGAAAAAAAATACACAGAAACAAGCAGCAAAGTTCATGCAAAACATTGGGAAGTCAAGAAAGAAACCAGCATCTGAAAATAAAAACAAAAAGGCTAAACCAGAAAGTGCTGCAAATGGTCAGCAGGTCAGGCAGCAGCTGTGGAGGCACAAACAGGTCACTGACCCGAAATATTTGCTTTATTTCTCTCTCCACAGATGCCGCCTGAGCATTTCCAGCATTTTCTGTTTTCATTTTAGATTTCTAGCATCAGCAGCATTTTGCTTCTGTAAAGCTGGCAACTTTCTGCCAAAATATTGAGATTAACAGTACCAAAATACCACTCAACCAATTATAACGATATTCTGTCCCATAATCATTACTTATTTTTTGGAATGGGATTTCTGCAATGACATTAAAATCTGAAGCTTGCGCTTCAGTTACAGTATAATTGTCTTGATAGAGAGTTGACATCTCAATTAGATTTTTTAGAAAAGGTTTAAGTTTTATAGGTCAGGGATCCTGCCATGTTAACAAAACTAAAAGAAATGCTCTCCTGTCATTAAATTCAGCAAAAATCTAAAGACATCGAGGCAAAATTCTTTATTGAACCCAACTTCTCAATTCCAAATCATGGGGGGGGGGGCGCGTGTGAGAGAGAGAGAGAGAGAGAGAGAGAGAGAGGGGTGGTGGTGGTCCTCAACAGGTTTTCAAGTTTCAGAGCCTGCAGTAGTAGGAGAACTGGGATCAGTGCATGCATGTGTTTGTAGACAAACTATTAACATAACCATATACTGGAATGTTATTCAAGTTGCAAGGTAATGGCTAGTAATGGATCAGCACAGATCTATACAGATTAAATTTCAGAGAATTTAGGATATCGTACTCAAACTTATTTTTGCATTTGGATTGATGAATCATGCTGTTGCATTACTGAAAATCCACTTACAGGTACTGTTTGTATTAACTGCAGAATTAGAATTGCCCTTCTTTTAAAGAGCTAAGCCCCAAGACCACATAGATCTCAAACTATGTTGGAGTCCCCTTTGGGTGGAAAAAAATCTAAAGTTCCTCTTCCCTGGTCTTCTATTTATTTTGTGCCCCAATTCCCCCTCTGCCCCTCCTAGACATCCTGTTTAATCTTTCAATCATTTAATTGCAGATAGTTTAAAAGCTGAATTCAAATAGATGTTGTCTAGATTGCTGGTCCAGTGATCCATTTAAAAGAAAGTCAGGAAAAAACCTGAACAGGAACGGTGGATTACCCATCTCCCACAGTGTAGGGTTAGGAGAACAAAGATAGCCCAGGATTGGAAGCCTCTCAATGATCAGCCCTGGGAATATTTATGCTTTGTTTGACTATTCCTAATATTCATAGGATGACATTTGCTTCAGTTGTAATGTATAGGTAGTGCAAGGATTTCTAATCCAAGGTGACCCTTGTTAATAGGCAACTATGACCTCCTTGGAGGAATCAGATGTAATTGGTCCTTAATCTATAAAGAGTTTGGCACCAGTCTGTGGAGACATATTACTGTTTCTGCCAGTGAACTCTTGGCTTCTAAGGGCTTAAAAGGTATTCTCAGCACTACCATGGTGTCAATTCAAATCGCCAAGTCCTCAGCACAATGCAGTGCCAGTATCCTCTCAGCATCTTTTCAGTACTGATGGACGCTCTGCAATACCCAACTGGAATGACTAGATTTCTTAAGCTCAACTGTGGTTGTTTATCATGTTGACTGATGTTGGAAACATGATATGGTCATTTTTTTTTAATTACAAGTGCATTTCACGCACAAGGCAAATTTGGCAAGTTGAAATGGCATGTTGCAGTATCAGCATTTTATGCAACAATTGAAAGTGTCCGCAATGTGACTCGCCTACAGCATTTTGCACAGTATTTCAGAACTCTGTTGGAAATTTGGGCTGACATACTGACCCAACACAAGTTTATTTTGATACAGGCAACGTACAATACAGATCAGGGTAGAAAGGCATTCTGTACAACCAGGCTGGGGCAAACAGCCCCTCAGAGTGCAAAATTCTGCCATGCACCCCAATATGACAATAGTCTTGTTCCAACTATTGTCTGCTTTATTTTGTTTGTTCCAATTGTCTAAGGATTAAACACTGGTATTTTATGACCAAAAGAACATCACTTTACTTTTCTTCTAAATGCCTGCCCCATAGTGAACAGTGTAGTAATATTGAAGTTGGTTATCCAAGATCAACTGACACTGACAATTTAATATTCCACCACCCACTCCTACCAACCCCAACAAGAAACCTGAAAAAGAAATGCAAAAATCTGGACAAGTCAGGTTAAGTAACAGAATACCCAGTGCCTGACTAATCTAATCAATCCCTGCAGTGACTGAAGACTTCATGCCAACTTTTGCTCCTCACATCACACATCTTGTTGCCAAAGAACCTTTAGCAAACTGGCATGATGATGCAAGGTCTTGAGGCTTTCCATGAGACAAATATGGTATCTACAACTTTGCAGCACTTCAATGTGCATACTGCTTTCCCAGGACCCATCAAGATAAGCTGTACCCTCTGGTGTATGGAGCGAACAATTTAATTTACAAGCAAAGAAAGCCTGACATGGATTACCAAGAGTATTTCAAATTTAATCTACACCATGCATTTTGTTTGACAGGTCTGCCAAGGAAAATGAGAAGACTAAGCTGGTCTGTCATGCTTTGATGTGCCACCTAGGGAAAGGCACTGAGAGATAATACATTTCAAAATAAGGAAAACAGAACAAGGGAATTACTGTGCAAAGTTAGATGGCCAAATCAGCTGGGAATACATATTTAAATGAACACAATGAAGAGTTCAGATCGAACCCACCAGCACCAAATCTTCACCGGTTTTTTTTTTAAATCTAAATTCTCCAGCAGTGAAAGGAAACAAATGCCTCTTACAACCAGGCGTAAATGTACACCTGATTCTAAGATAGATTTGGACACCAGATCAACAAATTCACTCATGTATACAACCTAAACTCCATGTTCAACATTTAAACATGAAATCCTAACCAGAGGAAAGCTCAATTATCCAGTTCTAAAAAAAAAATCAGCACTTGAAAATATAATTAAACTGTCAAATTTAACCTGCAGACAGTAATAAATGTTAGAAATCTTAACTTCTATTCAACAGTTTTGTGATACGTTTTCTGCAGATTTTGTTTAGACTGAATTACAGAATTATTAAATGGGCTGTGGTACAAAGAGTTGCAAATCCCCAGTTTACAGAAATTCTGATTCAAATATAATTCAGACGCAAACATACAAATTTCTTGGCAAACTGGTAACACAATTAGAGATCAACCATAATAAACTGAGCCAGGAATGTCCATGTGCAGAGACAGGGGTACTTTGTGCCATTTTCGAATGGAATCCATGGCGGCCAAGGATCCAAAATAATGACGTCCACTTCTGCTAAGTCAGTAAAGAGGTTTTCTTGATAAATTTGATATTCTAGCCCTAGTAGACAAAACATTTTTGGTGTTTTAAAGCAGACTGAACAGTACATTGAAAAGAAAAAGTATAGGGCATTCAATTCTCTTCTGAGGAAGGAAAAGGAAAATCAATGGTCAGTTTACTATGCTGTGCAAAATGTACATAATCCAGAAAAGGTTTAAAGAATGGAAGAAAAGCTGCTGTATCCAGAGTTTTTTTCCTATTTTAGTAAAGAATCATATAACTAAAGGGCTATGCTGATCAGTTCTGAATGCATTTCAATCAGCGCACCATTTTAAAATGATTAATCTACAGTTGAAAATCCCAAGAGTATTTAACTTTTATTTAAAAGAAAGCTGATATTTGGCAAAATTTCAAGGTTATTCAAGTCATGTTGGCAAATAACTCTGTAAATTGCCTGTATAGAGGAAAAATAGCCACTGGCTAACTTTAATCATGTAACATAATGCAGAACTGGAATATGAGGTCCCATACTTCATTTTCATATTTTGCAGCAAATCAAAGTTCTGATGAAAGGTCACAGACCTGAAACGTTCACTCTGTTTCTCTCTCCCCTGATGCTGCCAGATCTGCTGCATATTTCCAACATTTTTCTACTTCAGATTTCCATCATCTGCAGTATTTTATTTTTGTATTAGAGTGCATTACTTTGCCAATAAAATTGTACCAAACACCACAAATTTCTGGAACAGTCACTCTTGCACTTTGAATGTAATTCACCGTGTATAATGTTTCTGTTTGAACTTAAGTTCTATGTCACATTGCTTTCAAGAACATAAAACTTCTGAAATTAAACACTGCACATTGGAATTTTTTTTTGATGGTCTTGCACAATTTTGATAACATAGTCAAGATCAACGTTTAGAAGGGAGCTGAAGTTGAGACTGGGGCACTATTGACTCCTGCTATTAATAAGCAGACCTTTCAGCCTGACAGAGTGGCGAGTGGCTTCCTCCTCACTCCTTCAGTCAAGGCAGGCAATACAAAACAACGGGCAATAAAAATGGAATACATGGAATCCGAATTGACAATCTGCTCTTTGCCTGTGGAGAATAATTTAGTATTGATACTACAAACTTACCTAATGCATGCCTTTGTTACCTGTAGACTTACCTATCTAACTAGATCTGTCCCCTCCCAGCCTATCTTCCACCTTTCGTAAATTTGAGGCCACCCAAAACTCGGCAGCACGTGTCCTAACTTGCACCAAATTCTATTCACCGAACACTCCTGTGCTCGTTGACTTACACTGCTCCTAATCCGGCACTGCACTGGTTTTAGAACTCCCACCATCATTTTCAAATCCCTCCATGGCCTCGTGTCTCCTCACCTCTAACCTCCTCCAGCTTTTTTTCCCTCCGAGATCTCTGCCCTTCTCCAATTCTATTCTCTAATCCTAAATTTTCTTCACCAATTGGTCCATGTACCTAGTTGCCAAGGCCCTGAGTTTTGGAATTCCACTTCTAAACCGTTCCGCGGTTTGACCACTCCATTTCCCTCTAATATAAAAACAAAAAAACTGCGGAAGTGTTTCTTAAAAGATACCTTTTCAACCAACAGTTTTGTCCCAATGTTGCCTTAAGGGGCTTAGTGTCAATTTGTTTAATAACTTTCCTGTGCAGCATTTGTGAGCTTTTACTGTGTTGAAGATGCTATACAAATGGAAATTGTTGTATAGAACACATATAAGACCTTGCTCAACTAAAGTCAAGTTGCTAGCAAGTGATTCATCTCACTTCCTCTGCTCCTCCACCTCCCAACCAAGTTTTTATTTTCCAAAAATGCTCTTAATTAATAGAAGACTGACGTTGAGGTTAAATGATAGCAGAACGCAGCACAACACTAGGGGAATACAAAATTAACACAATCTAAGCCCTGTGTCTCTGGAATATCAGTCCAGAGACTGGTGTTCCAAAGTCCCAGGGTAATGCTCTGGGGACCTGGGTTCAAATCCCACCATGGCAGATGGTGAAACTTAAATTCAATAAAAATCTGGAATTAAAAATCCAATGACCATGAAACCATTGTCGATTGTTGTAAAAACCCACCTGATTCACTAATGTCCTTTAGGGAAGGAAATCTGCCATCCTTACCTGGTCTGGCCTACATGTGACTGACTCTTATAAAAAAAAAGCCCTCTGAACAGTGCAATTAGGGATGGGAAATAAATGCTGGCCTAGCCAGTGATGCCCACATCCCATGAATGAATAATCTTTCTTTAAATGCTGCTGCCCAACCCAAGTACTTCCAGCATTTTCGGTTTTTATTTCAGATTTCCAACATCTGTAGTATTTTGCTTTTGTGTCACACATGCTTTGTGTTATACTCTTTGTATTGATTGGTTTATTAATTATTCAGCAACAGGCTTCCGCACTCTCTCTCTTTCCCCGGAGAGAAAAATAACGGGCAGATGTTTAGTTTTAAACAAATCTATCTGACTTTGATATGATAAGTTAGAATTGAAATCAAATCCATAATAAGCATCGCAATGAAGATTTTTCCACTAACTATTCACAAATGTTATTTTATTTGATCTCATTCCAGAATATTTTCCTTGTGAGCCAGGCTGAAGAATTTCTATCAAACAAGTCACCAGGGAGCATACAACTTCCTTTTCACTTTATTTCTACTTTTCTTTGGAAAGAAAGTTTTAAGGTGTGGGCTAAAGGCTGTCAAGAGATGGGTTGAACCAGCTTCCTCCTGCACCTAACTCCCAGGCTCATCACATCAAGAAAGGTACTGATCAATCTCGAAACAGGCTAAAACAGTTTATATATCTTTTTATTACATTTTTAAAATTTAAATATATATTCCACACGACAGTAAAAAGAAAGCTGCATTTATATAGCATCTTTCACTTTGTCGGAACGTCCCAAAGTGCTTTACAACCTATTAAATGTGATCACCATGGTCATGTGTGAAACGTCACAGCCAATTGGCCCACTAAAGTTATACAAAAAGCAATGAAATAAGGATCAAGATAATCTGCTTTATTGATCTCATTTGGGGGATAAATTGTCCAGTACATTCCCCTGCTTTTTTTTCATACATTGCTATGGGATCTTTTAGGCCCTCCTGAGAAGAAAGATGGGACCTTGGTTTAATGTCTCATCCAAAAGACAGTGCAGCACTGAAATGTCAGCCTAGATTTTGTGTTCAAAACTTGTAGTGGATTTGTTTTCCCAGTACATTGTGAAGCTTTACTTGGGAGTTGATGCACTTGGTCACAGCCTTTTGTTGAGCACAGCTTGTTTGGCCAGTTCCCTGGACAGCCTCCAGCACACTGGTTCAGAACTCACAGGAGCTGACGGCGTGGCATTTTTTGTAAGTGACAAGGCAAGAAGTGCTGTCCATGATTTACTCTAAAATATTTTGCACAAAGGAGTTCTATGACGCTCCTGACCTTGGAGGAGATGTCAGTGTTGTGGTTAACCTGCTTCTTGAAGGTGTAAATGGAGTAACTCTTCTTCAACTTTCTTTGCTTTTTACCCTTTTCTGGTGCTTTATTCAAGGTTTGTTGCAGCCCTTCGTGGGAGCGACTTTCTTCTCCTCAGGTATTTTAAAACTTCATTTCAAACAAAAAAAAATCTCCAACCATGCGACTCAAAGGCAAGAGAGAGCACAGCTGATAACCTTTAATCAGCAAAACTCACTCAACATTTTATGCTTTATTTCCCCTAATTTTTGTGTTCACCGAAGTAAGTGATGTTATGGCATGGAAATGGAACACTTATTTCAGATATTCAGTGTTAGCAACAAGCACATCTAGATCACTCCATTCAAAAAAATTGCAAACAGATCTGCCTAGACATTGCTCACATCAAGTTGGAGGAAATGTTTTTGTCTGTTTTTTAAGCAACAGCATTACACCATCATAAAATGCAAATTGTACTAGTCTGCTGCTAATGTGGAGTTGTGCCTCTGTTAGGGCACAAAGTCTGATCGTTGTTAAGTACACAGTTTCAGGTCAGAATTCAATTGCTGTTTTGGTATGGCAACTTTGAAAATTGAAAAGTGTTTCTGAATTCTAGGTCAAATTTCAAGCACCCAGCATTAAATGACTACCTTTTCCTTCCATCTGTCGCTCAGTGTGACACTCTGTAATGTATGCATGTTAAGAGCAAGGCTTTGATGAGTGGATATTACAAGGTCACAATAAACAAGCTTTCTCTATACTTAAATGAGCTTTAAGGTAGGTTTTACTATAATTTTCTCAGAGTTGCAATCAGCTTTAAAAACTATTCTCATCCCTCGATCAAAAATTGAGTAAATGCATTAGTTGCCAATTTTTAATTTCAAACCTTACAAGATGCAATGTTCCATTTATGTTAGCATGAAGCTGGCCAAAGCAAACACAGACAACCTTGAGAAACTGTATTGAAACCCTTTTTTAAATAAGCAACCCAACTGTAAATCAGTTTCTCAGCTCTCAGGTAAAAGTTTCACAAAAAAGTACAATGTCAACATGCACAGTGGCTGCAGATTGTCTGCAAATCCACCCTGCAGAATAATCAAGGTGGGTTCAGCGTTCATAATAATCTAGCTAACATATATTGGCTCCACCACCATATCCTCCTAAAATCTATTGCCCCTTCTGCTAGTAAGGAAAGTACAGTGTGGCAAGAACTTAAGTGCAATAATTAAGATTGGCAGTTATCCAAAATTCCTAGATACCGACATAAAACAGCCATAAACTTATAATCTTGTAATATCATTCAATGGGCTCACGAGCTACTCCAATAAATAACAGGCTTCATCAAAAATGGCAGTGTAAGAGAATGTTAGTGAAACCAAAAGCAGAACAGATTTGGTGAGAAGTGAAGTGAAACTCAATGAAGTGATAAGCCAGATAGGTGACACAAATTATCCACAAGAGTCTAGATAACTTGCACCTTTAAAAAGGGCATTAGCTTGAAAGGTATCTTCAGTGGGTAAGTGTAAGTCAGCAGAATACCACATCTAGATGTCAAGTTTAACAATAGCACCAACATTTATCTAAAGGAAATGGGTATAAGTAGACAGAGGCTCTGTATCCTACATCATGTATCTTACATTACAATATTCTGTGTCAAGGTGTTAAGACAAAATATTAAAGCCGTCTCATGCTTTATTTATACACAAAATGTTGATTGTTAACTAAGGCAACTCAAACTGCAAATAACTCCTCAAACTGAATAACTCAATACTTCCCAACATTTACATTTCTCTATGCTGATGCAGAGTAACATTACTAGCAACCTAAAGGCCTATTGCTTATGCAAACACAGAACAAAAGAACAACAATTCAAACTCCAGATTTGCACAAGTCTATAACAAATCTATTACTACATGATCTTCAAAACAGATGTACTCTATACATTAGAACTGTAGTTAATCCGCAGCTCAACATACAAACCATCCATATTTTAAACTACTTTGCATAATCCTATATTTATACCTTCAGTAATGACCACCAATATTTTCATATACTGGTTTCTAAACAGAAGAGTTCAATGTTCAAATTTTTAACAAATCAAACCATTTACAGTATCAGAATAGTATAAAGTTCAATGCAAATTTGGTATTGTTCAGATTTGTGCGAGTGCATATAATTTTAATATTACAGGGCAAAAGCCCAACGGTGAGAAGAAGGTCAAGAATAGTGAGTATACAAAGTTACGGTGAAATTGAGTTTTAAAAAATCAATTCTATGATGTTTATAACTAAATTTTCCAAAATAGCTTATTAAATTACCTTTCCAAAAAATTAGCCAACATTCCTAGACCAGAATATTGTGAAACACTGAGTGGAGCTCTCTTCAGAGTAGAAATGTTTATAAATTCAGCAGTTGTAACTATATAAATTAAGCTGTGTGCATCAAAGAGGTTTTTACTTTGTGTTTGCGATTTCTGCTTTCCATTCAATCTGCTAGGATGAACCACTATAGTAGGGCTGACCACTGGCTGTTCCTAACCTCAGGAAAACCAGTCTTTAAACGCCAGGTAATTCAGTTATTTACAATTAGTATTTATTTACTGGATTGCCTCGCTTGAATTTTGCAGTCTTCAAGCTTTGTAAAGGTTTTCTTGGAAAGGTTTTTTTTTAAAAAAGTGTTTTGTCTCATTGGTGAATGAACATTAAACAGGAACACCAAGCAGCATTAGAAAAGTCAGTAACTTGAGAAACATGTAAACTAATGGAAAAATAGATTTACAGGGCAATTAATGCTCTATGGCACAAGAGAATATTTCGACCCACAAAGAATCAAAAGTTGGGAAATCCTGAAGTACCAAATACAGCAGTAACTCATTTTACAAATCAGCCTTTACCAATAATAAATTGTACTCATTCGCTTTCCTGTATCAATTGGCTCCTGCTAATCATAACTGTTGATAGTCTAATTTTTAGCAGAGCTTAATCAGATGCAGACTCCATGACAGCATTTAGAAACTTAGCAGTTCACTTGCAGGTCACTGTCTAGACTAACAACCAACAAAATGAAAAAAGGATTTTACTTCTGTTAGAAATAGAGTATAGAGTTTATTAATTTATAACCACAGAGGCCATGGAATTATTTCAATTTCTTTCCTCTCTCTAATCTTAGTCAAAGCAACAAATTAATCTCTCATATGCAATGAACCCCTTACAAGAAAATTGCAAATCTGACGGGTTTACTTAATCTCTCCCATCTCTAGAACAATTTTGTTTGTGATTCCACAGTACTTAGGTAGTGTGCTAACATGTGGCATATAAGGAGACTGTACTTGTTTCACAGTTTGGGGAATGGAGTTTGCTGTGTGACATCTGTTTAGCACCAAACCTCAACAAATAATGTGGTTTTGGTCATATGGTTAGGCACAGTCTATCAGATGAGACGTAAAATTCAGGTCTTCACCCTGTCTTCCTACTCATGTGGATGTCTCCCTCCTAGTCTACATTCTTCCCTGAAGCAAGAGGGAATAGATTAGCTGACTATTCATCTAATTAGTTGCTTTCTGGATCTTGCCGTGTGTAAATCGGCTGCTGTTTTGATTACACAATAATAGAACAACACTTCAAAAGTAATTAGTTGGCTGTGATATGCACTAGGATGTCCTGAAAATATGAAATATGCAGCATAAATGCGAGTTTTTTTAAGCAAAGAATAATCAGATGCAAGAAAGAAGATGAATGGTAACCATGTCATTTGTCTAGACATTAACCAGGAGGAGGATTGTTTCCAAGATTCTGTTTTATTGCCATATAACTAAGTTGCAATATTTGGATGAACCAGTCAGAAAGAGTGCAGAGATCAAGGATATTCATTTGCTGATCAATGCCCAATACAACACTTAGAACACTGGATGGCTATTATAAAGAGGCAGTGGATGCATACAATTCTATTTACTACTCATTTAAAAAAAAAATTTCATCACCAACTGGAAATTAGAGTTTTACAAACACCTAATTACATGTCTATAAACACAAATGCAAGGTGCTTGGTCGACAGCTTTTTGCCTCTTCATTACACACAAGCAATGCAACATACCAAAAAGTGTTATAGGCAATAAATGTTACAAAAATACATTTTCAATTTGTTCAAACCATGGATAAGGAACTAGTAATTATAAATAACTATTTATTTTAAAGCTTTTAGAATGAACAAGCAACACAATTGTTCAATCACTATAACCATCCCGTTTGTGCTAGTGCCTGAAGAGATTTTTTATCAATTCCCTGCATTCCCAAACAAATAATTAACAAAATAAGAAACCACACTCACAGGATAAGATGATGATATCTTTCAGGGTTGTACGGTCAATTTTGCTTCCCAATTCAAAATGACTGCCAGTAAACTCAAGATGGATGTTAAGATCAGGAATGTTGTACAATTCAGATGAAGTGCAGGACTTCGTACAAGTTCTGAGGATCTCTGGCAGCTTTGTAAAACTCAGACTTGTTCAGTTACACAAGATCAACTGATAAATGTGCAGATCCATCAAACCTACACCCAGATAATAACTTCAGGATGCTGGAATCTGCCTGCCTGGAAAGTGAAGTGGGGTGTGGAGGTGGATGGCAGGAAAACAGGGAGAGAAAAAAAGGGATTGCTTTTATTCTTTCATGAAGTGTGGGCATCATTGGCTATGATAGCATTTATCAGCCAAGCGCAATTACCCTTGAGAAGGTGGTGGTCCACTTTCTTAAAGCGCTGCAGGCCATGTGGTGTAGGTACACCAGAGTGCTGTTAGGAAAGGAGTTCCAGGATTTTGACCCAGTGACAGTGCAGGAATGATAATAGAGTTCCAAGTCAGGATGGTGTATGACTCTGAGGGGAACAACCAGGTAATGCTGTTCCCATGCAGCTGCTGTCCATGTCCTTAGAGGTGGTAGAGGTCTTGGGTTTGGAAGGTGCTGTTGAAGGAGCCTTGCTGAGTTGCTATAGTGCATCTTGTAGATGGTACACAGTACTGCCACTACGTGCCGGTGGTGGAGGGAGTGAATATTTAAGGTGGTGCATGGGGTGCCAATCAAGCGAGCTGCTTTTGTCCTGGATGGTATCAAGCTTCTCAAGTCCAGAAATACAATGTTAGTAATTTACTGCAGAACGAAGGCCAGTTCCTCAAAGATATCCAGGTCAATCTCTGGAGCTATGATATTTCATTCCATCAAAAAGTTCAACACTTGCTTGTCCTCATCATGATGTAACTCATTTAGCTTATCTCATTCTTCACTGTCACCTTTAACAAGATGAAAGTTTTAACTCAAGGATAAGGTAGCTTTGACGCCTTATTTAATAAGTTACGACTGTCTAGAGTACATAAAGCAACCTCAAGAGAATAGATAATTTTATTTTTCCTTTGCATGTCTATGCAAGGAAAAGTACACGGAAAAGAAATCTCATCATGGTTTGGTAACACTGATTTTGATAACTATACAATTCCTGCTTATTGAGTAGTGTTTTGTAACCATTCAGACTCAGTGATACCTACTTGCAATCTTAATGTTATGTGCAAGTTACTATAACTTTATACAGTTTACTTCCTTCAAACATTTACATTTGGCAAGTAAAGGAAAGCAACTCCAACCCATATAATTTCAAAAAGTCAGAGTACAACTTGAAAAGTAAATGCACTGTTTGGTATTCACCCACACATTAATGCTAAGGCCTTCATAGAAGCTCTACATCAGGCTACATTTTTGATCAAAATTGAAGTCCTCAAACGTATAGATTTATTTAAGCAAATACATTTTGGTGGTAAAACACAGGCCTGAATATTCTGCTTAATGTCAGCAGACTCAAAGAAGCAAGATAAAAGCAAAATACTCTAGATGCTGGAGATCTGAAATAAAAACAAAGTGCTGGAAAAACTCAGTAGGTCTGGCAGCATCTGTGAAGAGAGAAACAGAGTTAACATCAAACAGCGGCCATATTGGACTCAAAACATTAACTCTGTTTCTCTCTCCTGCACTCCACAGATGCTGCTAGACCTGAGTTTTCCCAGCACTTTGCTTTTACATCAAAGAAGCAAGATCCTTAAAATATTAGATCAAGATCTCAAAGGGTAACATAGAAGACATTAGTCAAGGATAAACAGAACCTCTGCAAGACAAGTATCTGAAGAGCAAATTAAACAATTCAGACACCATCATTTTACAACTGACTTTTAATGGTGAGGATTTGATGATAGTATGCTCAGCTGGGTTCTGGAAAAATGACTTGGGAATGAAGTATCAGGAAACATAAAATGAGGAAAAACAAAATGACATGCAGCTTATTATTATTCACTCAATGACCTAATGGCAAATGTTGCTCCTGCAATACCATTTTACTTATGCTTTCTGAAGGCGAAGGATGGGAATTTAAGGCATGTGAGCAAATACCCATCTGACATAAATAGCTCTCAGATAGATTCACATTTAAAACAGTGAGGCCAGTGTCTTGTGATAAATACAAGTCACATATAATAAAGACTATTCTTAGATCTAGTAACTAGTCAACTAAGGAAGTTAAATACGACATGATCCAGAAAAATATACAGAACTAAATACATCAGTGCAAGCATGACATCAAACTGTATTAAAAGCAATACTGCAAGGAGTTAAATAAAATTGCATTACTAAAAACAGGTAGTAAGAATGACTACTTATATTATGTGGACATTTTAATGACTTCAAAAGAATCAAGAATCTTAGCCCTGAAAGATACATTTCAAAAATTTTTCTCCTTTTGTAATTAAGCATTGGCTGCACATTTGAACAGATTGTAAAAACAGCTTTTTCAATGATCATTTTTTCCCTCAATGCTTACGCACATTGAAAATAATAGTTTAGTGCTCCTGCATGGACCCCAAACAAGTCCATTTTTGTGAAATATTTATCAAGCTAAACGCTGAATCAAATCTGTAATCTAAACCAATGTCAAATCTGTAGAACCACTGGCAAAAGAATATTGTCCTTTCCCACAAATAGTATACATTATCAGATGCAACACCTCCCTTTAACATCCTCCTTTCCCATTGTCCAGGACTGCAAGCATGCCTCCCAGGTAAAACAGCAATTTACTTGTGCTTTCAATCTAGTACACTGCATCCACTGCTCCAGATGCAGTCTCCTCTCTACAGGGAAAACAAATGTCCCACTTTACAGAGCACCTTCATTCAGTTTGCAAACGTGACCTCTGGATTTCTGATGACTTGTCATTTTAATTTACTGCCCCAGTCCATAGTCAGTTCCCTAAACTCTTCCAAAGAAGGTCAACAAACTCAAAGAATAGCAAAACAAAAACAGAATTACCTGGAAAAACTCAGCAGGTCTGGCAGCATCAGCGGAGAAGAAAAGAGTTGACGTTTCGAGTCCTCATGACCCTTCGACAGGTTCATGAGGACTCGAAACGTCAACTCTTTTCTTCTCCGCCGATGCTGCCAGACCTGCTGAGTTTTTCCAGGTAATTCTGTTTTTGTTTTGGATTTCCAGCATCCGCAGTTTTTTTGTTTTTACCTCAAAGAATAGCAATTCCTCTATGTTAGAGGCTTTGCAGTCTTCCAGACCCAACATTAAGTTCACCCATTTCAGATCATAACCTCTGCCCCCTTTATTCCAGATAACAGCCATTGGTAATGATTCCACCATTCCCATTTACTTGACCCAACCAGTCTCCAACCACCTCCTCCTCGCCTGGCTGAACTTGTTCTCACATTAGGAAACGTCTTCAACTCCACTCGCTTTCCCCAGATAAAAGATGCGGCTATGGGTACACACACATGGATCCTAGATATGCCTGCCTTTCAGTGGGATATGTGGAACATTTCTTGTCCCAGTTCTACTCAGGCCCCCATCTCTCACCTCTTTTTCCATTCTATTGATGACTGTAACACGCTGCATCTCGCTCTCACCCCGGACTGGAAAATACCATCAACTTTGCTTCCAATTTCCACTCTTCTTCTGGTTCAACTAAGAATCTCCCCTTCCCATCCTTCACTTCTCAGAGGCTACCAACCATACTCATGGTACTCCCACAGCTACCTTGACTACATTTCCTCACACTCCACTACCTGTAGGAACTCTATTCCATGCTCTTGGATTCGCCATCACATCTGTTCAGACTATACAATCTTCCATACTAGCACTTCCAAAATATCTTTTCCCTCAACCAAGGATTCCCAGGGCCCTTGACCACATCCCATTCTATTTCCCACACTCCTGCTCTTATTCCTTCCCCACCCACTCAGAGCAATGGGTTTCCCCTTGTCCTCATCTCCCACCCCACCAATCTCCATATTGAATAGATCATCTTCCACCATTCCCGCCACCTCCAGCATGATACCACTACCAAACACGTCTTCCTTCACTTCCCCTTTCAGAATTATGAAGGGACCATTGCCTCAGTGACACCCTGGTCCATCCCTCAGTTACCCACAAAATCTCTCCCTTTCCTATGACACATTTCCCTGCAAGCATAGGAGATACACCACCTGACCTTTCACCTCCTCCCTTCTCATGACCAAATTCCCAAACAGCCCTTCCAAGCAAATCAGCAATTTAGTTTTATTTCTTTCAATTTAGTATAATGCATTCGCTGCTCATGATCTGGTCTCCCCTACATTGGGGAGGCCAAACACAGATTGGGTGACCGCTTTGTAGAACATCTCCATTCAGTAAAGTGTGACTGTAAGCTCCTGTCATTTCAATTCTCCAGTTCGTTACCACACTGACCTGCCTTTGGCCTGCAGCAGTATTCCAATGAAGCTCAAAGAACAGCACTTCACCTTTTCTGAATACCTTACAGCCTTCTGGACTCAATGCGGAGTTTAACGATTTTGAATCATAACCTCTCATCCTATTTAGTTTACTTTTTTGCTGGTTAAGTTTTTCTTTTGTTTCTTAATCACTTTACTTTGCATTCAGACAGTGGCTATCCTGCCATTCGCACCTCATCTAGACATCTTTTGTTTGCTATCCTATTACAACTCCCTTTTGGCTTTGAACCATGAAATTTCCTGTCATTTAATCACACCTGCCCTCCACCCTATCACAGACCTTCCCTTTTATTCTTCTTCCCACTTTTCCCATTTTTACTTGCACAAAGGCTATTACATTCCTAACTATACTTTGCTCTGATGAAAGGTAATCATCAATCTGAAACATTAGCTCCATTTCTCTCTTCCTGGATGCTACCAGGCTTACTGAATAGTTCCAGTTTTTTTTTACTTCATATTTTTAGCGATTTTTGTTTCGGTTTACATAGTCTACTTTTTCGCCAAACAAGAAAACATTTTAGAATTAGAAACTGGGAGATTCATCTGGGAAAAAAATCAAACTAATTCATATTATTAATCAGTTCATCCCAAAATCTACAAACAAAAGTCCTTTTTGAGAAATAAAGAACATCTTGAAGTATGAAGGTTTTAGAAGAAACACAAATTGGTTATATAAACCACAGAGTACTGCTCAGGCAGCTACTTCAACATATGGCTGCTGTGCGGACCACTGAGAGCAGCAGCGTGGAACTGGAGACTTAAGTAAATGTCTTTCCAATCACTAACAGCCAAGTGTGCAAACCCACTACACTCAAAACTCTTTTCCACAGCTGCTCCGGCGTCGATAGTTCAATTATTTTCAGAATGTCAAACACTGATGCAAACAAGGACCTTTGACAGTAGCCACAGTTCAACATACTTTCAGTTTGAAGATACCAAAACATCGAGACTTCAATACCTCTTAAGCAGAAGAAAATGGCATCACTTTCTCCAAGTATAGTTTCCCCAAACTCCAGGTTCAGGTGTGAAGATCAAAGCCATTGAATGGTGTTATACAGCAGTGGAAAAACAAACCCTTTTTCTTTTAAAAATGCTTTGAAAACAGAAGGGAACGGCGCACACAGTCAGCAAGTCATCGAATCCTTTTCACTTCCTTCAGTTCAAGAAAACAAGTGACTGACACATTTCCTGCCAACAGACCTTCCCTCAGATAAAAAAGCAGCTCCCACCAACAGGAAATCCTTGAACTTACACATGCTGCTGTCAGGCTTCATTTTTATTTGTGCATTCTTTTTAATGCAAGATTAAAAGCTTCCCAAATAAATTTTAAAATTGCTGTAAACAATTTAACAGTTACTTTACTAGGTTTACCAAAATGCTCTTCTTATGGTGGTTTTTTTTGTTTTAAAAAGGAGTTAATTTTGTTCATTTTAAATTTACTTTGAATGTATGCTGCATACGTGCAGCTGATCATTATTCAACCAATTGTACACCAATAGACAAATAAACAAAGCCAAACCATGAGCCATACCCTCCCATGAAAAAAGCCTAAGCTGCAGGTTTCAAAGAGCAGGTTAGAACTTTGCAAACGCAACATTTGATTTGGAATTTCAGCTGCAGTGCATTCACATGAACAGTGCAGACCGTTACACAGAGTCTGGACAGCTGCCCAAAATGGATTTCTCCATGCAAATGTTTTGCAGCAAGTTTCACATTTAGGTCAGTTTACTTTCCGCAACAATTCTGTTAACTATCACCAGGAGAAAATAAACTGAATTCTTCATTGTAGCTTTAGTTACATTTTCTTTTAATATATGTAACATTATAACTAAATGTTTCTTATGATTAAAAAGGGAAAAACCTTGCTGACTAAAGTTGTGGTACCACGTCAGCAATTGAATAAATGACCTTCATTTGACAGGCATATACTCGGGTTTCGACAGTTGACATGGGAAAGTGAGCAGAGGCTAATGCTTCATGCATCCGAACAGAAATACAGATATCCTTTTTAAGGAGGTGGGGGTGTCTTATCTTAATCTCCATGGCAACTGTGCATATGCTTAGTTATTGGACACCCTGAACTTCCTGTGCCAGCACGAATGAGCAAATCCAAACACGTCTTTTGCAGCCACACAAGCCTCTTGACAACAGTATCTCTTCCACAAGAGGGCATGGTTTAAACTTTGGGAATGGAGCAAACTCTGTTCTGGATCAAAAATATCAGACAATCTTTTAAAAGAATTCAAGCTGCAGCAGATTTTTGTCTAATGTTCGGTTTTGTGGATTTGAAAGGATTGACCCAGGAGAAATGGCCACTGAGTCAGGAGCAAGTCTTAAGTGTGGCTTGTGCAATTCATACCTGCGTAGATGGTATAAACATTAAGCACTATGTGGATTTCAGAGTTTCCAATAAAAGGCTTTATCACAAGGAGGGAGAAGAGCTGCAGCAGCTGAGCATCGTGTCACAATTACTTCACATATAAGCAATACATTAGTACATCGCAAATAAAGCATACCGTCACACCAAGTATTCAAACAGAAATAAAATTACATAAAACAATATTTCATCCCAAATTGAGCATTCCATCTAATTCGAGGCAAGGAGTGCTTTGGAGAGAGTACAGAAGAGATTTACTAGAATGGTCCCAGGCAGGAGGGCTTACAGTTATGTGGTTAGACTAAAGCAGCTGGGGTTATTCTCCTTAGAACGGAGAAGGCCAAGGTATTTAATAGAGGTGTTTAAAATCCTGAAAGGTTTAGATAGAGTAAATAAAGATAAATTGTTTCCAATGACCAAAGGGCACAGATTTAAGTTGAATGACAAAGGAACCAGAAGCAAAATTAGGAAAAACTTTAGGTAACATTGCATAACCAGATAAGGTGGTGGATAGAAATTCAATGATCGCCTTTAAAAAAGGGAATTAAACAAATATTGAAAGGAGAAAAAACTGCAGGAGAGTGGAACTAACTGGATTGCTCTACAAGAGAGCTGGCACAGACTTGATGAGCCAAATGGCCTCCTTCAGTACTGTACTACTTTAATGATTGTGATTTAATGAAATTAATACACCCAAAGGCACGAAGAGAACAAAATTCAGCCCAGATAGACTGCTGGGCAGAGGGTAACCCTTTCTATTAAACTCAATGATTGAATTCACCTACATTTCAAACATTTCAAAAATACTTTAACAGCTTAATTATGATATCCTTTCCTTTCAAGAAACACAAAAGGTTCTTCAAATCTCAAAGCAGTCATTTATTTTCAATAGTATCACTCCACAAATCAACCCCAGAAAATAAATACAGATACATTACGGAACTCATTCAATAATCACTGGCAAAGAGAGACATTGCAATAAATTTACCACTCTCACCAGGCAGCAAACGCTTAGTTTTAGTGCATTTACTTATTTATCTGCCCCCATCCCAAAGACAGATCAGGTCGTATTTGGAAACGTTACTGGTTAGTAGCCTGTAACTTATCAGATCTATTATATTAAAACACACTCATTGCTATCTTAGGAACTAGGACAAATCCAGGATTCCTGTTCTGGACTATCCCAGTTCTGAATCCTCTGAACTCAAATTTAAAAGCAGAGTGTGCATTCCCATCTATTGATCCAGCTTCACTGAAAAAGTTCAGCAGTTTCATTATTTGTTTAATCCAGAGTTCATTCAAACAGAAACTATTGGCATGTTCTGTACTTTTGCTGGTTTTGAGTAGCAGCAAGCAATAAACATCAATGCATGTATCCCACATTCTTTCATGCATTTCTCTCCCTCCAACTCTTTGTTACCCCCTTCCCACTTAGCAAATCACACTCTAGAACGAACAATAACTGTCCTGACAGCTCCTCCCAAAACCTTAACAAAAGTTATCAATGAATTGCAAATTAAAATGGGGAAAATGGTAAATAAATAACAGCTTCAATTTTAGTTAATTGACATAAAAATGATAAACGTAAAAAAGACCACAACTTGAGTAACGTCAAAATCGTTAGCAGTTAGAAGATTAGTGGCACAATGTCAGGGGACTTTTACCCAGAAAGTAGAGTATTTGGCTAAATCAAAAACACAAACTTCAACAATTGCTCAGTTTCGATGAGTTTTTGCTAAGGTTCATTAGAATGGCACCAGAAATGCAGAACTTCACTTATATAAAATCTCTAGACAACCTGAAGTTATTTCCTTTGACTAGAGAAGATTAAACAATGGTTTAGGAGAAATGCTCAAAATCTCAAAGGGTTTTGATAGCTTCCCCCTTCCTACTCTAGCAGGAAGGGTAGTAACCAGACAACAACAAAAATAAAAATACCTGGAAAAACTCAGCAGGTCTGACAGCATCTGTGGAGAGGAATACAGTTAAAGTTTTGAGTCCGTGTGACTCTTCAACAGAACTAAGGAAAGATAGGAGAGAGGTGAAATATAAACTGGGGGGGGGGGGCGGAGAGAGAGTGAGAGAGAGAGAGAGAGACACAGAGAGACAGACAGACAGACAGGTAGAGCTGGACAGAGGGCCAGTGATAGGTGGAGATCGCCAAAAGATGTCATAGACAAAAGGACAAAGAGGCATTGACAGTGGTGATATTAGCTAGGAAATGTGCTAATAGGTGACATTAAGGGTAGAAAGCAGGACGAGCAAGGTACAGATAGACCTAGTGGGGGTGGGGTGGGGGGAAGGGATCGAAATAAAAGATAGAGATAAAACAATGGATGGCAATACATTTAAAAATAATGGAAATAGGTGGGAAAAGAAAAATATATATAAATTATTGGAAAAAAGGGGGAACGGAAAGGGGATGGGGATAGAGGAGAGAGTTCCTGATCTAAAGTTGTTGACCTCAATATTCAGTCCGGAAGGCTGTAAAGTGCCTAGTCGGAAAATGAGGTACTGTTCCACCAGTCTACGTTGAGCTTCACTGGAACATTGCAGCAGGCCAAGGACAGACATGTGGGCATGAGAGCAGGGTGATGTGTTGAAATGGCAAGCGACAGGGAGGTCTGGGTCTTGCTTGCGGACACACCGAAGTTATTTCCTTCGACTAGAGAAGGTTAAACAATGGTTTAGGAGAAGTGCTCAAAATCTCAAAGGGTTTTGATAGCTTCCCTCTTCCTACTCTAGCAAGAAGGGTAGTAACCAGACGAAAACAAAAATAAAAATAAAAATACCTGGAAAAACTCAGCAGGTCTGACAGGATCTGCGGACAGACCAAAGGTGTTTCACAAAGCGGTCACCCAGTCTACGTTTGGTCTCTCCAATGTAGAGGAAACCGCATTGGGAGCGACGAATGCAGTAGACTAAATTGAGGGAAGTGCAAGTGAAATGCTGCTTCACTTGAAAGGAGTGTTTGGGCCTTTGGATGCTGAGGAAAGGGGAAGTAAAGGGGCAGGTGTCGCACCTTCTGCAGTTGCATGGGAAGGTGCCGTGGGAGGGGGTTGAGGTTTAAGGGGTGATGGAGGAGTGGACCAGGGTGTCACGGAGGGAACGATCCCTGCGGAATGCCGCCGGGGGGGGGGAGGGAAGACGTGTTTGGTGGTGGCATCATGCTGGAGTTGGCGGAAATGGTGGTGGATGATCCTTTGAATGCGGAGGCTGGTGGGGTGATAAGTGAGGACAAGGGGGACCCTATCATGGTTCTGGGAGGGAGAGGAAGGTGTGAGGGCGGATGCGCAGGAGATGGGCCGGACACAGTTGAGGGCCCTGTCAACCACCGTGGGTGGAAAACCTTGGTTAAGGAAGAAGGAGGACATGTCAGAGGAACTGTTTTTGAAAGTGGCATCATCAGAACAGATGCGACGGAGGCGAAGGAACTGAGAGAATGGGATGGAGTCCTTACAGGAAGCGGGGTGTGAGGAGCTGTAGTCGAGGTAGCTGTGGGAGTCGGTAGGCTTGTAATGGATATTGGTGGACAGTCTATCACCAGAAATTGAGACAGAGAAGTCAAGGAAGGGAAGGGAAGTGTCAGTGATGGACCACGTGAAAATGATGGAGGGGTGGAAATTGGAAGCAAAATTATTAAATTTTTCCAGCTCATATAGATTTAAGATAATTAGCAAAAGAGCCAGAGAGGAGATGAGATTTTTTTTATGCAGCAAGTTCTGATGTGGGATGCACCACCTGGAAAAGTGGTAGAAGCAGATTCAATAGCAATTTTAAAAGGAAATTAGATAAATACTTCAGGAAAAAATTGCAAGGAAATTGTGGTGATTAAGGAGCTTACGATTGCATTTGTAACATTCTCTTACTTGGATAGCTCCTTCAAAAAGCCAGTAAAGACATAATAGGCCTAATGGCCTCTTCCTGCGCTGTAGCATTCTATGATTCTAAAGATATACAAAAGATTGGCAGGAAAAAACTTAATTGCAACAAAGTTATTTTTCTGATTTACAGTACAACTGCACATAAGGCAAAAAAATTCTACACTGTTCTCCATGTGGTCTTATTTTTGTGTTCCTTCAACCACTATCAAACAGATTAACTAATCATTAATCTCATTTGCTGTTTGTGGGACCTTGCTGCGTTCGGCTGTGTGCCACATTTGCATACAGTACATAAAAAGAGGCTGCCCTTTAAAAGTAATTAATCAGCTGTGAAGCACATTGGGATGCCCTGAGGGCTTCATCCTCGGGTCTTAAAAGCAGCTACTGGGATAGTAGATGCATTGTTTCTATTTTCCAAAACTCTCTAGATTCTGGAAAGGTTCCATCAGATTGGAAAATAGTGAATGTGATTCCTCTATTCAAGAAAGGGGGGAGACAGAAATCAGGAAACTACAGGTCAGTTAGCTTAACATCTGTCATAGAATCTATTATTAAGGAGGTTATAGTAGGGCACTTAGAAAATCTCAATGCAATCAGGCAGAGTCAACATGGTTTTGTTAAAGGGCAACCATGTTTGACTAATTTATTAGAGTTACTTAAGGAACTAACATGCAATGTGGACAAAGGCGAACCTGTAGATGTGGTTTACTTGGATTTCCAAAAGGCATTTGATAAGGTGTTGCATCAAAGGTTACTAAACAAAAAAACTCATGGTATAGGAGGTAACGTATTAGCATGGATAGAGGATTGGTTAGCTAGCACGAAACAGTAGTGATAAATGAGTAATTTTCAAGTTGGAAAGATGTAACCAGTGGAATGTCACAGGGATCAATGCCGGGACCTCAACTATTTGCAATCTACAGCAATCACTTGGATGAAGGGACCAAATGTATGGTTGTTAAATTTGTTAATAACACAAAGATAGATAGGAGAGCAAATTGCAAAGAGGACATAAGGAGTCTGCAAAGGGATATAGGTAAGTTGAGGGGACAAAAATTTGGCAGATGGAGTATAACATGGGCAAATGTGAACTTGTCCGCTTTGGCAGGAAGAATAGAAAAGCAGCATATTATTTAAATGGAGAGAGATTGCAGAACTCTGAGGTACAGAGGGATCTCGGTTTCCTGGTACATGAATCACAAATAGTTAGTATGCAGGTACAGTAAGTGATTTGAAAGGCAAATGAAATATTGTTGTTTATTGCAAGGGGAATGGAATATAAAGGTAGAGAAGCTTTGCTACAGGGCCACAGAAACCACGTCTGAAGTACTGGGAACAGTTTTGGTCCCCTTATTTACAAAAGAATATAATTGAATTGGGAATGTAGAGGAGGTTCACTCAGCTGATGACTGGAATGAAAGGCTTGTCTTTTGAGGAAAGATGGAACAAGTTGGGCCTCTATCCATTGGAGTTTAGAAGAATAAGAGGTAATCTTATTGAAACACAGAAGATCCTGAGGGGAGTTGGCAGAGTGGATGCTGAAAGGATGTTTCCCCTTGTGGGAGTGACTAGAACTAGGGGACACAGTTTAAAAATAAGAGGTCTCCCATTTAAGATGGAGATGAGAACTTTTTCTCTCAGAGGGCTGTTAGCCTGTGGAACTCTCTCTCTTCCCCAGAGTGGTGAAACCAAGGTCGTTGAATATTTTTAAAGCCAATTTAGATAGATTCTTGACCGACAAGAGAGTCAAAGGGTAGAGAGAGTAGACATGAAAGTGGAGGCCACAGTCAGATCAGCCATGACCTTATCAAATGGCGAAGCAAGCTCGAGGGGCCGAATCTCCCGCTTGTCATCAAAATTTGTATGCTGGTATGAGGGTGTGAAAGATGTCGTGCAAATTACTTGTTGTAGATATCTGTTTACTGGAACAGTAGTATTCATTTAAGCTGCATTATGCCAACTTCCAATAAAATTACAAACTGGAGTGAAAATTGTACCCCTCTGGCAACCTAATACATCCTTTCTAAACAATACAAAATAGAATTTCAAATTGTTTTCAATACAATTTCCCTTGACAATGGAAACAGTTGGTTCTTTTCTCTCTCTCTCTCTCTCTCCCCCTTTCAAAAAAAAACAAAAATCACAAATCTGGTTAACAAGGCTTTTGTGGCCACTTATGAGCTGTAAACTACATTTTGCAGATATTATAAGACTCTCATGTTCATTAGGCGGTCTCATTCCAGTGTTCATGTCTCTAAATTTGCTTTTTCTGAAACAGCACTTATGAATTTTGGAGCCTTGGTAATTTTGTCAGATCTACAAACCAAAAAGTCATTTATGTATAAAATGTACTCAAAATATTGACCTTGGTACAATATCAATAAGGTATGGATTTTATTTTTTAAATAGCAGCCATTAGAAAACACACTGCAACATGCAACTCAGCTTATGGTGGTTTATGAACAGAGGAGACCTGTCCCACTCTACTGTTAAATACCATATCCCCCTTCTCAAAAGTGTGCAATAGTGATGGCTTCTGACACAGCATTTATTTATAGCATTTAGGATTAGAAATAAACAGGAACATGTTTTTCTCATAGGTTGGGCTACACGAAACACATGAAAGTTCAACTAATACATAAACATTGAACACAAACACTCAAGACTTTTTCTGCACCTGAGGTGCAGCAAAATTATAAAGATATTTGTAATTATGTTTATGATTTTGCCCCACCAGATACACAGGGGAAACCTTACTCCATTGTTACCATAGCGATACTAAAACTTAGCTTTCATAAATTCTATTTTTGGGGAAAGGGTGTTCAATTGAATTCATAATTTCTCAACCTTGTGATTTGAAAACTCTGTCATGCTAAAACTACTCCAATATTTTTTAAAACTAAATTTCAATATTTTAAACAATAGAAGGTATCAAAGCACCAACTTTGTTGCAAAACTTATGGCAATATGAAAATAAGATATTCATTAAACACAAAGTAACTTTCAAATAAATACTGGGTAACAACCTTTTCCACTTCAGCACTAATATTGCGAATAGAGAAAAGCATTTTACTCCTGAATTTTATTACTTGATACACAATGCTTTAGGGAAATTTTTTGGTTGATCAACCCTTACTCAGTTCTGTCTCGTCAAACCTGGTCATTAACCTGCCAACACAATATAGTCAATGGATGCAGCACACAATAGTGAAAGGAAAGTTATACATACATACCATGGGGAGATATATTAAGGAAGCTTCTGAAATTATTTGGGAAATTTTCTCCCTAACACAAAAACATAAAACTGGGTCCCCTGTACAACTAAAGTATGGTGCTAACCTGGGGAGCACAAGTTATCAGAATGTAAGAATCTGACACCTCTCCAAGAAGGTCCAGCTGAGAGAAGGAAATAATTTGCCTAGAATTTTGTGGGGGCGGCGGGGGGGGAGGCAACATGAATGAGGCAAAGCATGTGAGGGGCTAGAGCATTTGTTGTAAAGACAGAAATTAGGCGCAAAAATACACAATACTTAGTTCCTTGAAGTATTATGTCAACATTGGACAACAGGGTGCAAACTTAAAATCCTTCATGAAAAATCTGACAGAAGCTATATATGCTATGGTTTGGCAAAAGTGTTAACATTAATGTACACAAATATTCAGACAGATACAGATGGAGACACGTGTAACAACACAGCATGGAATGTAACCCCAGCTATGAATATATGAAGTCACCTTGGAACCTCTAATAAAACCTCTGCATACTAAAAAGCCAAACTGTTTTAAATTAAGAAACCTGTGCAAAACAAAAAGGAGTCAAAGCTAACAAGCTGTCCAGTAAGTCAACAAGATTGAAAATTGTTGCAGAGGGCAAGATAAATCAAGAAACAGTGCTAAGTTGCCACCTAGTTTGGGTTTTAAAATCACCCACGTTGTAGGAGGAAGATCAGAGGCATGGAGTTCCACATTTTTGAAATAGTGAGAAATAAGAAGTTGATATACATGTTGCAATGGATCTTAGTATCATGTATATTTAAGCCTACATGAATGGAACACTATAGTGCTGGGAGTCATTTATTTTAATTGCCTCAATGCACTTTACACAAAATTGCTTTTTTAAAATCTAGTAAATTTGGCACCAATTTCCCACAGCCAGGAGATGAATGACTGTTCAATCGTTTGTTTAACTGGCCAGAACACAAGGAGAAATCCTTACTCATCTTCATATAGTCCCATAGGATCTTTAGCATCGACGTGAACCATCAGAACAGGGAGATGGGCCTCCTTTAAATATCTCAGCTGATTATAAATATTGAGTCCAACTTTCTGAACTGTTCAGAATTTGCACAATAAAGAAAATTGAAAGATGACTGGAGGGAGACAACCTGAAGGATTACAGTTAGGCAGTACTTCGTTCACTTCATATGGTAAGATAGTATCTTCCTACATTTATAAATATGTTTCAAGACATGAAAAGGGCTAAATTCCTCCGTAAGAAAAATCAAAACAGAATAAAGCTGAAAAACGTTCACTATCTTTATATATTTTAAGCCTCCCTTACTGGGTTACAAACACTCTACCAACTAATACAATCCGATACCTATTGTATTTTTAGCAACCGTGTACTGTAAAGTTGAGGCATTTTTAAAAAATCACTAGCCCAAACAAGCATCCATCAGGTCAGTTTAAACACTCTAATTTATTTTTGTATTGTGAAAAGGAAAGTGAATACCACCACTCCGATATACTGAATAGGGAAAAAAACTGTAACAACGGTGCCAACGAGCGAAGGACATGCGGTTATTTAATCAAGGCAACTCAGGAAGCGAGAATAATAAATTGAAAGTGTTGGTTGCTATTGCTCAAATCTCTGGTCTCAATGAACTGGAAGCACATCATAAATGACAATCGCCACAGGGAACAACGGAATAGCTCGTCCCTTACGGATTTTACAGATACACGACTGCAAAAAAAAAGGAACGAGGCTTGCACACAAGCCCTGATCAGCCACCGTGTGTACAGCACAGGGTCACCCACAATAAGATAAACAACCGCTGTGAGCGTTTTAGCATTTGGCGAGCTCTTTTTTTTTCGGTAGATCGGATCGATGTAGAAATATTTTGAAAGCATCACTCAGGTATGTGTTGAATTAAAAAATCGTGCACTGCAGCAACGAGAAACCGGCGACAGCAAAACGTGCAGCTAAGCCCAGGCGCCTGCGAACATTAACGAAATCAGAGCTGGCCAGCAAAGATTAAAACCTTGACTGAGATGCTGATTTAGTAACCTTTTTAATCCCGTGCTCTCTCTCTCTCTCTCTGTCTCTGCTCCTTGCAGCTAGTCCACTCCGCATCCGCCCTGGCTACAAAACAACGACTTCCATCTCATATTCCTCCCGGTAATCCTCACATACTGGTTTGCTTCAGTGTTATTTTTTTTTTAAATCCTTTCGGAGTTGCAAATAATATCCCAACCAGAGTAAAGGGAAAAAAAATCACAGCCCGCACGCTAATGCGTCCTCGATTCCCTTTCTGTCTTTTTCCAACTCATCGCACCACACGGGGCTGAGAGATGTCCTCCGGGTCCTAACGCTCCCTCCCACACTCCGAACGGAAAAAGATGTTGCTCACTTTCAACAGTTTAAGTGACAGCATTTGTGTATTTCAAAAAAAAGGGGCAAAAACGGTACCGCTCTGTAGGACACAGACTCTTTTTTTATATTCGCTAAGGAGGCTTGGTAAGTTCCTGCAGTGTGCACCATCTACAAGGTGTACTGCAGGAACTCACCAGGTTTCCTTAGACAGCACCTTCCAAACTCTCAGCCGCCACCACCAACTAGAAGGATGAGGGCAGGAGACACACGGAAACACCACCACCTGGAAGTTCCCCTCCAAGCTGGGTTAAAATACTGAAACTCCCTCCTTGACAACACTGTGGGTGCACCTACACCACAGGGACTGCAGCAGTGCAAGAAAGCAGCTCCTCACAGGCAATTAGGATGGGTAATAAATGCTAGCTGTTATGATCCCCAGCTGAGATTACCCCTGGACAAGCCTGATCCCAGGGTGAAACCCAGCCTGATAGATCTTAACTTTTATTTGTTTGTTTAAATATGTGGAGAGTAATTACTGAACAGAGTCACAGGAGTCAGCTGATGAACTTTTACAAGAGAATAAAACATTTATTCAACAAGAGATGAGCTATATTACAACACTCCACCCACAACTATACCTTTACAGATATATACAGATTCGTAAGGATAACACAAGTCACAAAAGCTATCTTATACTTTAACATACACAGTAAGTACCCAGCCCACGTAAACCTATGGTACACTGTATTCAGAGACACCATACTCTGATCAAGTGACAGATGCCACCTCAAACAGATGCTATTGATCTCTCAACTCCTCCCTGACACTTGTCACACTGTGAGCTAACCAGTCTCACTGAATTCTGTCCTTCACACAAGGGTTTCCAATCTCCACTCTCCAAGACCTCGCTTTAGAATTTTCTCCCAAATCGGCCACTTTCTCTCAGAAGCCTTCTGCAAGGGTTCGCTCCAGGGTTTTGAACTTTCCTGATGTTCCTCTTCCCTGGGTCATCACATGAATTCAAGCTGTCTTACATGCACTCTCACCAACTCAGCCTTAACAGTACACCGCTGCTTCACATGCCCATAGCAAAGAATTACAGGCTTTCAGTTGTCTCTTCGAACCTTCTTGCAAGCTCTTCTCACTTTAAATCTGAAGCTTGGAGCCTTTGTCTCCGCCCCTCACTTTTAACTTCACTTAACAGGACCTTTTCTCAGGTTCCTCACCTTCTTTTAACTACAAGATCTCCTTTGGACTTTCCCCTCTTCCACTTCTGGATTTTTGGGGTTTTTCTTCTCTTGGGACCTTTTTGTTCTTATGGGAAATCTGCAGTTTCCTCTCCCAGTGTCCAGTCTCTCCGGGGTCCTGGCTTCAACTGAACTTAAAACTGCTGTTTCTTTAGTTGTGTATTTCTGTGGGAAGAACCTGCCTATCTGGCCCCCTGTTGCTAGGCAACAGCACTGTTTTTCTACTCGTCTGTTTACCATTTTATAGCAGTCGTAAACTCGTTAGAAATGCAAGCAGCCTTTTAAAGTGAAACTAAAATTTCATTTGGTCTTTCTTAATACACAGATACAGAAATACAAATCAAACTTAAACTTTAAAGTGAAAACTCATCCCTAACACCCACATATACAAATATGAGATACTTAAACTATCTCTATTTCCTGACACTGGCCTAGCCAGCGACATCCACATCCCTGGAATGAGTAAAAGAAAGTGTACATTTATTTGTGGATCTCTTCACATGCCACCCATCTCCACCCAACCCCCCCACCCCAGCCCCACTCCAAACCACCCAAAATACTTTTTAGATTTTCCATTTCTCCCTTCTCTACTCTGGGGCTTGGTGGCCAAAACCTTGTCCAACTGGGTGTAGGTGGATTCATTCAGCGCCCACCCCATTCTGATCCCCCCCCGCCACCGCCCTTGACAATCTGCCCACCCCATTCTGGTCCCCATCCAACAGTGCAGCCACCCCATTTTGGTCCCCTCCAACAGTGCCACCCACCTCATTCTATCAGGTCATCTAGCCGCCACCACCTCGTTTTTTGCTCTATTATCAACATGTGCTAGTTCAAGGACCTTCATCAGTCATCCTTCCAGACCATAATTCAAAAGGATTCACGTTGCTACCGCATTCTAGTTTTCAAATTCTATGCAGATGACCACACACCACTTAACATTTCACAATGACTGTGTGTTGTTCAATACCTGTTTTACGGTCAAGGTTGTTCGGGTACACCTTTCCCCCTCACCCCCCAGATTGCACTATATTTCAAACTTGATCTGTGTTGCCCACGATCAAAAGATAATCAAAATTTTAATTACTGATTTAGGCAAATTTGATGCAACATGCTTCATCCACATTCACAAAAACATATCTTAACATTCACTTGCATGAAACATTTTGGATGCAATCGGTAGTTCTGACTCCATATATAAAACTGAGGATTTCAAAGTTGGGATAGAAGGGAAAACAAAAAAAAAGTTTCCAAAAATGGGATATCTGGCATTGTTCTGTCACACTCTTGGCACAAGTTATTATTCAGTACTGACTATGCAGCTACATCCTCATTTATGCACTCCATTCACCCAGACAACACTAGCGATCTGTCACAAAGGAAAACAGGAATGGAAAAGTGCTTTGTATATTTTGTACACAATAACAGATGGTCAGGGGATGAATTACGGACATGTGGAGGGTCAGTCCTTGGTTTTGAATTGCATGCACACTTGAGGCTTCAGCACTCATGCAAATCAGCCCAGGACCAACTCTCATCATCACCCAACTAGCCCTTCTGCTACAAAGAATTAACTGATTATGGTTGGAACTTTTGGTACTGGACAAAATCTATTCAAAAAGCAATCTTCGAGCCATGCAGTATGGAAGCAGATGTTGTACTATACTATGCAGCAGGAAAAATTTGTAAAATAAAAGATTAACTTGTATTTATGTAGTACCTTTCATACTTAAGGATATCCCAAAGTACTTTACAACTAATGAACAACTATTTTTAAAAAAAGTAGTCACTTTAATAATCTAGGGAAACGTAGTTACCAATTTGTGCACAACAGTTGTAACATGGAAAATAAATCCTTCCAAAAAATGGTCAGGAAATCTGCCAAATCATTACTGGGGACTGGGAAGGTAGGCTGCCAATAGCTCACATTCAGGAAATACTAAATTTATGGTTACACCAAAATTCTTGGAATTCCTCAGCTTGAATAGATCTCACACGTAATTTTGTCCCCAAATTTCCCCCACTCCAGAAGATGCAGACTCATGCTGTTTCAGGACCCCATAGAAGGGCCCTCCATTTGCCTTCACTGCAAGAGGGATGGTGTGTAACTGTACAGGACCTTGGCGTGACCACACCTAGAATATTGTGTACAATTTTGTTTGGTGGTCTTACCAGAGGTATATACCTGCATTGGAAGCAGTTCAGAGAAGGTTCACTAGGATGATTCCTGGGATGAAGGGCTAGCCTTACAAGGAAAGATTAAGCTCGTTGGACCTATAGTCAATGGAGTTTTGAAGAATGAGAGGTAACCTTATTGAAATAGAGATTCTGAAGGGGCTTGACAGGATAGATGCTGAGATGATGTTTCCCCTCATGGGAGAGCCTAGAACTATGGGACACAGTTTAAAGATAAGGGAACTCCCATTTAATGCGAACACAAGGAGGAATTTCTTCTCAGAATGTCCTTAGTCTTTGGAATTCTCTTCCCAAAGAGCAGTGGAAATTGGGTCATTGGATATATTCCAGGCTAAGTCAGGCAAATTTTTGTTCTAAAGGAGTCAAGAGTTATGGGGGGGAAGCAGGAAAATTGAGATAAGACCACAGTCAGATCAACTATGACCTTATTGAATGGGTAGCAGGCTTGAGGAGCCAAATGGCATACTCCTGCCCCTAATTCTTATGATCTCATGATAGGATTGGCAGCTCTCTGCTACATTGCTAAAGTGGCTGCTCCTTACTCAAGGCTGGACACGAATATCAACAGACTGTTCCACTGTAGAAGTGAAGTTTCACAGCCAAGCCCAATGCTGTTTTTGCCCAACACCCACACAAGTTCATTTTCCACTAAGGATCCCAAATTGGGCGTGGGGGGAAAGACAATCATTTTCCCTCCCCCTTCCCCCTGGAACATGGAAGCTATCTATCAAATATACCTCTGTCCCAGATGATCTAATATAAATTAAATAGACCAGAGGTCAAACAGAAGATCTTCATTCCTTAAAATCATCAAGAAACCCTAAAGAAAGCTAAATGAAGAGAAAATGGGAAAAACTCAGATCTGGCAGCATCTGTGGGCAGAGAAACAGTGTTAACATTTCAAGTCCAATATCACTCTTCTTCGGAACCCTAAGAAACCTACCCTTCATTCAAAAAAATAGAAAGGTTATGCATTTAAATTGTGCCTTTCACAACCTCAGGACGTCTGAGAGCAGTTCACAACCAAAGTACTTTTGAAGTGTGGTCGTTGTTAAATTGTAAGAATTCAGAGGTGACAATATCAACCAGTGCAAAGTTCTGTATGTCAGAAGAACAAGTCTGTGCTGCCTCATCAATAGGCAATAAAGGTAACCCTCTACCATAACATTTAGAAGTGCCCTAGACTGACCTACTGGCAGTAATCTTTTGACTGATATTGTGGTCTAAATCTTTAGAGTTACACTACATTCTAACCACTGAAAGTCGTCCAGAATTGCTGAGCATAAAAGGAAGCAGTTATTCAGGCTAGATTCACTGTTTTGTGCCTTGCCATATTCTGACCTCAAGAGAAAATGGCCAAGTTTAATTTGCACACACGCTAACCATAGAAATAAAGTTCTCAGTAAATGCATTCAGGCCATCAAAACCTAAGTACCTTCAGTGTAAAACTGTTGAGATTCGCTGTAAGCCCTAGGAATGGAGAAAAAATGGCAGTTAGTAGAAAACAAGTTATGCATAACAGGAAAGAGGGATGACGTAGTCATCGAGGTCTACAGCACAGAAAAAGGCCTTTCTCGCCGATCTAACAAGTACCTAACTATTCTCATCCCATCTTCCAGCACTAGGCCCATAGCCTTGTATGCCGTGGCATCGTAAGTTCACATCCAAATACTTCTTAAACGTTATGATGGTTTCTGCCTCTACCACCCTTTCAGGCAGAATGTTCCAGATTCCCACCACTGTCTGGGTGAAAAAATTCTTCCTCACATCCCCTCTAAACCTCCTGCCCCTTACCTTAAATCTATGCTCACTGGTTACTGATCCCTCCACCAAGGGGAAAAGTTCCTTCCTGTCTACCCTATGTATGCCCCTCATAATTTTGTCCCCCTTAATCATGTCCCCCTCAATCTCCTCTGCTCCAAGAAAAATAGTGTTGGAAAGATTACTGTTTTGAATTTAGGTAAATTATTTGGACTCAAATGTTTATATAACACACCAAACTAGAAAACAGGCAGCAGAATTGGAGATGGTTACAAACACTTCAGCCTTGTGTTTTGCACTCATGCATCATCGAGGATAGAGGTGTTTGTACATTCTCCTCCCATTATTAATTGCCCATCACTATTCACAACTGGGTGTGGCGGGACTGATCTGATCCACTAGTTGTGGGAATGCTTAGTTTTGTTTGTAGCTTCACCAGAATGGCAACTCATTTTTAGATATGCCTGCTACTGCTCCTTTCAAGCTCTCCTACACTGCTTGTTGAATCAGGGTTAGCTTGATGTTAATGGTAGAATGAAGGATACATCAGGCCACGAGCTTACAAATTATGCTAGAATACAATTCTGTTACTGATGATGGCCCACAGCACCTCATGGATACCTAGCTTTGAGCTATTAGACCTATTCTGAGTCTATTCAATTTAGTTTATCCGGGCTCACTTCTCTGGGCAGGAGTCCTCTCCCAGTTCAACAGATCCTTTTACCCATCTCCAATATTCTCCCTCCACCTGGACCCCTCCCTCTGGATTCTTACCTTCTCTTGATCTTTTCATTGACAACTGTCGGCGCGACATTAGTCGGCTCAATTTCTCTGCTCCTCTCACCCATTCTAATCTGTCTCTCTCTGAACTTACTGCACTCCATTCTCTCAGGTCCAACCCTGACATTGTCATCAAACCCGCTGACAAGGGTGGTGCTGTTGTTGTCTGGCGCACTGACCTCTACCTCACGGAAGCTGAGCGTCAACTCGCAGACACTTCCTCCTACCTCTCCCTGGACCATGACCCCACCACTGAACATCAAGCCATTGTTTCCAGGACTGTCACTGACCTCATCTCCTCTGGGGATCTCTCTCCCACAGCTTCCAACCTGATAGTCGCCCAACCTCGGACGGCTCGCTGCACCTCCTACCCAAAATCCACAAACAGAACTGCCCCAGTAGACCGATCGTCTCAGCTTGCTCCTGCCCCACAGAACTCATTTCTCGTTATCTTGACTCCCTTCTCTCTCCCCTTGTCCAGTCCCTTCCCACCTACATCCGTGATTCCTCTGACACCTTACGTCACATCAACAATTTCCAGTTCCCTGGCCCCAACCGCTTCCTCTTCACCATGGACGTCCAATCCCTCTACACCTCCATCCCCCACCAGGATGCTCTGAGGGCCCTTAGCTTCTTCCTCGAACAGAGGCTCGAACAATCCCCATCCACCACTACTCTCCTCCGTCTGGCTGAACTTGTTCTCACGCTGAACAATTTCTCCTTCAACTCCTCTCACTTCCTCCAAATAAAAGGTGTGGCTATGGGTACCCGCATGGGCCCCAGCTATGCCTGTCTCTTTATGGGGTATGTGGAACATTCCTTGTTCCAGTCCTACTCCGGCCCCCTTCCACAACTCTTTCTCCGGTACATCGATGATTACTTCGGTGCCGCTTCATGCTCTCGTCGGGACTTGGAAAAATTTATTAATTTTGCTTCCAATCTCCACCCCTCCATCATTTTCACATGGTCCATCTCTGACACTTCCCTTCCCTTCCTTGACCTCTCTGTCTCAATCTCTGGTGATAGACTGTCCACCAATATCCATTACAAACCCACCGACTCCCACAGCTATCTCGACTACAGCTCCTCACACCCCGCTTCCTGTAAGGACTCCATCCCATTCTCTCAGTTCCTTCGCCTCCGTCGCATCTGTTCCGATGATGCTACCTTCAAAAACAGTTCCTCTGACATGTACTCCTTCTTCCTTAACCGAGGTTTTCCACCCACGGTGGTTGACAGGGCCCTCAACCGTGTCCGGCCCATCTCCCGCGCATCCGCCCTCACGCCTTCTCCTCCCTCCCAGAAACATGATAGGGTCCCCCTTGTCCTCACTTATAATCCCACCAGCCTCCGCATTCAAAGGATCATCCTCCACCATTTCCGCCAACTCCAGCATGATGCCACCACCAAACACATCTTCCCTTCACCCCCCCTATCGGCATTCCGTAGGGATCGCTCCCTCCGGGACACCCTGATCCACTCCTTCATCACCCCCTACTCCTCAACCCCCTCCTATGGCACCACCCCATGCCCACGCAAAAGATGCAACACCTGCCCCTTCACTTCCTCTCTCCTCACCATCCAAGGACCCAAACACTCCTTTCAAGTGAAGCAGCATTTCACTTGCATTTCCCCCAACTTAGTCTACTGCATTCGTTGCTCCCATTGTGGTCTCCTCTACATTGGAGAGACCAAACGTAAACTGGGCGACCACTTTGCAGAACACCTGCGGTCTGTCCGCAAGAATGACCCAAACCTCCCTGTCGCTTGCCATTTTAACACTCCACCCTGCTCTCTTGCCCACATGTCTGTCCTTGGCTTGCTGCATTGTTCCAGTGAAGCCCAACGCAAACTGGAGGAACAACACCTCATCTTCCGACTAGGCACTTTACAGCCTTCCGGACTGAATATTGAATTCAACAACTTTAGGTCGTGAGCTCCCTCCCCCATCCCCACCTCCTTTCTGTTTCCCCCTTCCTTTTTTTTTCCAATAAATTATAAAGATTTTCCTTTTCCCACCTATTTCCATTATTTAAAAAAAAATTTTAAAAAAAAAATTTTTTTTTTTTTAAATTTTTTAAAAATCTTTTATGCTCTCCCCACCCCCACTAGAGCTATACCTTGAGTGCCCTACCATCCATTCTTAATTAGCACATTCGTTTAGATAATATCACCAACTTTAACTTTAACACCTATGTGTTCTTTTGTACTATTGTTGTTGACATCTTTTGATGATCTGCTTCTATCACTGCTTGTTTGTCCCTACAACCACACCCCCCCTCCACTTCTCTCTCTCTCCGCCCCCCACACACACACCTTAAACCAGCTTATATTTCAACTCTTTCTTGGACTCGAACTCAAGTTCTGTCGAAGGGTCATGAGGACTCGAAACGTCAACTCTTTTCTTCTCCGCCGATGCTGCCAGACCTGCTGAGTTTTTCCAGGTAATTCTGTTTTTGTTTTTGTTTTGGATTTCCAGCATCCGCAGTTTTTTTGTTTTTATATCTATCCAATTTAGAACTGTGTTACTGACACAATGGAGAGTGTCCTTAGTGTGAAGATAGGGCTTTGTCCCCACAAGAACTGTGCAGTGGTCACTTCTACCAATACTATCATGGACAGATGCATCTGCAACAGGAGCAAGGACAAAGTCAGGCAGATTTTCCCTCAAGTTCATTCTCTCTCCACCCGTCACCGGCCCAGCCAGGCAGCCAAGATGTCCATGACTTGGACAGAAGTAGTTTTATCAAGCCACTCTTGCTGATGGACATGGAAATCCTTCACTCACTCAGAACATTGTGTGCCCCTGGAGCCCTCAGCGTTTCTTCCAAGCAACATTCATCTCTCCCTTAAAATTAGAAAATTTAAATCAACTGCTTTTATGGTGCTACTAGATTGCAGTCTTCTTGATGCTAATGCTCTCATCTGCTTGCTCCTCGGTTTCACACCATCAACCTATGAACACTCAAAAAGTCCAAGATCTTGTTTGGCTTGGTAGGATGGCTGGATTGGTTTATATACTTAAAAAGTTTCCAAACCTAACTGGGAGCATTAAGAACTTCTATAATTTGGCTACTCTGACCCACCTGTAGTTTGATGAAGCTGAACAGCTTGATAATGCAGGTAGACTAACAGCCCCACTTCAAACAACACAAAGATCCCCACTTCAGAGTGGGACTATCCAGCTTCCCCCATAATTAACATTGCAGGACGCAGTTCCTCCCCCTAAGTCATCAATGATTAAATAGAAGAGATGGAGAAGTTAATCCCATGCAATCCACAAAGATGCACATGACTCACTGATTTTTGTTTGGCTGATCTGCCCAATAGATCGAGGAATAAAATGGAGAGAATAATTAGAAGTGTAATGAACATTGGAAAAGTTATGCTGCATTAGTGATTGAATGGTTTGCCTCACTGTCAATGGGCAAACTGTTTTACAACAATTTATATTTGCATAGTGTTAAAAGCTTTGTCAAATAAGTAGGTTTTATGAAGTGTCTAAAAGGAGGAAAGAAGGGTGGAGAGACGGAGCAGTGAGGGAGGGAATTCCAGAAATTAGGACCTATGCAACTAAATCGTCAAAAGGCCATAATTAGATGAGCACAGATATGAGGATTGTAGAACTGGAGGAGATTGCAGAGATAGGGAGGGATCTGAAAACAAAGATGAGAATTTTAAAATCAAGATGTTGCTTGACTGGGAGCCAATGTAGGTCAGTGAGCACAGGGGTAATAGGGAAACAGGGCTTACTGTGAGTTAAGACATAGGCAGCAGAATTTTAGATGACCTCAAGTTTACAAAGGATAGGATGTGGGAGACAGAAGTGCATTGGAATAGCTGAGTCTAGAGGTAACAAAGGCACGCATGAGGGTTTCAGCAAATGAGCCAAGACAGGGGCAAATTCAGGCAATGTTATGGAGGTGTAAATTGGCAGTTTTAGTGATGGTGCGAACGTGTGATCAGGAGCTCACCTTGCGGTCAAATATAAGACACCAAGGTTGTGAACAGACTTTAAGGTCTTGAGGGGTCTTAACAGGATGGATGTGATGCGGATGTTTCCTCTTGTGGAAGAATCTAGAACTAGGGGTCATTGTTTAAAAATAAGGGGTCACTCATTTAAGACAGAGATAAGAAATTTTTTTGTCTCAGAGGGTTGAGTCTCTTTGGAACTCTCTCAAAAGGCAGTGGAAGCAGAGTCTTTGACTATTTTTATGGCAGGGCTAGATGGATTCTAGATCAACAAGGGGGTGAAAGGTTATCAGGGGTAGAGGTTACATTCAGATCAGCCATGAACTTATTGAATGCCAGGGCAGGTTCAAGGAGTCGAGCAGCCTCCTCCTGCTCCTAGTTTGTGTTCAGACTGTTGCCAAAGAATGATTGAGTCGATAGCTAGGGAATAGAGTTTGAGTAGGGACTGAAAACAATGGCTTCACTATTCAATATTTAATTACAGGAAATTTTTTGCCCATCCAGTACTGGGTGTCAGATGAACTGTCTGACAATTTAGCAACAGTGAAGAATTCAAGAGAGTTGGTGATGAGGCAGAGCTGGGTGTCATCAGCATACATGTGAAAACTAAACTTGTGCTTTCAGATGACATTACCAAGGAGCAGCATATAGATGAGAAATAAAAGGGGGCCAAGGACAGGCTGTTGAGGGACAGCAGAGAAAATGGTGCAGGAGCAGGAAGAAGCCATTGCAAGTGATACCCTAGGTACAATTAGATAAATAAAAATGAAAATGGGGGAAAGCAGTCGCACATAGCTAGATGACATTGGAGAGGTTTTGGACAAAGATGGTGTGGTCAACCATGTGAAAGGCTACAGACAGGTCAAGAAGGACATTGAGGGAGAGTATATCTTTGCCCCAGCCACAGAGAATGTCCTTTGTGACTTTGATAAGAGCACTATTGACTAAACACTATTTTCTTTTTGTATAAAGCTTATACTTTAAACTATAAAGAAAAACATTCCCCTTTTATATTTATCACCTAGCGCTATAAAGACTGTAATTCCATAGAGATACAAACAATCCACAGTTGCTCCCAGCAGGCTCCCGTATCCCCGCATCACTGAGTAGCGACTTCGACTGACCATCTCCAGATGCTTTCCTCAGTTTTCAGAGAGTTTCAGAGCAGTAAAGCCTGCTCTGATGATTTTCTTCCTCCTAGTGATGCCAGAACAAATTTCCCAAAATCTGTAGAAGGCTGCAGGAGGCATCTCTGACTAGAGACCGTCTCCATCCTGCATCTGGCTATAGTAGCTTGCAAAGTCAAGCAGCTATTTCTCTCTGCTGACCACACACAACTTCTGCTGTATGTCTGCAATATTTATTGATTTGTAACTACAAACAGGGAAGCCTGTAAACTGATCTCAAAAATGGCTTCCTCTGCCCTCTTCCCTATAACATATTAACCTTTCATTCAGGTAGAAATGGCAATTAGCTATCCTTGATTCCCTCTCTTTCATCTTAGAAGTATATGGACAGTTCACAGCACCAACTGTTTATAACCTGATACCTATAACATCTTTTTGGGACTTTGGAAGACTAAAAACCTACTTCTTATAAACTCAGACTGCTGCCATTGCCTCCAAGCATAAATACCTTGCACTAACTCAACAGAACAATATAAGCCTTCGATAAAAACAAAAAACTGCGGATGCTGGAAATCCAAAACAAAAACTGAATTACCTGGAAAAACTCAGCAGGTCTGGCAGCATCGACGGAGAAGAAAAGGGTTGACGTTTCAAGTCCTCATGACCCTTCAAAGGGTCATGAGGACTTGAAACGTCAACTCTTTTCTTCTCCGCCAGTGCTGCCAGACCTGCTGAGTTTTTTCAATATAAGCCTTCCTTTGATTTCTAACAATCAAACCACCCATGCTTACTGTCAGGCAGACTTCAGAATAGGTCACATGATCACCCTTCATTTATCCTAAATTTAAAGATAAAGTACCAGAAACAATCTCAAACATAATTGCAACAAAAATATAACTGAAAGAGATTTATGTTACCAGAAATGTTTGTTTTTATATAAATAAAAAATTGGAATGAGGTATGTGTACATGAAACTAAGATTATAAAATGAGTGTTAAGAATCTTGCTGTTGCACCAGAGAAACATTTTAACTGCATCTACCAAAATGAATTCAGGACTTAAAAATTCATAGTAGCATCAATACACCAAATAGAGATAATACACTCACCTTTACTGTACTGAATCTGAACTTCAGAAAAAAAGACCAATTTAAAACTGGCAGATGCCAGGTTCTAATTTCACAGCTTGAAAGACTCAAATAGTATAGTATTATTGCACAGCAAATGTATACATTATTGGTCAGAAACTATGACCTGCAGAACAAAACATGATAATACTGCAGCACCTGCCACTGAATATCCTTCAGATAGAATGACATGTTGTAGTATGCCAGATAATTCCCTGCAGCATTTCTCAGTTCTAACATTGGAAAACAGCGAGCAGGGTAGTGTGGTTGGGGGGAAAAGTAGGAAAAAGGGATTTTCAGGCTAAAGACTGTCAGCATGGTACCGGGCAGTGAAAAGAAGATAAAAACAAAAGAACTGCGGATGCTGGGAATCCAAAACAAAAACAGAATTACCTGGAAAAACTCAGCAGGTCTGGCAGCATCGGCGGAGAAGAAAAGAGTTGACGTTTCGAGTCCTCATGACCCTTCGACAGAACTTGAGAGCTTTAGGGATAGAGGCCATCAACTGGAATACTAGGAAGCAGGTCAAAAGAGTGAGACTGGGTTACTGGGGGCAGTCCTTGGCATGAGGTAGTAAAGGGAGCTAGAGTGCTGAAAGTGGGACAGGTAGATGAGCAATAATAGGGCTGATTTGCAGGAATGGATCAGTACTGGAGCTGGGCCAAATAAGTAGAAGCCAGGAAGATTGGGAGTTTGATACCAAGAGAAACAGGGAACAAAAAGTGACCAAAATATGGTAATTTTCTTTCAAACACCGATCACGAATTTTAGGACAGACCAATGTCAGGGTCTAAACGATTTATGGTGTCTTGCTGACTTATGAGCATCATAAACATTTCACAAAGAAGGGAAAAAATGGGACGTAAAGCAAGAGGGAAAGAACAAGTAGAATTGAGTTAGGCATGGAGGGAACGGGAAGTCATTCATAGAATTTTGGAAACAGAAAAGGGAAAAGGCAGGACAGAGGGATTTTGTGAGAGAGATCCAGAGGGCAGGGGTGCTGAGTGAGCAGGAAACAAGCAGCAGACCAGCATCAGAAAAGCAAAGGCTACAAGGAAGAACATAGGAATAGGGTCTGTGAAGTTGAGTGAGGCAAGGCTGAGAAAGATGGTAAGGAGACAGCCTTGGTGACAAAACTCATGTAGGAAGCAAACAGCTTGGGGTCAACCAATACTAAGGTTCTGCATTCAGTCTTGCCTAAGCCAATGGAAAGTTTAATCCTTTAAAGGCAATGCAGATAGGCAGTCGAATTTTTGAGCAGCAAAAGCAGAATCAAGGGGCAGAAACGTAAAGCTGGGTATCATCAGCACATCTATGGAACCTCATTTCATGACTCTGGATGATATCACCAAAGGAAAGCATTAGTCAAAAAGGAGGAGGCCAAAAATAGAGTCCAGGATATACCAGTGATCATTTGGGCAGACATTTCTGTCCAGGAGAAATCTCTGTTGGATATATAGTAGCCCACAAGGAACATGAAGTACATGCTTCTCCACACCATTCTTACATGGAAACATTGCCTACAATTTAAGTTCATTCAAGGTGGCCACAGGTTGACTTGGTGATCCATTAGCAGTTATATGGGCACTTTCCTGAGGTTGAAACTAAGTTGCACTGTGGGGTAAACTTTGAAAGTTTACTCTGCATCTAATCCAAGTGTACCAGTGGTCATCTAGTTTTGGCATCAGGCGCTCAAGGTCCATTCCTCAAAAACATCCCTCACTTTACAAAGCAAATCAATTTTTTCTATTTAAAAACACGTGCAGCCAGGCTTATGTCTCACTCTTTTGAATTCATTAACAGGCACATAACTAAGTTCGCTTGTCGGTCTAGAACCCCCTATACCGTGCAGCACTAACAGTCAGAATCAGAAAATGTCAACACAAGAATGAGACATTCCAGGTGACAAGCATTTCTACATGGCCTTAGGGCAGATAAAGGTTTTATATCTGGCCTTGCAATTGCTAGCATGCCTTGGGGCAGGAGGCGGCTGGGAATTCCATACTCTGAAGTGAAATGGGAACATCTATTCACAGTGGGATTTCAAATCCATAGCCACAGGACTGGAGGGCTTCAACAAAATCATAACTTGGAAACTGAATGCTAGAACTATTTTCGCCCAAGTGATGAAATGAAAGGAACCATTTGAATCAGGGAGAAGTATTTTCACTAAATAAAATCTCAAGAAGCAACCTGCAAGTACACATTGATGCCTGTGTAAAATATATGCATCGCTGAATAAAAAGCAGTTATCCTTCATTGCAATGTATGGAAATAGCAGATGCAGGTTTGGCCCCATTCCTGATGATTAGCACTGAAAAACGAGACATTTTGCATCATTTCCTTATGGAGTTTCCTTTGGGCGTGAATGGGGTGGGATTGTCGTCCTAATAAGCAGCCAAAGAACATTAACAAAAGATCTAGGAAAAAGCCCTCCTCGACTTGAACAGCAATAGTCAGAGGCCAGGTAGACTCAAAAATTGGAGGTAGAAAAGGAATAACTTGCATGCAAAAACATTAAAGGCTGTGTCCAGTTTTTCAATCCAAAGGATTATGAAAATTTCACACTTAGTTCCGTTATGTAATTTATGCAGCAGTTAACAGGATGCATCACCTCACAAGGATTACTTTCGCCAACTGCAGGACTTGAAGCCTAGCACATGAAACTTTGGGTGCCACATTTGTTGTAAATGTCATGGCAAAACACCAGACTTTTATTGAGAATAGCTTTCCTTGGCTGAGGTGCAGACCCAGCTTCTTGAGTTACTATTGATGAATTTCTCTCAAGTTATGTACAAACATGTTATCTCAGAGTTAATTAGGACCATCCACTGTTGAGCAGAAGTTTGATGGAATCGATTATTTCCTTCAATTTTAAACACTACATCTTCTCTCCTACTACTTTCAACCTTGTGCTGTTCTGTACCACAAATTTTGTCTTTTCCCTAGGTTTCTCAATTTAAAAAGTTGGACATTCACTGCACCCATCACAGCAAATCATTGTTGCTTCCAAATAGTCTGAATTTACCCAAACATTAATGCAAACATTAGCAGGTCTTCCTATTGGTGTTATTTGATTCTGGAAAAGTCAACAGAAACCAATTTTGGTTTACACTAGTTGCTCATTTATTTGAATTATCTGTTCAATACTCTACGGACTGATCATGCAGAGTTATGCAGAGCATATTATGCAACTCCTACATACAAATCACTCACCATGCTGGATATTTTAATCAGGCATTCGCACATTGATTCAAAATCAACTTCTTTTGTAACAATTCATGAGACAAATTTTCAAATCTTCATTATTAAAGTTAACAGCTTCTTGAAGCTGCATGCTTACAAGGGGCGGCTGTGGCATTGTCACTGGACTAGCAATCCAGAGACCTGGGGTAATGCTCTGGGGACCCGGGTTCGAATCCATCCATCCTACTATCGAATATGAATTCAATACAAATCTGGAATTAAAAGTCTAATGATGTCGTAAAAAACCCATCTAATGTTCTTTAGGGAAGGAAATCTCCTATCCTCGTCTGGTCTGGCCGACATGTGATTCCAGGCCCACAGCAATGTGGTTGACTCTTCAAAGCCCTCCAAAATGGCCTAGCAAGCCACTCGGGTGTACCAAACCGCTACTGCAAAAAGAAACGAAAGGATGGACCACGCAGCATCAACCTAGGCACCGGAAACGACAACACGACAACAGCAAACTCAGCCTTGTTGACCCTGCAAAGTCCTCCTTGTGGGTCTTGTGCCAAAATTGGGGCAACTATCCAACAGGCAAGTCAAGCAATAGCTTGACATAGTCATGCTCACAGAATCATACCTTACAGAAAATGCCCCAGACACCGCCATCACCATTACTGGGTAGGTCCTGTCGCACCGGCAGGATAAACCCAGCAAATTGACTTGCCGGGGTGGTGACACACAGTGGTATACAGTCTGGAAGAAGTTGCCCTCAGAGTCCTCAACATCGACTCCTGACTGCATGAAATGTCATGGCATCAGGTCAAACATGGGCAAAGAAACCTCCTGCTGGTTACCACGTACTCAGTATTCCTCCATGTTGAACACCAATTGGAAGAAGCACTGAGGGTGGCAGAACGTACTCTGGGTGGGGTCTTCAACTCCCACCACCAAGTGTGGCTCGGTAGCACCATCATTGAAAACACAGCCGTTTCACTGGATTTGCAGCAGGTGGTGAGAGAAAGACATACTTAACCTCAACCTCGCCAATCTGCCTGCTGCAGATGCATCTGTCCATGACAGTATCAGCAGGAGTGATCACCGCACAGCACAGTCCTTGTGGAACCTAAATCCTGTCCTCACATTGAGGATACCGTCCATTGTGTTGTGGCACTATCATCATGCTAAATGGGATAGATTTCAAACAGATCTAGCAAATCAAGATTAGGCATCCATGAGGCACTGTAGGTCATCAGCAACAGGAGAATTGGGCTCAACCACAATCTGTAACCTCATGGCCCAGCATCTTCCCTGACTCTACCATTGGAGGGCATTCCTGGAGCAGCATCAGGCATATTTAAAAGTGAGATGTCAACCTAGTGACGCTATAAAACAGACTACTTGTGTGTCAAACAGCATAAGCAGCAAGCGATAGACAGAGCTAAGCGATTCCATAACCAACAGATCAGATCTAACCTCTGCATTCCTGCCACATCCAGTCGTGAATGGCGGTGAACAATTAAACAGCGTTCTGGAGGCAGCGGCTCCACAAATATCCCCATCCTCAATGTAGGGAGAGCCCAGCACATCAGTACAAAAGACAAGGCTGAAGCATTTGCTACAATCTTCAGCCAGAAGTGCCGAATGGATGATCCATCTCAGCCTCCTCCAGAGGTCCCCAGAATCATTGATGCCAGTTTTCAGCCAATTCGATTCACTCCACGTGATACCAAGAAACAGCTGAGGTTACTGGATAGTGCATAGGCCCTGACAACATTCCAGCAATAGTACTGAAGACTTGTGCTCCAGGACTTGCTGCGCCCCTAGCCAAGCTGTTCCAGTACAGCTACAGCATAGGCATCTGCCTGACAATATGGAAAATTGCCCAGGTACACCCTGTACACAAAAAAACAGGACAAATCCAACCCAGCCAATTACCACCCCATCAGTCTACTCTCAATCATCAACAATGCTATCAAGTGGCAGTTGCTTAACAATAACCCGCTCACTGACGCTCAGTTTGGGTTCCACCACGATCACTCAGCTCCTGACCTCATTGCAGCCTTGGTTCAAACATGGACAAAAGAGCTGAACTCCAGAGGTGAGCTGAGACTGACTGCCCTTCACAGAGCATGGCATCAAGGAGCCCTAACAAAACTGGAGTCAACAGGGATCAGGGGAAAAGTCAGGAGTGTGATGAAATACTCTCCACTTGCCTGGATGAGTGCAGCTCCAAAAACAATCAAGAAGCTCGACAAAAAGCAGCCTGCTTGATCGGCACCCCACCCACAAACATGCACTCCCTCCACCAAGGACAGGCAGTGGCAGCAGTGTGTACCATCTACAAGATGTACTGCATGAACTCCCCAAGGCTCCTTAGGCAGCACGTTCCAAACCCACCGCCACTACCATCTAGCAGCGCAAGGGCAGCAGATACATGGGAACACCACCAGCTGGAAGTTCCCCTCCAAGCCACTCACCATCCTGACTTGGAACTATATTGCCATATCCTCACTGTCACTGGGTCAAAATCCTGGAACTCCTTCCCTAACAGAACTGTGGGTGTACCTACACCGGGTGAACTGCAGCAGATCAAGGCGGTAGCTCACCACCCCCTTCTCATGGGCAATAAGTGCTGGCCTAGCCAGCAGTGCCCACATCCCATGAATAAATAAAAAAAATTTAATTGCTCAAATGTAAAAACATCCTGATTTCATAACTATCTTAACATTTAGTTCTATTAGTCGGAGTAATTTTTCATAGTACAGTTCGTATAACTCAATAAAGATACTGCGATATAATAAAAGCTATATGTACTTTCATAAGTTATGGACTGCCATTTGGGAGAACATAGTGTAAACCATTACATTTAAAAGTTAGTTACAGCACAGGGGATGAGGTGGGACCACCTTTTGGCACTCTTTTTCTAATTTTAGGGTTCCACTTTTAAGCCAGCCTAAATGGGACAAAAACATGCTAAGGTCAGCTCCAAAAATTGTACATCAAAAAACATGAATCCTATTGCAATAATTTGTAGGTTGAGACGCATATTCAGAAAGGGCAAGAAAATAATTTTCCAATTTACTATGCATTCAAAACCCAGTACTTTCAGAATGAACACAAGTATCCAGATGGATTAAGAATCCCACCCATTAAGCACAATGGTTCTGAGAAATCCCAAATCAGTTTCCAATACAAGGCAATACAACCACCGGAGCATTCTCACACTAATTTATATTTAAATTCTTAAGTTGGATGCGCATTCCATTGTAATGTGACATAAAAATTGTTACGTAAAAATTTACTATGGAAATTCCAATGTAGTAATGTCTGGGCTCAACCGTACTTGACAGAATTTGTCAGGGGGTGCTTTAACAGAATTTCCAATACTGATATCAACAAATGCCTGTTACAGCTCCCTATCACGTCACTGCAAAGTGCTACATTATCTTTTCTCACACTAACCTCAATTTTTTTTAAAATTGCCCAGTATTGTTTCTCTTAGCAGGTATTTATTTAAGAACTTAATGAAATTATCCAAATTGCTTTTGGTGTACTTATCATTCAATTTTCACTTGAGCGCCTCAGTCTCTCTCAAAAGCTCAGATTTGGACTTAATATCTTTGCCTGGAAATGTGATTCTGTTAGCGGAATGAAGATTGTGCAGACTGGGCATTTACAGCATAACCAATTTCCCAGGATAAATTAGTGCCATTTAAGCAATCGGTATAACTTTCTTTATCTTCAAGCAGTTTCTGCTCTGTTGTTTTTCAAAATTATTTGGAAGAAAATTAGTGGACAAATTTTAAAATCTTTATTCAGTTAAAGTTTACATTGATTGCTTATTAAAACAGAGAGGCTGTGCAAGTGAAAACGGAAACACACCTGCCCAGGGTGTAGGATTCACTGGTACTTTGACAGACATAGGTTGGTGGAATGGGCAGACATGTGTTAGATGAGAATTACCGCAGAGAAGTATAAAGTGATAGATTTTGGTAAGGAGGAGGAATGATGATATAAAATAAAATAATTTTATAGGGGGTGCAGGAGCAGAGGCACCTGGGGCATTTGTGCATAATATGAACATACAAGTTAAGAGAAGTAGACCATTTGGCCCCTTGAGCCTGCTCCGCCATTCATTAAGATCATGGCTGATCTGATTGTGGTCTCAACTCCACATTCTGCCTACCCCAATAAACTTTGACTCCCTTGTTAGGCAAGAATCTATCTACCTCTACCTTAAAAAAATTCATTGACCCTGCCTCCACCTGTGGAAGAGTTTCAAAGATTCACAATCCTCAGAAATAATTCCTTCTCACCTCCGTCTTAAATGGAAGACCTCACTCATTTTTAAACTGTATCCTCTAGTTATAATCCCTCCAACAAGGGGAAACATCCTATCAGTCTTTACCCTGTTAAGTCCCCTCAGGATCTCATGTTTCAATAAGATCACCTCTCAATCATCTAAACTCCACTTTTCTTCATAAGATAATCCCCCCCAACCCAGGTATCAGCCAAGTGTACCTTCTCTGAACTGCTTCTAACACATTTTTTTCCTTTCTTAAATAAGCAGACCAAAACTGTACACAGTATTCAAGATGTGGTCTCACTAATGCCCTGTCACAACCGTAGCAAAGCTTCCCTAATTTTATATTCCATTCCCCTTGCAATAAATATTCCATTTGCCTTCCTAACCACTTCTGTACTGCATACTAACTTTCCCTGATTAATGTCAGGACACCCAGATCCCTCCTTATGTCCTCTTCACAACTTACTTTCCTACCTATCTGTGTCATCAGCAAATTTAGCAACCATACATTCAGTCCCTTCATCCAAGTCACTGATATAAATTGTAAATAGTTGAGGCCCCAGCATTGACCCCTGTGGCATTCCAGTCATCACAAATGGCCAATCCATTTATGCCTGCTCTCCATTTCCTGTTAGCTAACCAATGCCCACTGTCAGGGGGAGGTGATGACATAGTGGTATGGTCACTGGACTAGTAATCCAGAAACCTAGAATAATACTCAGGGGACCCAGGTTCAAATACCACCATGGCAGATGGTGGAAATTAAAACCATTGTTGATTGTTGTGAAAACCCATCTAGTTCACTAATGCCCCTTTAGGGAAGGAAATCTGTCATCCTTACCTGGTGATGTGACTCCAGCAATGTGGTTAACTCTTAACTACCCCCTGAAATTGCCAAGCAAGCCACTCAGTCAGATCAAACCACTACAAAGCCTCAAAAAAAAAGAAAAAATGAAACCAGGCAGACTACCCAGCATCAACCATAAGACGTAGGACATAAGTAGGCCAATCGGCCCATCGAGTCTGCTCGACCAATGAGATCATGGCTGATCTGACAATCCTCAACTCCACTTTCCTGCCTTTCCCCCATAACCCTCGATTTCCTTACGGATTAAAAATCTGTCTATCTCAGCCTTGAATATACTGAATGACTCAGCCTCCACAGCCCTCTGTGGTAAAGAATTCCACAGGTTCACTATCCTCAGAAGAAATTCTTCCTTGTCTCTGTTTTAAATGGGCAACCCCTTACTCTGAGATTATGCCCTCTGGCCCTAGGGTCTCCCACAAGGGGACCCACCTCTCAGCATCTACCCTGTCAAGCCTCCTAAGAATCTTTTATGTTTCAATAAGGTAACTTCATTCTTCTCAACGCCAATGAGTACAAGCTTAAGCTCTCTTCAGAAAATCCCTTCATACCTGGAATCAACCTAGTTAACCTTCTCTGGACTGCCTCCAATGCCAAAACTGTTCACAGTTTTCCAGTGCCTTGTATAGTTTTAGTAAGACTTCCCTATTTTTATATTCCATTTCCTTTGAAATAAAGGCCAACATTCCATTTCCCTAGGCACTGGAAACGACAATGACAAACTCAGCCCTGTCAATCCTGCAAAGTCCTCCTTACTAACATCTGGGGGCTCGTACCAAAATTGGGAGAGTTGTCTCACAGACTAGTTAAACAACAGCCTGACAGTCATCCTTATGGAATCGTACCTTACAGATAATGTCCCAGACACCATCTTCCCGATCTGTCCTGTCAGTAGGACAGCAGAGGTGGCGGTACAGTGGTATACAGTCGGGAAGGAGTTGCCCTGGGAGTCCTCAAAATCAACTCCGGACCTCACTAAGTCTCATGGCATCAGGTCAAACATGGGCAAGGAAACCTCCTGCTGATTACCATGCACCATCCTCCCTCAGCTGATGAATCAATGCTCCATGTTGAACATCACTTGGAGGTGGTGACAAGGGGACAGAACATGCTCTGGGTGGGGGACTACAATGTCTATCACCAAGAGTGGCTCGGTAGCACCACTACTGACCGAGCTGGCCTAGACCTATAGAACATAGCTGCCAGCTTGGGTCCGCAGCAGGTGGTGAGGGAACCAACAAGGGGGAAAGACAAACTTGACTTCATCCTCATCAACCTGCCTACTGCAGACGCATCTGTCCATGACAGCATCGGGAGGAGAGACCGCTGCTAAGTCCATCATCGTGATGTGTGGCACTACCACTGTGCTAAAATGGTTAGATATCAAACAGATCTAGCAACTCAAGACAGGGCATCCACGAGGTGCTGTGGGCCATCAGCAGCAGCAGAATTGTACTTGAACACAATCTGTAACCTCATAGCCCAGTATATCTCCCATTCTACCATTACCATCAAGCCAGGGGATCGACCCTGGTTCAAAGAATGCAGGAGGGCATAGCAGGAACAGCACCAGGCATACCTAAAAATGAGGTGTCAACCTGATGACACTATAAAACAGGGCAACTTGCATGCCAAACAGTATAAACAGCAGTGATAGACAGAGCTAAGTGATCCCACAGCCAATGGATCAGATCTAAACTCTACAGTCCTGCCACATCCAGTCAGGAATGGTGGCGCACAATTAAACAACTCACTGGAGGAGAGGATCCACAAATATCCCCTCTTCAAATGATGGGGGAGCCCAGGTAAGGCTGAAAAATTTGCAACAATCTTCAGCCACAAGTGCCAAGTGGACGACCCATCTCGGCATCCTCCCCCAGCATCACAGGTGCTAGTCTTCAGGCAATTCAATTCACTCCACGTGATATCAAGAAATGGCTGAAGACATTAATAATACAAAGGCTACAGGTCCTGAAAATAATCCGGCAATAGTACTGAAGACTTGTGCTCCAGAACTTTCTTGGCCACTTGCCACTGTTCCAGTACAGCTACAACAATGACATCTATTTGTGGATAATTGCCCAAATACGTCCTGTACACAAAAAGCGGGACAAATCCAACCCAGCCAATTACCACCCCATCAGTCTACTCTCCATCATCAGTAAAGTAATGGAAGGGGTCATCAACAGTGTTATCAAGTGGCACTTGCTTAGCAATAACCTGCTCACTGACACCCAGTTTGGGTTCCGCCAGGGCCACTCAGCTCCTGACCTCATTACAGCCTTGGTTCAAACATGGGCTAAAGATCTGAACTCTCAAGGTGAGGTGAGAGTGGCTGCCCTTGACCAAGTGTGGCATCAAGGAGCCCTAGCAAATCCAGAGTCAACTGGAATCAGAGGGAAAACTCTCCACTGGTTGGGGTCATACCGAGCACTAAGGAAGATCATTGTGGATGTTGGAGGTCAGTCACCTCAGCTCCAGGACATCACTGCTGGAGTTCCTCAGCCCAACCACCTTCAGCTGCTTCATCAATGACCTTCCTTCTATCATGAGTTTAGAAGTGGGGATGTTTGCTGTGCAATCATCAATGCTCAGCACCTTTCATGACTCCTCAGATACTCAAGGAGTCCATGTCCAAATGCAGCAGGACCTGGATAATATCCAGGCTTGGGCTGACAAGTGGCAAGTAACAAATAACATTCGTGCCACACAAGTGTCAGGCAATCATCATCGCCAACAAGACAGAATCTATCCATCGCCCCTTGATGTTCAATGGCATTACCATAATTGAATCCCCTGCTATCAACATCCTGGAGGTTACCATTGACCAGAAACTGAACTTGACTAGCCATATAAATACTCTGGCTACAAGAACAGGTCAGAGATTAGGAATCCTGCGATGAGTAACTCACCTCCTGACTCCCCATCTTCAAGACACGAGTCAAGAGTGGGATGGAATTCTCCCCATTTGCCTGGAAGAGTGCAGCTCCCACAACACTCAAGAAGCTTGACACCATCCAGGACAAAGCAGTCCGCTTGATTGGCACATCTACAAACATTCAATCCCTCCACCACCGATGCACAGGAGCAGCAGTGTGTACCATCTACAAGCTGCATGACAGTAATTCACCAAGGCTCCTTTGACAGCACCTTCCGAATCCACATCCACTACCATCTAGGACAGGGGCAGCCAGATAGATGGGAACACCACCACCTGGAAGTTCCCCTCCAAGTCACTCACCATCCTGACTTGGAAACATATTGCCGTTCCTTCACTGTCACTGGGTCAACTTCCGAACTCAACTTCCGAACAGCACTGTGGGTGTACCTACACCACATGGACTGTGGCAGTTCAAAGCGGCAGCTCACCACCACCTTCTCAAGGGCAACTAGGGATGGGCAATAAATGCTGGCCCAGCCTACAAAGCCCACATCCCATGGATGAATAAAAAAAAATCCTCTATCCGTGCTAATATGCTACCCCCTCCACCATGAGCCCTTATTTTGCGTAGCAACCTTTGAAGTGATACCTTGTCAAATGCCTTCTGGAAATCTAAGAACAGCACATCCACAGGTTCCGCTTTATCCTTGTTGCTTGTTACTCCCTCAGAGAACTCCAACAAATTAGTCAGACATGATTTTCCTTCACAAAACCATGCTGACTCTGTCCAATTGATTTGAAATTTTCTAGGTGCCCCGCTAAAACCTCCTTAATAATAGATTCCAATAATTTCTCTATGACAGATGTGAAGCTAACTGGCCTGTAGTTTCGTGTTTTCTGTCTCCCTCCTTTCTTGAATAGAGTCATATTCGTATTTTCCATTTTGACCCTCCAGAATCAAGAGAACTTTGAAAAATTAAAAACCAATGCATCTATCTCAACAGCCACTTCTTTTAAGACCCTAGGATGAAGTCCATCAGAACAAGGGGACTTGTCAGCTTTTAGTCTAATAATTTTCTTGGTGCCCTTTCCCTGGTAATTGTAATTGTTTTAAATTCCTCCTTCCCTTTCACCTGCTGATTCACAATTATTTCTTGGATGTTACTCGTATCCTCTACAGTAAAGACTGAATATTTTGCCTCTCTTATCCACCCTTTCCTTATTTTCTATTACTAATTTCCCATTCTCTCTCTCTTGAGAGAGAGAGAGAGAGAGGACCAAAGCTCAGTTTACTCTTTTCCTTTAACTGTTTTTATATTTCTAGCTAGTTTTCTCTCATATTCTAATTTCTCCCTTATTAATCTTTTAGCTATCCTTTGCTGTTCTTTATATTCTGTCCAAACTTCTGACCATCTTTGTGGAATTATACACTTTTTCTTTCAATTTTCTTTAACTTATTTAGTCAGCCACAGAAGGTGCGTCCTTCCCTTCGACCCTTTCTTTCTCACTGGAATGTATCTTTGAGTATCCTGAAATATCTAATTGTCTGCCGCTGCACCGCTACTGACTTATACCTTAACCTAATTTGCCAGTTCACTTTAGGCAGCTCTGTCTTCATGTCCTCATAATCACTGAAGATGGCAGGGCAAGTTGAGAACATGGTTAATAAAGCATCCAGGATCCTATGCTTTATGTGGAAGGGAGCACAGTTAACGTTTCGAGTCCGCATGACCCTTCAACAGAAGAGTCCTGGGTTCTGTTGAAGAGTCATGCGGACTCGAAACGTTAACTGTGCTCCCTTCCACAGATGCTGCCAGACCTGCTGAGTTTTTCCAGGTATTTTTGTTTTTGATTTCCAGCATTGGCAGTTTTTTGCTTTTATCCTATGCTTTATAAACAGAGGCATAGAGTATCAAAGTAAGGAAATTTTAATGAACCTTTATAAAACCCTGGTTCAACCTCGACTGAAAATTGTGCCCAATTCTGAACACCACTTATGGAAGGATGTGAAGGTGTTATTGAGGGAGCAGGAAAGATTTACCAGAACAGTTCTAAGGATCAGGGACTTCAGTTATGAAGATAGATTGGAGAAGCTGGTGATGTTCTCCTTGGAGGTGATCAAGCGGAGATTTGATAGAAATGTTCAAAATCATAAGGGTTCTGTACAGAGTAGATAGGGAGAAACTGCTCCCATTGGAGAAAGGCTTGAGAACCAGAGGACAGCAATTTAAAATGTGACTGGCAAAAGAACCAGATGGGACAGGAGGAAAATATCTTCTTACAGAGCAAGTGGTTAAGATCTAGAATGCATTGCCGGAGTGTGATAGAGACAGATTCAATCATTTTCAAAAGAATTGGATAATATGCTGCAAAGATTTGCAATGCTAATGGGAAAAGGCAGGGGTGTGGCAGTAGTTAACTTCCTATCGCAGATAGCTGGCTCAGACCTGATGGGCTGAATGCTCTTTTGTAGTAACCATTCTATAATGCTATTTAGGTTGACATTCAAAGGCTTCTGCAGGTGACAGTAAATAGATATGCTGCTTTCTATCGTTTTGAGCAATACAGACTAAGATTATTCCACTGATGCTGCTAGGCCAGCTGAACATTGAGCATTTTCTGTTTTTATTTCAGTTTTCCAGGATCTGCAGTATTTGTGCTTGTAAGGTTATTCCACATCTGATCACTGAGTTAGATGATATCAGTTGCTCCACAAGAACCTCAGTCGGGAAAGGAATGGCCAGGGAAGAGGAGAAAAATACTAATCAAACAGGATTCCCACTCCTATTCCATATCCAGTGATTCACAATAGAAAAATATATAAAAATGAAAATTCAGTAAGGAACCAATGAGACTCAGCTACAATCATCCACATGACGACAGCTTGTCAGAGTGTCTAAGCTTGAAAGCAATGCAATAAATAGAGTACAAGCTAATGCAGAGATACTAGGGAATTGGCCAGTGTGTGGCAAACATCCTTCAGTGTGGATAAGTGAAGAGGAATGTATTTGAATCTGGGTAGTTTACATGACACATGTACATCATATAAGAATACCTGCGTACAGCTGTGGAGTGAGCAAGGACCTGAGGGGGGTCACAGATGTCAAATTCTAAAGGTCCTAAACCAGTGTTGCAAGCACATAGAAAAAGCAAGGAAGTATCTAAGAGTGTACAGCTAAAAGAATTCAATACTTATAATTGCACTGAAAGTAGTGTCCAGTTTTGGTCCCTTAACAGAGAAGATCCAGAGGAGGGCAACCAGAATGAAGCCCAAAGTCTGGACTCTTAAGCCACAGGGTCAAGAAGTGGAGCTCACTTCACTGGAGAAATTTTAACTTATGATATTTGATGTTTTTAAAAGGATTAGAAGGAACCGATTCTGTTATAGTCTTGGGCTAGATACACTAAAAACTTGCTCATGTGCAGGGAGGCTTCTCAAAGCACTAATTATGGCAATCTGAAAGTATTTTTTTTTTACAAAATCTAGCAGTGATTAATTTCCTTTTGCCAAAATAGAGTGCAACCACTCCTGACTGAGTGTACACCTTCCTACTCATTGTCCAATTACTGTATCACTTCATGTAACTAATACAGAGATCACTGCTCTTTTATTCTCTCTTTTCATTACAATTTGTATGCAAACAGTTTGAAATTCAAGAGGTCGGATTATGTCAAACGGAGCAAGTTACATTAAGGATAAGTAGGTGGAAATAACTAATCCCTCCATGTGAAGTAGTCATTCAGTCCTTTGGAGCTTAATAGTACTTAGTGCACTTTTATTAGATCAATTTAAAAACACTTAACGAGAGTAAAATGCCATTATTTTACATTCAATACCTAAATTTAAGGAGCAAATTGTCTTTAACATAATCAGGATTTATGCAATTTTGTTGAAAAACTTACAAAAAGCATTTCCTCAATTCCTCACCCCAATCTGTACCATTACTAATGCAATCCCAATACAATATATAATTTTATTGTAACATATCCTACGAAACCCCAAACCCACACATTTAATTATAATATTTAAATGTTTTTTAAATGGCAAAATGTTTTATTGGCAAAATGTAATGTGTAATTCGAGACCATGTTCTTATTAAGTTACGTTAAAATATAAAAAGAAAAACACTTCAAAAAGTTGTGTAGTGGGCAATTACTTCAATGAGATCAAATTTATTTTCAAATATTACAGCGGCCCGGTAGTTGAATGCCTCAACTGTAGTCCCGGTACATAAAGGGTAGGTTGATTCGGAATTCCTTATATGCAATTAACCTGAAGTACACATGACTGTCATTTGTAAACAACAGATATTGCTGATCTGGGGAAGTTTGAGACTACGTTGAAAAACATTGGAATGGGCTTTTGTATACATTAAACAGTGTAACAAAAACATACTTGGCTTATCGTCCAGTTATTTGGAGGAACACGCCTTAGAATTCACTGCGAAAGCATACACCCGACTGACTTGTTTCCAAATATACCCGTTTTATAAACGTATTTAGCATGCCATGACAAAAAATGCTGAATCTGTCTTTGTTGTGCCGTCCGATTTAACGTTCGTACAACCCAGCCATCAAAATCTGTTCCCTCGGCTCGTTTCAAAACAAGCATCCAATTTAAGGTCGACAGTCAGTAATCAGATCCCGTGCCTACGAAGTGGGCGCAAGTGATTTCATTGTACACGGTTTGGACTGCGTGGCAATTCCTCCACACATAGCATCTGGTTTACATTATACTGCAAGAAATCACAAGACTCCTGCCCACAATCCCTTGCCTTCTATTTTTGGAAGAGTGCGAAACTGTTAAAGCATCGGTAGTCTTTAGATAGGATAAGCGACATTTTCAACAGACGACAGTAAACGCATCGACGTTGTTCATCCAGTTTTGCAGTCTTGTATACAGACAACATCTGCAGCGCTGCGAGACTGAAAGGCGCCGCTATGCATTGGTTCAAACGGATTGTGTAAATCATGGAGCTGTTTGTGAACTTTATAATCTGGGTTAATTGCTGGTACATCTTTTCATTCGACCACCTAAGTGTCAAAAGGTCAAGTGGCAGATCCATGGCTTTGGCATTCTCTGGAGTTGTCTCCACTCGGAAACAGTTGCCTTGTCACCTTGGATTAAGTAGTATCTGCTGAAGCTACGAGTTAAGGTACGGAAAACAACCCCAGTGTGACCAAAAACAGGCTTCCGTGGGGAGAGGCCGTGACATTTGCACATCTCCATGCGAAATAAAAAAAAAATACACGAAGCAGTTATTTTCCCCCTTTCTACAAGTTGCATTTTCTCTTTAGATCAGTCACGACAAAAAAAAAGATCCGGGAGACAAAATAAATGCGGAGTTAACAAAAGGATTTACAATGAATATCAAACTGAGTTTGCACTATAACACACACTGCCCTTTGGTATGACAACCAATGGATTGGGGATTTGCTCCCACTATCACAGGGGTAAAACCATCATCGTACCATGAAGGACAGAGGTTGAGGACACTGCGGTGTTGACTAGTGTACTGTATTCAGCAAAACACTGTTCCCTGTAGAATAGGAGATTGAAAGGAATACAATTACATTATACTACAGTAACACCTCAAAATGAGAGGAAGGACGAATGTTCCAAAAGACCGGCCCAAAGAATGTTGAAAGACGAGAAAGGACAAAAAAAAGCCTTTAAAAGAATGAATATGCGCAGCAGGGAGAGCGGAAAATGTGGACGGTCACAATTACCCACTATAGAAAAACAAACATTGAACAGCATGCTGCTCAGAAAGAGTAAAAGCAGTGCTCCTTCCCTTTAAAAAAATATTTATTTAACAGTCTTAATAGAATTTAAAGCTTGGATAGTACAAGAGGGGAAGGCTTGTACTTAAATACGATGCGCTGGCTGTGCAAATGTTTAAAGCTGCTTCCAACCAGAGCAATGATAATCCCAACTCTGGCAAACGCTCTTCTAAAGATTCAGAAATGTCCCACCACCCACCCACCCCCCCACCTTCTCTCTCCCCCTCCCCCTCCCCCTCCCAACGAGACTTGGTGCATTCAAACCTAACTTAGGCTGCAATGTCAAGAGTGCAAGTTTCAATAAAATACCAAGGTATATCAACATATAAAAGCGGTAGGGAGAGAGCGAGAGGGAGAAACTGGATTGTGTTCCAAGGACAAAACCACGTTAAGTAGACGATATATAAACAAGAGTCGGGAGGGAGGGTGTGGGGTGGACTTTTTTTTTAAAAAAGAAAAAGGGCCAAAAAAAATGCAAATTAAACAAGAGTGAAACTGTTCAAATCCTCCTCAATCCTTCCTGGGTTTGCAAATTGACTTAGTTAGGGAAGAGAGGAAAGGTGGAGGAGAGATAAATTCTAATTTATAAGGAAACAATGTTTTACAGTGCAGCAATGTAATATATAAACACACAGCTGTTTTTTTTGTCTACTTACACTTCATGTCATGGGAAGATGGCTGTTGACGAACACACAAGGGTTTTTTTTCCCCCCAGCACTCGAGGTTTTTTTTTCCCCACCCCCTGGAAAAAAAAGTGCTTATATTAAAAGAAAGTGAGGAGAGAGAGGGAGGGAGGAGAGAGGAGGAGGAGGAGGGGAAATCGCTCAATAACGCCACGAACTCCCCGGCCGTCGCCAAGGAGACAATCCGGCCGAGGTTTCCCTCCCTCCGCCTCAGGCCGCACTGGGACCCCCCCGGACGAGACAGGAGAGGCCGCGGAAAAGCCTCCCCCGCCGGCCGGCCAACTGGCCGGACGGCCCCCCTCTCAGCTCGAAGCGGCCGACAATTCCCTGAGGTAAACTCCACCCTTCCCCGCCCGCCCGGGCCCCCAGTGCGGCCTCCGTACCGCTCGGCCCGGCGGGAGGGGACAGGCCGAAGGGAATGGCGCCCGATAGCGTAGCAGCAACCAATGGAGAAGCGGCCCGGGGACCCGCCGCCATCTTAGCGACGCGCTTTTGGCGGCAGCGTACGTGCCGTGCGTCATGACGCGGGGGGTCCTACACGAGGAGCGACACAGCGCCGCGTGCAGGTCCAGGGTCCAGACTGCATGGAGCACACACTGTCAGTGCAGACAGGGTGCAGACTGCATGGAGCACACACTGTCAGTGCAGACAGGGTGCAGACTGCATGGAGCACACACTGTCAGTGCAGACAGGGTGCAGACTGCATGGAGCACACACTGTCAGTGCAGACAGGGTGCAGACTGCATGGAGCCCACACAGTCAGTGCAGACAGAATTCAGACTGCAAAGTGCACACAAAGTCAGTGTAGACAGTTATCAAACCTGCTGACAAGGGTGGTGCTGTTGTTGTCTGGGGTACTGACCTCTACCTCACAGAGGCTGAGCGCCAACTCTTCGACATGTCCTCCTATCTCCCTCTGGATCATGACCCCACCACCAAACATCAAGCCATTGTTTCCAGGACTGTCACTGATCTTATCTCCTCTGGAGATTTTGCCTCCACAGATTGCAACCTCATAGTCACGCAACCCCAGACAGCCCACTTCTACCTCCTCCCCAAAATCCACAAACAGAACTTTCCAGGTACACTGATCGTGTCAGTCTGTTCCTGCCCCATGGAACTCACTTTTTCCGATCTTGACTCCGTTCTCTCTTCCCTGGTTCAGTCTCTTCCCACCCACATCCATGATTCCTCTGATGCCCTACGTCATATCAACAATTTTCAGTTCCCTGGCCCCAACCACCTCTTCACCACAGACGCCCAATCCCTCCATACCTCCATCCTCCATCAGGATGGTCTGAGAGCTCTCTGCTTCTTCCTTGATCAGAGGCCCGAACAATCCCCATCCACCACCACTCTCCTCCATCTGGCTGAACTTGATCTCTCACTGAACAATTTCTCCTTAAACGTCTTACTTCCTCCAAATAAAAGGTGTGGCTATGGGTACCCATATGGGCCGCAGTTATGCCTGTCTTTTTACGGGGTAAGTGGAACATTACTTGTTCCAGTCCTACTCAGGCCCCCTCCCACAACTCTTTCTCTGGTACGTCAATGATTGTTTTGGTGCCGCTTCATGCTCTCGTCTGGACCTGGAAACATTTATCAATTTTGCTTCCAATCTCCACCCCTCCATCACCTTTACGTGCTCCATCTCCAACATTTCCCTCCCCTTCCTTGACCTCTCTGTCTCAATTTCTTGTGATAGACTGTCCACCAATATTCATTAAAGCCCACCGACTCCCACAGCTACCTCGTCTATAGCTCCTCACACCCTGCTTTCTGGAAGGCCTCCATCCCATTCTCTCAGTTCTTTCGCCTCCATCGCACCTGTTCCGATGATGCCACATTCCAAAACGGTGCTTCTGACATGTCTTCCTTCTTCCTTAACTGAGATTTCCCACCCACAATGGTTGACAGAGCCCTCAACGGTATCCAGCCCATCTCCCAAGCCTCTGCTCTCACACCTTCCTCTCACTCGCAGAACTATGATAGAGTTCCCCTTGTCCTCACTTTTCACCCCACCAGCCTCCACATTCAAAGGATCATCCTCCGCCATTTCTGCCAACTCTAGCATGATGCCACCACCAAACACATCTTTCCCTCACCCCCCCCGTTGGCATTCCATAGGGACAGTTCCCTCCGGGACACCCTAGTCCACTCTTCCATCACCCCCAACAGTTCACCCCCTCCCACGGCACCTTCCTATGCAATCGCAGGAGGTGCAATACCTGCCCATTTACCCCCTCCCTCCTCACTATCCAAGGGCCCAAACATTCCTTTCAGGTGAAGTAGTGCTTCACTTGCACTTCCTTCAATTTGGTCTACTGCATTCACTGCTCCCAATGCAGTCTCCTCTACACTGGAGAAACCAAATGCAGACTGGTTGACTGCGTTGCAGAACACCTTCAGTCTGTCTACAGGCATGACCCAGACCTTCCTGTCGCTTGCCATTTCAACACACCACCCTGCTCTCAGGCCCACATGTCCGTCCTTGGCCTGCTGTAATGTTCCAGTGAAGCCCAATGCAAACTGGAGGAACAGCACCTCATCTTCCGATAAGGACTTCCAGACTTAACATTGAGATCAACGACTTCAGACCATGAACTCTCACCTCTCTCCTTACCCCTTTTTTACCACCTGTTTTCAATATTCATTTTTATTTTTGTGTTTTTATTTTTTATATTTTTTAACTACTTTTTTTATTTTTGTTCATTTATACATTGTTTTATCGCCACCTTTTATCCTATTTTCAGTCTTTTCTCCCCACCACCGACCCCACCCCCCACCCCATCCCCACAAGGGCTATCTCTCACTTGTTTATGTTGTTATTTTCAGAGTGCTTACCCTTGTCCTACTATTATCACATTCTGTTTTCTTACCTTTAAGCCACTATCAGCACCTCATTTAGCACTAACCATTACCATTAACACCCCTTTTATCCTTTTGTTCATGACATCTTTGTCAATCTCTCCTTTGCCCCCAGCTATCACTGACCTTCTTTCCAGCTTCACCCGCTCCACCCCCCGAAAGAGTATAAATTTCTTCACATTTTTACTTCTCTTTAGCTCTGAAGAAAAGTCATATGGACTTGAAATGTTCACTGTGTTTTTCTCTCTACAGATGCTGTTAGACCTGCTGAGTTTTTCCAGCTTTTTCGGTTTTTGTTTCAATGCAGACAGGGACCAGACTGTATAGAGCACACACAGGTCAGTGCAGACTGGGCCCAGACTGCATGGAGCACACACAGGACAGTGCAGACAGGGACCAGACTGTATGGAGCACACACAGGTCAGTGCAGACAGAATCCAGACTGCATTGAGCACATACAGTCAGGGCAGACAGAGTCTAGACTACATAGAACACACACAGTCAATGCAGAAAGAATCCAGACTGCATTGAGAACACACAGTCAGTGCAGACAGAATCCAGACTGCATGGAGCACCCAGAATCAGTGTAAATAACCCAGACTGCACAGAACATGTAGAGTTACTGCAAGTAATCCAGACTGCATGGAGCACACACAGTCAGTGCATTCAGAATCCAGACTGCATGGAGCACACACAGTCAGTGCAGACAGAATCCAGACTGCATGGAGCACACACAGTCAGTGCATTCAGAATCCAGACTGCATGGAGCACACACAGTCAGTGCAGACAGAATCCAGATTGCATGGAGCACACACAGTCAGTGCAGACAGAACCCAGACTGCATGGAGCACACACAGTCAGTGCAGACAGAATCCAGACTGCATGGAGCACACACAGTCAGTGCATTCAGAATCCAGACTGCATGGAGCACACACAGTCAGTGCATTCAGAATCCAGACTGCATGGAGCACACACAGTCAGTGCATTCAGAATCCAGACTGCATGGAGCACACACAGTCAGTACATACAGAATCCAGATTGCATGGAGCACACACAGTCAGTGCAGACAGAATCCAGACTGCATGGAGCACACACAGTCAGTGCAGACAGAATCCAGACTGCATGGAGCACACACAGTCAGTGCAGACAGAATCCAGACTGCATGGAGCACACACAGTCAGTGCAGACAGAATCCAGACTGCATGGAGCACACACAGTCAGTGCAGACAGAACCCAGACTGCATGGAGCACACACAGTCAGTGCATTCAGAATCCAGACTGCATGGAGCACATACAGTCAGTGCATTCAGAATCCAGACTGCATGGAGCACACACAGTCAGTACATACAGAATCCAGACTGCATGGAGCACACACAGTCAGTACATACAGAATCCAGACTGCATGGAGCACACACAGTCAGTGCAGACAGAATCCAGACTGCATGGAGCACACACAGTCAGTGCAGACAGAATCCAGACTGCATGGAGCACACACAGTCAGTGCAGACAGAATCCAGACTGCATGGAGCACCCAGAATCAGTGTAAATAACCCAGACTGCACAGAACATGCAGAGTTACTGCAAGTAATCCAGACTGCATAGAGCACACACAGTCAGCGCAGACAGGGTCTAGACTACATAGAACACACACAGTCAATGCAGACAGAATCCAGACTGCAGAGAGCACATGCAGTTGGTGCAGGGTCTGGAGTTTGGTAACTGAGGGAATTTAACCCTTAAACTCCATCTAAAGTCTAGTCTTTCTTTAATTTAGCAATTAACAAAAAGTTGCTGTTAGGGTTGGAAGAAGGTGAGTTTTATTCCAGCCTTAAAACAGGGCTCATGCAGGCTCTGCTTGCAGCTGCAACTAGTTAATTAGGTAACTCAATTAATCAGGTTTTCAGAGGCTAGGTTCAGAGAGTATAAAAGTAGGTTATCTTATAGTGCTGACTTTGTCTGCAATGGAATGCTGTTTTGGGCTGCAGTTAAGTGCTTCAGTTGGAGTTTGGTAACTGAGGGAGTTTAAGGGTTAAATTCTATCTAAAGTCTAGTCTTTCTTTAACTTAGCAATTAACTAAATGTTGTTGTTAGGGTTGGAAGAAGGTGAGTTTTGGTCCAGCCTTAAAACAGGGCTCATACAGGCTCTGCTTGCAGCTGCAACTAGTTAATTAGGTAACTCAATTAATCAGGTTTTCAGAGGCTAAGTTCAGAGACTGTAAAAGAAGACTATCTTATAGTGCTGTTTTTGACTGCAATCGAGTTCTTCAGTTGGAATTTGATGACTGAGGGAGTTTGGTGAGAAGGGAGGAGGTGCTCCTTTCTTTTCCTACCTTTCCTCAGAAAGAAGAGCGGTGGCCTTGGTAAGTAGGAACTGCTGAGTAAATTAGAAAGGTGTAATATTTTTAAACAAGTTGCTATATTTGGTTTTAACTGAGAAGCGCCAGGAATAAGTGAAATTTAGGGGCAATTTAATAAAATCCTAGTCTACATTCGGGTAATTAAAGTTCCCCATTATAAGTACTCTATAATGCTTACATTTCTAATTTCCCTGCAGATTTGTTCTTCTATGTCCTTTTCACTATTTGGTGGTCTATAGACTACACCAAGCAATGTAATTGCACTCTTTGTTCCTTAGCTGTAGCCAGCTTGATTCTGTCCTTAAAGCCTCTAGGACACCATCTTTCTCCAGCACTGCAATGCTCTCCTTAACCAATACTGCCATTCCTCCTCCTTTCCTATCTCTTCTGAACACCTTGCACCTGGGAATATTTAACACCCTGTTCTGCCCTTCTTTGAGCCAGGTCTCTGTTGTTATCACCATATATTTCCAAGTGGCAATCTACATAATATGAGGGAAGTAGAGTTAAGACATGGCAGGGCAGCTCAGTCGAGTAGAATGTGTGTCCTGTAATATGTGTGAAGTCATGGATGCTTCCGGTGTCCTAGCTGACCACATGTCCAGGAAGTGCTGACAGCTGCAGAAACTCGAGCTCTGGGTATCAGAGCAAGAGCGGCGGCTGGAATCACTGTGGCGCATCCACGAGGCTGAGAGCCACATGAATAGCACATTCAGAGAGGTGTTCACACTGCAGCTTAAGGGCCTAGAGTCAGAGGGAACAGTTGACCACCAAGCAGTCCAAGAGAACTAGGCAGGTGGTGTAGGAGTCCCCTGGGGTCCCATTCACAAATCAGTTTTACATTTTGGAAGCTGGTGAGGGCGTTGGTTCGTCAGAGGAGTGCAGTTAGAACCAAGTTTGTGGCACTACGAACAGCTCGGCTGTACAGGAGGGGGAGATGAAAGGAAGAGCTATAGTGGTAGGAGATTCATTGATTAGGGGAACAGACAGGCGTTTCTGTGGCCGAAGACAATACTCCAGGATGGTATGTTGCCTCTCTGGTGCCAGGATCAAGGATGTCACAGAGCAGCTCCAGTACATTCTTCTGGGGGAGAGTGATCAGCCAGAGGTTGTAGTCTACATTCCTACCAATGACTTGGGTAGGAAGAGGGATTTAGTCCTGCATTCAGAATTTAGGGAGCTAGGTAGAAAATTAGCAAGCAGGACCTAAATATGGTAATCTCCGGATTACTACCAGTGCCACGCGCCAGTGAGTACAGAAATGGGAAGATAAGAATGCATGGCTGGAAAGATGGTGCAGGAGGGAGGGCTTTAGATTCCTGGGACACTGGGACTGGCTCTGAGGGAGATGGCACCTGTACAAGCCTGATGGGTTGCACCTGAATAGAGATGGGCCGAGTTCCTTGCTGGGGCATTTTGCTAGTGCTGTTGGACGGGCTTTAAACGAACTCAGTAGGGATGTGGGAACCAAGAGAAAATATTAGAGGAATACCAGGGTGCACAAAATACTGGGAGGGACAGATAGCACTAGTATAGAGAATAGTAAGTTAATAGGTAAAGTCGGGGCAAGGGAGAAAGTATCAAAATCTAAATCAGGGTTACTATGCATGTATGTGAATGCTCAGAGTATAGTAAATAAGATTGGGGAGTCACAGGTGCAGATTGCCATGTGGAAATATGTGGTGATAACAACCGAGACCTGGCTCAAGGAAGGGCAGAACAGGGTGTTAAATATTCCCAGGTGCAAGGTGTTCAGAAGAGATAGGAAAGGAGGAGGAATGGCAGTATTGGTTAAGGAGAGCATTGCAGTGCTGGAGAAAGAGGATGTCTCAGAGGCTTTAAGGACAGAATCAATTTGGCTACAACTAAGGAACAAAGAGCGCAATTACATTGCTTGGTGTAGTCTATAGACCACCAAATAGTGAGAAGGACATAGAAGAATAAATCTGCAGGGAAATTAGAAATGCAAGCATTATAGAGTACTTATAATGGGGGACTTTAATTACCCGAATGTAGACTAGGACAGTGGTAGTGTAAAGAGTGGAGAGGGGCAAAAGTTCCTAGATTGTGTTCAGGAGAATTTTCTACAGCAGTATGTGTCCAATCCAACAAGAAAAGATACACTGTTGGACCTAGTTCTCGGAAGTGAGGTGGGCCAAGATGATCAAGTGTCATTGGGGGAACATTTAGGGAACAGTGATCATTGTATTGTACATTTTAGAATGATGATAGAAAAGGACGATCGCCAATGCAGAGTAAGAATAATTAACTGGGCAAGAGCCGACTTTGATAGGGCAAGAACAGAACTGGGCCAGAGACTGGAATGAAAGATTGGCAGGAAAAACTGTAGCTGAACAATGGGCTACCTTCAAAAAAGAATTGGCTCAGGCACAGTCAAGGTATATTCCATCGAAAGGGAAAGATAGGGCAAACAAATCCAGAGCTCCCTGGATGAAAAAGGAGATTGAAATTAAGATAAAGAAGAAAAAGTGTGCTTACGACAGGTGTCAGGTAGAAAATACAATTGAGAACCAAAAGGAATACAGGTGGTTCAAAGGGGAGGTGAAAAAGCATATTAGAGATGCAAAGAGGGATTATGAGAAAAGACTGGCAGCCAACATAAAGGGGAATCCTAAAGTCTTCTATAGACATATAAATAGTAAAAAGGTGGTAAAAGGAGGAGTAGGGCCAATTAGGGACATAAAAGGGAATTTACACATGGACGAAATGGCCATGACTGAGGTATTAAATGAATACTTTGCATCCGTATTTACCAAGGAGGTAGATGCTACCCAGGCCATGGTGACAGACGAGGAAACTCTTTCACTAGAAAGGTTCAAAATTGACAAGGAGGAAGTGTTGAATAGGCTGTCAGTACTTAAAGTTGACAAGGCACTGGGACTGGATGAGATGCATCGAAAGATATTGAAGGAAGTGAGAGTAGAAATTGCAGGGGTGCTGGCCATAATCTTTCAGTCTTCCCTAGAATTGGGGGTGGTGCCAGAGGACTGGAGAATTGTAAACATTACGCCCTTGTTCAAAAAAGGTTTTGGGGATAAGCCCAGCAATTACAGACCAGTCATTTAACCTCCGTGGTGGGCAAGATTCCAGAAACAATCATTCAAGATGGAATTAGTAATCACATGGAAAAATATGGATTTTGATGAGGAAGAGCCAGCATAGATTTCTAAAGGGGAAATCGTGTTTAACTAACTTGCTGGAGCTTTTTTGAAGAGGTAACAGAGGTCGATGAGGGTAATGATGTTGATGTGGTGTACATGGACTTTCAAAAGACATTTGACACAGTGCCACACAACAGACTTGTGAGAAAAGTTATTGCTCATGAAATAAAAGGGACAGTATCAACGTGGATATAAAAGTGGCTAAAAAATACGAAGCAGAGAGTAATGGTCAATGGATATTTTTCAGGCTGGAGGAAGATTTGTCATGGAGTTGCTCTGTGGTCGGTATTGAGACTCTTTTCCTGATATATATTGATGACCTAGATCTTGGTGTGCAGGGGACAATGTCAAAGTTTGCGGATGATACGAAGCTTGGGAGTGTTGTAAACTGTGAGGAGGATGGTGTGGAATTTCAAGAGGACATGGACAAATTGGTGGAGTGGGCAGATAGGTGGCAGATGAAGTTCAATGAGGAGAATTGTGAGGTGATGGATTTTGATAGGAAGAACATAGACAGACAATATAAAATAAGGGGTGAAATTTTGAAGGGGGTGCAGGAGAAGAAAGACTTGGGTGCATATGTGCATAGATCATTGAAGGTGGCAGGACAGGTGGAGAGAGCAGTTGTTAATAAAACATATAGTATCCTGGGCTTTATTAATAGGGGCATAGTGAGAGGTTATGCTGAATCTATATAAGACCCTCATTGGACCTCAGCTGGAATATTGTGTACAGTTCCGGGCACCACATCATAGGAAGGATGTGAACACATTGGAGAGAGTGCAGAAGAGGTTTACAAGAAAGGTTCCAGGGATGAGAAACTTCAGTTATGAGGATAGATTGGAGAGGTTGGGACCATTCTCCTTAGAGAGAAGAAGGCTAAGAGGAGCTTTGAAGGAGATGCTCAAAATCATGAGGTGGCTGGACATAGTAGATAGGAAGAAGCTGTTCCTGATTGTAGAAGGATCAAGAATGAAAGGGCACAGATTTAATGATTTGCAAAGGAAGCAAATGTGACGTGAGAAAAAACTTTGTCACACAACGAATGGTTAAGGTCTGAAATGCATTGCCTGGAGGTATGGTGGAGGCAGGTTCAATAGAGGCATTTGTGAGGGCATTAGATGATATTTGAATAAAAACAATGTGCAAGGGTACAGAGCAAAGGCAGGGCAATGGCACTAGGTCAAAATTTTCATTTGGAGAGTCAGTACAGACACGATGGGCTGGAAGGCCTCCTTCTGTGCCATTAAAATTTTGTTATTCTGTGATTAGACTGTATAGAGCAGACGTGGTCCAGACTGCATGGAGCAGATACAATTGGTGCAGACAGGGTCCAGATTGCATGGAGCAGACACGGGTAGGTGCAGACAGGATCTGGACTGCATGGAGCAGACACGGGTAGGTGCAGACAGGATCCGGACTGCATGGAGCAGACACAGGGTCAGTGCAGACAGGATCCGGACTGCATGGAGCAGACACATGGTCAGTGCAGACAGGATCCGGACTGCATGAAGCAGACACAGGGTCAGTGCAAACAGGGTCCAGACTGCATGGAGCAGACATTTTCCCGACTCCACACCTCTAATTGGCGAGCTTCCTGTTCCCAGGGTCTTTGATCCCAGGAAGGCCCACCGCTGTGCAGTTGAAAGTCCCACTTAATGAGGTGGGCCTTTCCTCAGAGAAGGTGCAGTCTCTCGGTGGCTCTCCAGTTGGGAGGTGAGGCTTTGTAACCTCCATTAAATACCACCCACAGTGACTGGGCAGTGAACACAATCAGGGTCCTGCTCTTATTGCACAACATGAATGGAATCAAATGGAAACAAATAAGAAGAGGCTGCAAATTGGCTACCATGTTTCCAACATTACAATAGTGATTACACTTCAAAAAGTACTTCATTGGCTGTAAAGTGCTTTGGGACATCCCAAGATGGTGAAAGGTGCTATATTAATTCAAGTTATTTCTTTGTATGAGCCTTGGAGGGGGTTCTTCTGAATGATACCGGAGCTTTAAGGATTAAATTATGAGGACAGGTTGCCTTGGGGAGGCTTGTATTGCCTTGAATATAAAAGATTAAAGGGTGGATCTGGAGTCGCATGTAGGCCAGACCAGGTAAGGATGGCAGATTTCCCTCCCTGAAGAATATTAACCCACGTTGGTTTGATAACCTTGCCTAAAAAAGTCTATCAATCTGTTTTTAAATTTTCGATTGACCCTTAATCTCAACAACCTTTTATTGGAGAGAGTTTCAGATCTCCACAGCCTCTTGCTATAAAATTTCCTTTTGTGCCATTTTGAGGGAGGTGTTAATCTGACTGTTTTAGAAGGGTATCATCTTTACCAATATGTAGACAAGGTAACAGGAGATGAACACATTCAGAATGGCTATGTTACTATTCACAGCTTTCAAGGAACGTGGTTTTCAAGCTCCTTCAATTCTACTCTCTTGTACATTTCCCATTTTAATTGTTCCACCATTGACAGCCGTGCCTTCAGCTGCTTGGGCCCTAAGCTCAGCAATTCTCTCCCTAAACCTCTCTACCTTTCTCTATTTCTTTAAGCAGCTCCTTAAAATCCAGCACTTTGATCATGCTTTTAGACTCCTGTTCTAATATCTCCTTTTGTAGCTTTTTGGATGTTAAATTTAGTTTTATAAAGCTCCAACAAATCAGCTTGGGATGTTTTACTAAATTAAAGGTGCTACATAAATGCAATTTGTTATAGCTGTCGGCTATTTTTATTGATAAACAGAATGCGTTCCCGATTTTCACAGTGAAAATTCTCCCCGCAGTCCTGAGTTGAGGAAAACTACAGATTATTTCCAATAGTGTAAACATCCCTAAATTATTATGAGTACATTCTTGATGAGGGTGTTCTTATTTTAGCACTGTTTAAATCCCTATACCTATACATAACGGTGCTGAAATCCTCCTAATCTAAATAGTTAGTGGGAAGCTCTTGCAGGCATATTGTGGGTTCTAGAAACTACAGCCTGATTACTTTTCTGCAAAGTGTTAACTTTTGACATGTGATGTTGTTATGCACCAATGATGAAGGCCAACATGTCTGTAATTATAAACCACGTGGAATCTCTCATAAAAGACGCTGAAATCAATAGGCCTTCATTAATTAGACTTCAGTGCTTGGCCATAAGGCTGGGAACATGTTCTTTAAAGTTTGCACCACATGAATTGCAGAGGAAGAATTGGCTTCTCTCCAATAGGAATATAGGAATAGGCCTTTCAGTCCTTTGAGCCTATAACATAGAACATACTGCACAGAAACAAGCCATTTGGCCCAATTAGTTTGTGCTCCACATAAACCACCTCCCACTTCATCTCCCTTTATCAGTATATCCTTCTATTCCTTTCTTCCTCATGTTCTTAGTTTCCACTTAAGTACATATATATTGCTCACCTCATGTACTTCTTGCAGCAGGAACCTCCACATTCAAACCACCAAAAAAAGTTTCTCCTGAATTTACTTTTGGATTTATTTGTGACTACCTCTTGTTGCCTCTTATGTTCACAAATGGAAAAATATCTCTTGTCAAAATCCTTCATAATTTTAAGGACACCCTCAGTATTTTTTTTCTGCTATTCAATTAGATCATGGCTGATCCGTATCTTAACTCATTTTTTAAAAAATTCTTATTTCATGGGATGTGCACATCACTGGCAAGTCCAGCATTTGTTACCCATTCCTATTTGTCCTTGGACTGAGTAGTTTGCCACACCATTTCGGAGGGGCACTTAAGAGTCAATCACATTGCTGTGGATCTGGAGTCACATATCGGCCAGACCGGGTAAGGATGGCAGACTTCCTTTCCTAAACCCACATTGGTTTGATAACATTGCCTAAAAGAAAAGTCTATCAATCTTAGTTTTTAAATTTTCGATTGACCCCTCAATCTCGACAACCTTTTGTGGGAGAGAGTTCCAAATTTCCACTTGGTGAAGCCTCTTGGTGAAGAAATGCTCCTTGACATCAACCTTTGAATGGTCTAACTCTAATTTAAGGCTTTGATCCCTTGTTCTGGACTCCCCCACCTTCTACCCATTAATCATCTTAAATACCTCAATTAGGTCACCCCCTAATCTTCTATATTCAAGGGAATACCAGCCTCAAGGCAACCTGTCCTCATCATTTAATCCTTAAAGCTCTGGTATCATTCTGATGAACCCCCTCCAATGCTTACACAAAGAAACAACTTGAATTTCTATAGCACTCTTCACAATCTTGGGATGTCCCAAGGCACTTCACAGCCAATGAAGTACTTTTTGAAATGAAGTCACTCTTGTAATGTTGGAAACATGGCAGCCAATTTGCATCCAGCAGGTTCCCACAAACAACAATGTGACCAGATAATCTGATTTTTGAAGATTATTGGCCAGGGCACTGGTTGAAATCACCCTGCACTTCTTCAAGATAGTGCCACTGGATCTTTTACAACAAGAAGATGGAGATGGAGCCTCAGGCTCAACATCTCATCCGAAAGACTGCATTTCCAACAGTGCAGCACTCCCTCAGTATTGAAGTGCCAGCCTGTGTTATGTTTTGAAGTTCCTTTAAAGCCACAATGTTGTACTCTGAAATAAAAGGACACAGTAGACTATCCATGGTTCTCACTTTTGATTTCCTCACAGCACAGACCTATGGCAATGCGCTGTAGTCATTGGCATGGATTGGTTAGTCTTTGCTTTGAAAAGATGCTTATTGATTGTTTCCATACACCTCTCTAGCTGTATTTAACCTGACCAACATAGCAATTACAATCCAAGTAGTTTAAATCTAAGACTGCCAGATACATTAATTCAAGAGGCAAAGTAACAATAGGCTTCGGTGATGCAGTTATACAGTAATTAGTGGTCTGAGATGAGTAGTTACAAAATTAGGGCCAGGCACAAGTAGATGCTTTTCACTTCCTAACTCTAAATTCAATTCTTACGAAGAGAGAGAACTATGACTCCATTCACAGCCAGCATATCTAAAACAAAAACAGAATTACCTGGAAAAACTCAGCAGGTCTGGCAGCAACGGTGGAGAAGAAAAGAGTTGACGTTTCGAGTCCTCATGACCCTTCAACAGAACTAGGTGAATCCAAGGAAGGGGTGAAATATAAGCTGGTTTAAGGTGTGGAGCGGGGGAGGGGGGATCGTTGGGTGGGGGGAGAGAAGTGGAGGGCGATGGTGTGGTTGTAGGGACAAGCAAGCAGTGATAGAAGCAGATCATCAAAAGATGTCACAGACAAAAGAACACATAGGTGTTGAAGTTGGTGCTATTATCTAAACAAATGTGCTAATTAAGAATGGATGGTAGGGCACTCAAGGCATAGCTCTAGTGGGGGTGGGGGGAGCATAAAAGATTTAAAATTATTTAAAAATAATGGAAATAGGTGAGAAAAGAAAAATCTATATAATTTATTGGAAAAAACAAAAGGAAGGGGGAAGAAACAGAAAGGGGGTGGGGATGGAGGAGGGAGTTCAAGACCTAAAGTTGTTGAATTCAGTATTCAGTCCAGAAGGCTGTAAAGTGCCTAGTTGGAAGATGAGGTGTTGTTCCTCCAGTTTGCGTTGGGCTTCACTGGAACAATGCAGCAAGCCAAGGACAGACATGTGGGCAAGAGAGCAGGGTGGAGTGTTAAAATGGCAAGCGACAGGGAGGTTTGAGTCATTCTTGCGGACAGACCGCAGGTGTTCTGCAAAGCGGTCGCCCAGTTTATCTTTGGTCTCTCTAATGTAGAGGAGACCGCATTGGGAGCAACGAATATCTAAAATCTTGTTAAGAACACAGATGGGAGCATCTCTGTGTATGTTGAAAGAGTGCACCTGCAATCCTTGGGTTCACTTTTTAAACACTGGTGTTAATTAGTGTGGGTCTGAGACAGCATCCCAAATATTGGCCTCTCATTTCTGGTGTCAAGTTGGACCTGATTCAGGAGTTATATTGTTAACCTTGAGTCGTCAGCCGTAACTTGAGGGATCACGCTCATGCCTCTGAGTTAGGAAGTTGTGGGTTCAAGACCCACTGCAAAGTTTTGAGCAAAAAATCTGGGAGTAATACTGAGGGAGTGCAGTACCATCGGAGGTGCCATTTTTCAAAGAGATGTTTAACTAAGATCTTATCACAGTCAGATGTAAAATATTTCAAGACGCTATTTTTAAAAACAAAAACATTCATGGGATGTGGGCATTTATTACCAATCCTTAATTGCCCTGGTTCAGAGGGCAGTTAAGAGTCAACCACATTGCTGTGGGTCTGGAGTCACATGTAGGTCAGACCAGGTAAGGATGGCAGATTTCCTTCCCTTGGGGACAATAGTGAACCAGACTAGTTTTTGAACCAATTGGTTTCATGGCCATCATCAGACTTTTAACTCCAATTCAATTGAATTCAAATTTCACCATGGTGGTATTCAAACCTGAGCCTCCACAGCATTACCTGAGTCACAGAATCACAGCGTAGAAGAGGCCCTTCGGCCCATCAAGTCTGCACCGACACATGAGAAACACCTGACCTACCTACCTAATCCCATTTACCAGCACTTGGCCCATAGCCTTGAATGTTTTGACGTGCCAAGTGTTCATCCAGGTACTTTTTAAAGGATGTGAGGCAACCTGCCTCCACCACCCTCCCAAGCAGTGCATTCCAGACCGTCTCTGGAACACTAGTTCAATTATTATGCCACCGCCTCCCCATATTTTGGAGAAAAGCTGGAAATTTCTCCCAATTTTCGTAACCAATATTTATCTTGCGACAATCATCCCTAAAAACAGATTACCTGGTCTCATCACAATGGTAATTATGGGAGCTTGCTGTGCACAAAGCAACAGCCACATTTATTCCATTACAATAGTGGTTACACTCCTAAAGTAAAGTGTTGCGGGACTTTCTGAGGTTATGAAAAGTGCTATATAAATGCGAGTCTTTCTTTCTACTTTTCCAGTTGACTGAGGTTCAAACTGGGACAAACTCACAGCTGGCTTTCCTATAGAATACCTGGGGTTAATTCAACACAGTTACATAGGTTAATCACCTGAAACTGAAACACTAACTTCAAACTGTCCAAAGGAACGACCCATACCTGTTCAGGTTAGTGTTTTGGCTTCAGGTGAGTTACTTGTATTGATGCATTGAAATACACCCAGAAATACCATCAAATAATAGATCAGGGGCTCCAACAATTGTTTATTGGAAAATATTTCTTTATTCTTTAATGGGATGTGGGTGTCACTGGCAAAGGCAGAATGTGATGCCCATTCCTAATTGCCCTTGAACTGTGGCTTGCGAGGCCATTTCAGAGGGTAGTTATGAGTGAACCACATTGCTGTTGATCTGGAGTCACATGTAGGCCAGACCAGGTAAGGACAGCAGATTTCCTTCCCTAAAGGGCATGAGTGTTTTTATGACAATCGATGATAGTTATTCAAGGTCACCATTACGGAGGCTAGTTTTATGGTATAGCATTGATCCACACAGGAGATCAATGGGATGGAAGTGCCATCTGCCTGCTATGTGAATTGGGTTTTGACAATCCTGGGAGGGGTCACTGGACAAATCCATCTGAATTTGGAATCAAATGACACTTGAAGTGGCCACAAAGATAGCCGGAATAGAATGGAATCCTATCATCCAGATGCAGCAGGAATGCTGTTGCGATTGAAATACATTGATGGGTGATGGGTGGGGCGGGGGGTGTTGTTTCGGAGATTGCCCCTACAGGTAACAGGGCTATTCTATCTTGCTTACAAATACTTGATCCTTAAAATGGAAGTGAAAAGGGGCCACATTGCCCATGACTAACATTTATCACTATGAAAGAGAAAAGGAAAACCTGCTATAATCTTACAGCAAGTCCATCAGCAACCGAGAACTGAGAAGACTGGTTAACGTTTTAACATGTGGGTCACTGAAAGACTGAACAAAATAAATAAGGTTGAAATTCATATGATCTGAAATGCACCGCCTGTAATGGTGGCGGAAACAGATCCAATAGTAGACTTCTCGAAAGAATTGGATAAATATTTGAAAAGGAAAAGAAATTGCTGGACAATGGAGAAAGTACAGAAGGGTGGGTTTAATTGGATAACCCTTTCAGAGAACCGGCACTGACACAGGCCAAAAGGCCTCTTCCTATGCTGCATCATACTTTCTATAGTCAGGAATGCTGACGCCTTGGCAGAGAGGGATTAATAGTCCTCGAAACAAGTCAGAAAAAATTAAAATTATTGATGGGTCTAATGCTTAAGCTACCTTTGGACAACACTGTGCAATCCAAAACTACTTGTTGCAAGTGAAAAACCATAAATGATTTAATTTGACCACCTTAACAGATCTCAAAGCTGCCTGTCTCTCTTGCTTGTGCTCTACTCCTTGCCTGGGTGGAGAAAGAAAGATTTGCATTTATATAGCACCTTTCACTACCTGAGGACGTTCCAAAGAGCCTTATGACTAGTGAAGTACTTTTTGAAGTGTAGTTGCTGTTGTAATCTAGGAAATTTAGCAACCAATTTGTGCACAGCAAATTCACGTTTGCCAGATAATCAGTTTTAGGTATTGATTGAGGGGTAAATATTGACTAGGACACTGAGGAAAACAGTCCTGCTCTTCTTCAAATTAGTGTCACGGGATCTTTCACATCCCCCTGAGAGAGCAGATGGGGCCTCAGTTTAATATTAAATCTGAAAGACAGCATCTCTGACAATGCAGCACTCCTTCAGTACTGCAGTGGGAGCATCAGTCAGGGTTATGCGCTCAGGTCTCTGGAATTGCTTTTGAACCCAAAACCTTCAGACCCAGAAGTGAGAGTGCTTCCCAATAGGCTACAGCTGAAGGGACAGGCAGTGTGGTACACTTGGGGCCTTCCACGACTGTTGGGAACCACAAAGGAATGAGTGTCATGTCAACCAGACAATAAATGTTGCTGTTTAAACTGGGAGTTGATCTTAATTGGATTTCACACTTAAGTATATATTAGTTTGAGGAGGCCCTTGTGATGCCTTTTCCCTGAGTGACGCCCAGTATTTTCTCTATTGGTTCAATTTAAAAATAGGGACCTAACATCTTGCTGAAAATTTCTCCACTTCCCCACCAACTAACACAATTGAGGGATGTAATTTATTTTGGGGACTTGGCATCGAAATGAGGTTCAGTAGATACAGCCATAGGAAAAATGCATAACATGAATATGCCTTAAGGGTTCCTTTATTGATTCAGCTTTTAGTGTCAGTATATATGTGACAAATTGAATAACTCCACCTATCCGTGATAACACTATCCATCTCTACAAATTAGGCTAAACACAAAAGTGTTGTGTTTTTCAACAGTGTCTCATCTTGTTGTGCTTTTAATTAACATTTGCTGATTGAGCTTGTGGCTGGAGATTGTATTGAGATTGAAGACAACACAAGAGAAGAGGTTCAGATTCTATAAACCAGCCTTAATGGAGCGCTTGATTAAGTGCTGTAAACAATACTGTCACAGACTAATAACTAAGTGGACATTGTCTTTGTGTCAACACACATAATGCAACTCTAGAGACTGACTCATGCATTTAGTGTACACTGTGACTTTTTTCAAGGTGATGTGAAAAAAAATTGTTTACTGTTGAAACTGTGTCAGCAAAAAAAGACTCTACTGGTAACTCAGAGTCTTGGTCACTGGAGTCCTCCAGTACATAAATGTCCAGCTAGGCAAGCAGTAAGGCACTGCAATTGGGTCCCCCTGCTGTCCTCTCCCCTCTCACCAAGCCTGGAATAGAAAAATCATTTAGAGTTTCTGCTCCCTATCTCTGTCCAGCGGTTCCTACTGCGACATGATTCTGTTTGATGCTCAATTTTCAGGCTCATGCGTGAAAAGCAGCCTCCTTAGGAAGTAACTGGAAAAAAAGGAAAGAAGACTTGCATTAATATAACATCTTTCATGACCTTGGGATGACCCAAAGCGCTTTACAGCAAATTTAGTAATGTTTTGGAAGAATAGTCACCATTGCAATGTAGGGAACACAGCAGCCAATTTGCATATAGCAAGCTCCTTCAAACATCAAGGTAATAATGACCAGATAACATAGTTTAGTTATGTTGGCCGAAGGAAAAATATTGGCTTGGACACCCCTGTGCTTCTTTGGAAAACTCTCTGCCCCCTCCGATAGATACGAAAGATCCCAAGGCACTACTTAGAAGAAAAACCAGGCGAGTTCTCTTTGGTGTCCAGGGACCAGTATTTATCCCTTAACAAACATCATTAAAAAACCCAGATTGTCTGGTCATTATCTCATTGCTGTTTTTGGGACTGTCCTTGTACATATATTGGTTGTGCAGTTTCCTATATTACAACAGTGACCGCACTTCAAAACTAGCTCATTGGCTGTAAAATGCTTTACATTTTGAGGTTGTGAAAGCATTTTTCTAGCCTTTGAAATTCTCTTCACAGATTTTTGTTTTGCAAAATAACTTGTGAAAAAACAGGAAATAAAATAACAAACTGTATAATTTGCGAAAGGACACCATTTTAAAAGCTCCTATTCCTTCAGTGTTCTAACTTGCACCAAGTCCTGTTCACCCTGTGTTCATTGACCTACATTGTCTCCCAATTCAGCAGAGCCTCTATGTTAAAATTCTCATTCTTTCTTTCATACATTGGAACATAGGACTTAGGAACAGGAATAGGGCATTCAGTCCCTTGAGCCTGCACCACCATTCAATGAGATCAATGCTGATCTCGTTGTGGTCTCAACTCCACTTTCCTGTCTGCCCCCCCATTAACCTTGACTCCCTTGTCTATCACAAATCTGTGACTCTGTCTAAGATCACCTCTCATTTTTCTAAACACCAGTGAGTATAGGCCCAATTTGTTCAACCTCTTTTTATAAGGTAAGCCCTTCTTCCCAGGAATGAGTTGAGTGAACCCTCTCTGAAGTGTTTCTAATACCATTATATATTAGTTAATGATGTTACAGTTTGGTCTCCTTGTTTGAAAAGTAGATATAAAGTCACAGTTAGACAAATTTTTGATAGATAAGGGAGTCATGGTTTATCTGTATACCTATTTGGTGATGTTGGCAAGAGGCAAGCTTGTAGACAAAGAAAAATGTTGTCAAAGATAAAACCTGAGATCACAGCTTTGTCTGTGCTCTTTCAGTTCTAACAATAGTGTCTGAAGTTGTAGGTGTCAGCTTGGCTCAGTGGGTAGCCCACTTGCTTCTGAGTCAGAAAATTGTGAGTTCAAGCCCCACCCCAAAGGTGAGCACAAAGTCTAAGTAGATACACCAGTGCAGGACTGAGGGAGTGCTGTGCTGTCAGAGGCACCAGCCTTTGGACCATTAAGGTGAAGCACTGTCCACCCTGTCAGGTGGATGTAAAAGGCCTTGTGGCACTATATTGAAGACAGTAGTGGAGTTTTCCCCTGGTGTCCTGGCCAATATTTATCTCTCAACCAAGATCATTAAAAAGCAGATTATCTGGTTATTATCAAATTGATGTTTGTGGGATCTTACTGTGTGTAAATTGCCTGCTGTGTTTCCTACGTTGCATCAATGGCTACACTTTAAAAGTACTTCATTGGCTGTAAAGTGTTTTGAGATGTTCTGAGGTAAAGGTACTATAAAAATTCAGGTCTGTAAACAGCTCTAAGTTCACATGGTTAGATTCTGAGGTGGTATAATAGCAGCAATGCGCACTGTTTAAAAAATGCACTCAATGTGAAGCACCTTTAATACTTCCTAAGTGCTATGTAAATTCAAGTTGTTATCATTGCTGTTGTAATCATTCGTTGTATTGTAGCTAGTTCACATGGGCCCTGTTGGTCACAGATCTAATCTTTGGAAAGGGTGGATTTATCTGATCATAGTGGCACACACTGTTTAAACTCACATGGAAGGTTGCGGGAGGATCATAATGTTTTAGGGCCACATCATAAAGTGCTGGTATGCAGCTGGTAGTGAGTATAGTAGCACTTATTGTAGCCAGATTGTAAACAACTGGACTCAAAAGGAATTTAACACCTCAGTGAACCTTTCAGTTACCTGAACTGAAGCGTTATCTGTTAAATGTTCTTTGCTTTTAGTTTGGAATTTGCTATTTCTTTTGATCCAAACCTTTGTTACCTCCAGACTGACTATTCCAATATACTCCTGGCTGGCCTCCCACAATTTATTCTGTGTAAATTTGAGGTCATCCAAAACTCTTGTTGCCTGTGTCCTAACTCATGCCAAATCTCATTAGCCCATCACCCCTCTGCTTGCTGAACTACATTGGTTCGTGGTTAAGTGACAACTCAAATTTAAAATTCCCGCAGACACTTCCTCCTACCTCTCCCTGGACCATGACCCCACCACTGAACATCAAGCCATTGTTTCCAGGACTGTTACTGACCTCATCTCCTCTGGAGATCTTCCTCCCACAGCTTCCAACCTCATAGTCTCCCAACCTCAGACAGCCCGCTTCTACCTCCTACCCAAAATCCACAAACAGAACTGTCCCGGCAGACCGATCGTGTCAACCTGTTCCTGCCCCACGGAACTCATTTCTCATTATCTTGACTCCCTTCTCTCTCCCCTTGTCCAGTCCCTTCCCACCGACATCTGTGATTCCTCTGACACCCTACGTCACATCAACAATTTCCAGTTCCCTGGCCCCAACTCCCTCCTCTTCACCATGGACATCCAATCCGTCTAAACCTCCATCCCCCACCAGGATGGTCTGATGGCCCTTAGCTTCTTCCTCGAACAGAGGTTTGAACAATCCACATCCACCACTACTCTCCTCCATCTGGCTGAACTTGTTCTCACACTGAACAATTTCTCCTTTAACTCCTCTCACTTCCTCCAAATAAAAGGTGTGGCTATGGGTACCTGCATGGGCCCCAGTTATGCCTGTCTCTTTATGGGGTATGTGGAACATTCCTTGTTGCAGTCCTACTCCGACCCCCTCCCACAACTCTTGCTCCTGTACGTTGATGATTGCTTCAGTACTGCTTCATGCTCTCGTCTGGACCTGGAAAAATGTATTAATTTTGCTTCCAATTTCCATCTCTCCATCATTTTCACATGGTCCATCTCTGACACTTCCCTTCCCTTCCTTGACCTCACTGTCTCAATCTCTGGTGATAGACTGTCCACCAATATCCATTACAAACCCACCGACTCCCACAGCTACCTTGATTACAGCTCCTCACACCCCGCTTCCTGTAAGGACTCCATCCCATTCTCTCAGTTCCTTCGCCTCCGTCGCATCTGTTCTGATGATGCTACCTTCAGAAACAGCTCCTCTGACATGTCTTCCTTCTTCCTTAATTGAGGTTTTCCACCCACGGTGGTTGACAGGGCCCTCAACTGTGTCTGGCCCATCTCCCGCGCATCCGCCCTCACACCTTCCTCTCCCTCCCAGAACCAAGATAGGGTCCCCCTTGTCCTCATTTATCACCCCACCAGCCTCCGCATTCAAAGGATCATCCTCTGCCATTTCCACCAACTCCAGCATGATGCCACCACCAAACACATCTTCCCTTCACCCCCCTGGCAGCATTCCGCAGGGATCGTTCCCTCCGGGACACCTTGGTCCACTTCTCCATCACCCACTACACCTCAACCCCCTCCCATGGCACCTTCCCATGCAACCACAGAAGGTGCAACACCTGCCTCTTTACTTCCCCTCTCCTCACCATCCAAGGGTCCAAACATTCCTTTCAAATGAAGCAGCATTTCACTTGCACTTCCCTCAATTTAGTCTACTGCATTCGTTGCTCCCAATGCGGTTTCCTCTACATTGGAGAGACCAAACGCAGACTGGGTGACTGCTTTGCAGAACACCTTCGGTCTGTCCGCAAGCACGACCCAGATCTCCATGTTGCTTGCCATTTCAACACTCCACCCTGCTCTCATGTCTACATGTCTGTCCTTGGCTTGCTGCATTGTTCCAGTGAAGCTCAACGCAAACTAGAGGAACAGCACCTCATCTTCCGACTAGGCACTTTAAGCCTTCTGGACTGAATATTGAATTTAACAATTTTAGATCATGAACTCTCTCCTCCATCCCCACCCCCTTTCTGACCCCCCCCTTTTTTTCCAATAATTTATATAGATTTTTCTTTTCCCACCTATTTCCATTATTTTTAAATGTATTTCCATCCATTGTTTTAGCTCTACCTTTTAACCTGTTTCGATCCCTTCCCTTCACCCCACCCCCACTAGGGCTATCTGTACCTTGCTTGTCCTGCTTTCTATCCTTAATTAGCACATTCCTTAGATAATATCACCACTTTCAACACCTCTTTGTCCTTTTGTCTATGACATCTTTTGGCAATCTCCACCTATCACTGGCCCTCTATCCCGCTCTACCTGTCCCACCACACACCACTGCCCACCCCCCCCCAAACCAGCTTATATTTCACCTCTTTTCTATTTCTACTTAGTTCTGTTGAAGAGTCATATGGACTCAAAACGTTAACTGTGTTCCTCTCTGCAGATGCTGTCTGACCTGCTGAGTTTTTCCAGGTATTTTTATTTTTGTTTAAAATTCTCATTCTTGTTTTCTAATCTCTCTGTGACCTCACTCCTTCCTATCTCTGTAATCTCCTCCAGTCCCGGAACTCTCCGAGGTCTCTTCACCCATTGAATTCTGGCATCTTAAGCATTCTTGATTTTAATTGCTCTATGATTGGTTGCAGTGCCTTCAGCTGCTTGGGCCCTAAGCTCTGGAATTCCTTTCCACCTCTCCAATTCTCTCTCCTCCTAAACGACATTCCTCAAAACTTATGTCTATAACCAAGCTTTTATCATTGGTCCTAATATGTCTTTCTAGTATAAGGGTCTGGCAAATATAGGGTTAATGTGGGACAGTACAGTACCGCCCACACAGTGGTGTAAGAAGGCACATGACCCAGACCCAGGGTCAATGTGGTGTTGAGCGGTGATGTGTACAGACCTAAGCATGGAGACAACTTCCAGCTTGTACCCTTTACTGTACATGTGTAAATAGTTCTAATAGTTCATAAAGACTTACAGTTAACCTACAGAAGACTACAGAGACTCTTTTTAAGACATACTGTTCTGTAACCAACACCCTCCCAGAAGTCCTTATGTGGCTCAGTGTCAAATTTTGCCTTAAAACACTCCTGTGAACTACCTTGGGATGTTTTATTTTGTTAAAGGCGCTAACAAGTTTCAATAAAGTAAAGGGATTTTGAAGCTTCTCTGTTGTCCAGTGGGTAAATCCACCACTCAGCACACTGACCTATCCAGACCACCAAAGTCTCTCACTCGATCACTGATCTGTGTCAAGTTAGCTACAATTGGTCTCACTTCTTCTGGGCCAGGGAGGTCTAATAGTAAACAGGGGATCCTGCTCCTCATCACTGTCAGTAAGTCCCAAATTGAAGGTGCACATGTGTGAGCACTGGGCGTGGGCAGGAACAGCATCAAGTTCACTTATGGTACACTTGGCAATTGAATATTAACAACTTGCATTTTTATCGCTTCATAGGAGTGTCATTAAATGGAATTTGAAAAACGAGCCACATAAGTAAATGTTAGGACAGGCGATAAGCTGGGAAGTTTTAAGGAGCGCCTTAAAGGAGAGAGAGGTAGATAGGTGGAGAGGTTCACAACAACAAATTGCATTTCTATAGCACCTTTTAATGCAATAAAACATTCGGAGGTGCTTCATCGGAGCATTATCAAACAAAGTTTGACACTGAGCCAAAAAAGGAGGGAATTCCAAAGCTTAGGGTCGAGGCAGCTGAAGCAGTGGAAATAAGGTCAGTAATGGACTATGGCAGAGATCTCGGGGAGTTGAAGGTCAGTATGAGGTTAGAGAGATAGGAAGCAATCTATTCAACTGCAATGAAATGAGTTATGCATTAATTCTAGAGGCCAGAGCACAGATAGAAATTTCGTACTCCATTTCAAATAGTCCGTAGAGTTAATAATGTCTAGAGAAATGGACAAATCCATTTAATCTTTCATCTGAAAGATGGCACCGCTGACATTGCAGCACTCCCTCAGTAGCTCATGGGGCAGGATTTCACGTGTCAGCGAGCAGGGGTGGGGCTCGCTTGCCGACCTGTAAAATGACACGTGGTGACATCGGGGGGAACTCTCGACATCAGCGCGCCCCATTTAAATTTTCCGGTAGGCGGGGGCACAGTGAAATCAGCTGTGTGCCCACTGACCTGTCAGTGGCCAACTGAGGCCATTAACAGAGTCAATTAAGTAATTAAAGGACCTGCCCGTCCAACCTTAAGGTTAGCGGGCAGACCAGGAGCCCCAGCAGGAACTAGAAAAAGCATCAAACCTCATCCACGGGCGGAATGAGGTTTCATGTAGGGTTTAAAAAATTTTAATAAAGTTTTTGTGAAAATTACGGACATGTCCCAACTCATGTGACATTGTGACATGATGGGACACATTAGGGAAATTTATTTTCTCCATTTTTAGGTTTTTTACATTTAGAGCTGATCTCCCTGAGGCTACACTTAGCACTTCTGTGCGGACGTCACACTGGACAGGCCTTAATTGGTGCCACGCCCCCGATTGGGGGCGCTGATCGGAAACGCGCCTGTGCGCGCCAGGCCCTTCAACTTCACCCCCGATGGGGGGATAATGCAGTCCATGATTTCTACAAGCTAATTAGCTCTGGGTTCCGAGAATTTGTCAAACCAGCCTTTAAAGGTATGGTGAGGCTGGTGTTGCTCTCAAAACAAAAACAGAATTACCTGGAAAAACTCAGCAGGTCTGGCAGCATCGGCGGAGAAGAAAAGAGTTGATGTTTCGAGTCCTCATGAACCTTCGACAGGATGGTCTCCTACCATGCTGTATCATTCTATGATGATTATCTGAACTCCAGCAGGAGTTGCAACAGATCTGGAAGTCCTGTTCAAATTCCTCCTCAGCTTCACCCCTGCCTACCTCTGTCACCTTCTCCAGGACTCTGAGAACTCTGCGTTCTTCCAATTCTGGCCTCTTACACTCGCCCCACTACCCCAGACCTCCCGAGCCTCATCTGGTTTCTTCGCTCCCTGCTCAGAAAGGGCAGAGTCAAATGATAAGTGGTGGGCACCAGGTGTGACGTTGGCCAGTATATCACCCAGTTGAACTGAACTACTTACTCGCCTGGTTTCTGTCAGGAGCGGGTCAGATTAAAATCCCTCTGTCTAACACAGCAGCACACTTTTCCATGGGTAACCTCCTGGTTTTAGTCTGATTGCTTTAGCTCTGGAATTCTCCAGGCAATGTACCATCTTGTAAGAATAGAGCAGAAAATCAAAAGATATATCAGAGCCACGCACCCTCCTAATTACAAGCTGCAAACTGACCCGGGTAGAGGGCTGGGAGCAGGGGACCTGCTATCTCAGCTAGAGAATTGTCCATTGCCCAGGGCGACCTAATGGAGGAAATAAAATGCATTTTATAGGATGATACCAGAACTGAGAATTTGTACCTGTCAGGAAAGACTGAACAGACTGGTCTTTTCTCTGGGATTGAGAAGGTTGAGGGGTGACCTGACAGGTCTTTAAGATTACGAAAGGGTGTGATAGGGTAGCGTAGAGAAGATGCTTCAACTTGAAGGGTAATCCAAAACGAGGGTGCATCAATAAAAGATAGTTCCCAGTAAGAAATTCAGGAGAAGCTTCTTTAGCCAGACTATGGGTAAAGAATGTGAAACTCAGCATCACAAGGGGCAGAATTTTACGTTCCGCAGGCAGGCACGCACCCGGTCCGATTGGGCGTAAAATCGTGTGAGAGGATGTCAGGTACCGACGTCATCGTGCTCTCACAATATATGTCACTCGGCGGGTACGCCCAAATATTGGAAGCGCGCCCGCTGACAGTTAAGCGGGCAATTAAGCCCATTAATGGCGCAATTGTCTGCAATTTTCCATGGCCCATCCAACCTTACAGTTGGCGGACAGGCGAATCAGATAGGCGGCCTTTACCTTGATATCAGTGGTGGGGCGGGCGGGGGGGAGGGGGTCAACTGTGATGGGGGAGAGGAAATGGGTGAGTGGGGGAGGGTAAAGGATGGGGGAAGCGAAAGTAAAACAGAATTAGCACCATGCTGTCCAAATCGAAAGTGAAACCAGGGTCGTGATGGGCGAGATCGGGTGCTGCGTGGGGGTGTGATCACTGGGTGGACGGAGATGCGGGTCAGCTCAGATGGACAACTGAAAGTGAACCCCAGCAGGCAGCATTCAACATGCTCAGGACACTGGGATGAGTGTGAAACGTGAAGGATCCGCTTGCATTCGAGAGTGCTTGAACGAGGTTCCAAAAGGCCCTGCCGTACATACACTTTCCCTCATGGTTGATGGTGAGAAACTATTCCCTCTAACAGTGGGGTTGGTAACAAGAAGACACAGGTTTAAGATAATTGGCAAAAAAATGTTCGGCGGGAAATGATGAGAATTTATTTTTACTCAGTGAGGTGTTATGATCTGGAACACACTGCCTGAAAGGGTGGTGCAAGCAGATTCAATAGGGAGTTGGATAAATACCTGAAGGGTAAATACTTTCAGGGCTATGGGGAAAGAGAGTGGGGTGGGGGAAGAAGTGGAGTTAATTCCAGAGCTCTTCCAAAGAGCCGGCACAGACACATGGGCTGAATGGTCTCCTGCCAGATGCAATGGGACACTGGGAGAACTTGGCGTCTCTTCTTTAAATTGTGTCACAGGAACTTTTACATCCACCTGAGAAGGATGTGAAGACCTGGGTTTAACGTTTCTGAAAGAAGCTCCTCCAATAATGCAGCATTTCTCTGTTGAGGGATTGGCCTCCCCTGTTTTCCTCTGAAATAGGGCCATGGGATTTTTTGCGTCCACCTGACAGAGCAAACAGGGCCTCGGTTTGGCATCTCATCTGGAAGTCAGGCTCTGGCTGTGCCACGCTCCCTCGGTACACTGTACCGAGAGACTGACCAGCCTGGATTATGTGCTCAAGTCTCTTGAGCCCACGATCTTCTGACACAGTTGAGAATGGTACTAACTGAGCCATGACTAGCACCCAAATGTATCATGGCCCCCACCCCGCCCAGCGGGTTGTTATGGTCCTGCCGAACCGAATGGAGATTTAAATGGCTTGCCACATCCACCAGGGGGAGACACGCCGTGGCAGAGCCGTAAGATCCTGGCCAATGTTTCTCAAGCATCTGTCCGTAATTGTATGGATGTTATTACCTCACCCACACTGATCAGATCCTCAGTCTGGTCTTCACTTGGCATTTCCCAACAAGAAGAAGAAACAAAGAGTTATAACTGGGCTGCTTTTGTGGACCTCTGTCTGCCAGGCTTAAGAATTGCACCGGTAGAAGCCGGGGTTGGGCAGGGGGTAGGGTTGTCTGTCAAGACCCAAATGCAGACAGTATCTCATCGGTAGAATAAGGAATGCTAACTTTAATATGTTCTGCCTATGGCAAGGTGCACAAAAGGTCGTCCCCCATATTTTGCTTCACAACCAGGAACTTTGGTGGTCACGCATAATAGACCTGAACTCCCCCCACCCCGCAAACCACCCCCCCCACCCCCCCAACGCCGCTCACCTAGATCTCGAGAGTTTAGGAATGGGTTGATGTTGTTTAGACAGGATCTGGATGTCAAATTGCTAAGTGATTTTTAACTCTGACATTAAATCCTCCACATCTTCCAGCAGATTAAAATGACAATGGATTTTTTTTTTAAAGTTGCAGTTCATAGGAAAAACATATTGTCCTTTTGTCATTCTGTAACTGTTCCAACTTGCTGTGAGCCAGTTTGTGGCCAGTGACTGAAGCACAACCATTTTGTCCACAGGCTCCTCATTATCCCACCAATTCCAAGTCCAAATAATAGCAATTAGTGCCTTGAAGCACAGTGTGTTGCTGTCACAGGCGGTCAATAAAACCTTAATGTTTGGACACATCAAAACACCCAGTCAATGTGTGAGTCAACTCTGTTTTAGTCATCCTTCCTGTTTTATCCTTCTTCCTCCCTCATGTCTCTGTGTCCCTGAGTAACCTAAAGCATCAGTCGATAGACAGCCTTACAACTTCGAACACAATATTGGTATTTATATACCGTGTCTTTAACATGGTAAAAAATCCCAAGGCACTCCAGAGGAGTGTTATCAAACAAGATTTGACACCAAGCCACATAGGAGAATATTAGAATGGATGGTCAACTGTTTGGTCCAAGGGATTTTGAGGACTCCATTCAGCTCAAGCCCACAATCTCAGTAGTAGCTGCTGTTCTTAATTAATGCTTCCTTTAAGCCGTTTATACCACTTGTGAGGGAACCCATGCTTCTCGAGGCAGAACCTAACTGGAAACAGAAAAGAGGAACACTGAAAGGAAACCGACCCTCCCAAGTTTCTAAGGGGAAAGGGAAACAAACTGAGATTTGGAAACCAGACCTTCTGGGTAGACTGAACTTGGTTGGAAGATTCAAAAGGGCACAGATTAATCCGAGCTGGGTAGTAGCAGTTGATGAGCCCAGTGATGCAGAACAGTCAAGCTGAAGAAGGCAGACTCCAAAATCCAGAAGCTGAGAATAAGTTGCTGCAGCTGTCTCTGTTACCTGAAGGTGACATTGGCGGACTTACACCGTCCAGCCCCAGTTGAGAAGGTTCTGCAGACGTGTGCCATTTGTGGTGAAGACCATGCTGTGGAATACAGGTTGAGTTTTGTGCTGCTGTCAGCTGGGGATCAGACAAGTTCCTAGAAGGAGAGGAGCTGAAAATCTTCATGAGGAAGATAGAATTTTGAAGGATTTTGGGCAGAACCGTCCCAGACTGTTTGGACACACTAGGTGCGGTAGAGGGTGGGAAAAGCAACATTTTAGCCGCCGGTCAGAATGGCGGTTTTTCACGCCGTATCATCCCAAACCCTCTGCATTAAATATTCCCGGGATACAGGCCATTTCGATGATGGGCGGGCTGTAATTCGCCCACCACACCATCACCTCGCTGCTTCATCACACCAGACACCACATTTAAAGTCCAGCCGCGCTCAGTGCTTCCAGCCCAGGACTGCAGCAAACATGACAGGCCCTGAAAGGCAAGAAGACTGCAGCCATTGAGCGCCTTTTGGACATCGTGGAGACCCGCTGTGATGTCCTCTACCCCCGCTCTGGTCGCAGGAGGGGCAGCTACATTACCACTCCAGCTTGGTAGGTAATGGCAGTGGTGATCAGTGCCAATCCTGCACAGAAGAGGTTGGCCATTCAATGCAGATAGAGGATGAACGATCTCATCCGTGCAGCCAGGGTAAGGCAACCGTCTCATCACTCTAAACTCACACTTAAGCCCATCACACATTCACTGGCGTCTCACTCACTGCCAACTCAAAGGACACCACCACCCATTCTCACACACATACCCTCACATGCCCATTTGTCATCACCTCCTCTGGAGACTGCATCCTCAGCCCTCGCCATCTTGAAGCCACTTGCACAGATCAGTTTGTGCCCCCCACACACACCCTGGGACACCTTCCTTACCCAGTACAGCTCTTGTCCTGCAGCCTCTTCCCTTGCCTGAGGCCAATTCTCCCCCTTCCCCAAGCAAGCTCTAGCCCTGTAGCCGTTGAAAAGCTACCCACATACAGCTGATCTGGTGGCTATTCACCTGCCCGTGAGACCCCTAAGAGTGATGTGGTGCTGCCTGTGAAGCCTGGTGTTGATGAGGGTGAGCGCTGACCGAGGCAAAGTAGGCAAACAAACCTTGAACTCCCAAGGGAAGTGCGGTATGCCAAGTGCACAGCCTGTACATGCTGTTGTGAAGCACACCGGCGTGTTTTCCTGCTGATGTGGGCAGACGATCCAGTGCGGGGGAATGATTCCAGTGGGCTGGCCTTACAGTGATATGCAGATGTAATACAGTAAGGTTCCCGATGCCCGACAGTAGGAAATGCGGCCCGCTGTCAACGAGCTGAGCGGACGATCACAAACTGGTTTCACAATGTCGGGAAACTGATTTTTGGCCTTCTCGCCACGTTGTCTGCAAAAGCCACGGAACAGGCCCGACGCCAGCTGGCATGGAAAATCCCGGCCTTTGTGACTGAGCTCGATCACCAAAATCTGAGCGGACTGCTGACCAAGTCATTAGATCTGTCATGGCTGTGTTTGCCATTTATAGTTTATATTCGACTACAATTTGCCTGTTAATTCATGTTTAACTTATGTCGATTTTGGATGTTAGAGTATAGGAGGTTATCTGAGAGTATTTAGTGTTTGATTTGTTTGACTCTTGTATAGTAAAAATGCTTCTGTTTTAAACCGTGGAATTTTGTGACTTCATTCTTTTAGTAAAGAACTGGGTCTTTTTTACAAGAGGTTACTGGTCTCTACTGAAATCGTAATACACTCTTCACTCAGTTCTCCAAGTGAGGTGACAGTGAAAGTGTGTTGACTCTAGTCTTCTGATCATTTGCCTGATGATTAATGCGACATATTTATTGACAGTAGAGTTAATAAATACAAATATGGCATAATCACTGGCATTATTGCCTACCAGCTGCCGACTCTTCTCAGCTCCCTGAAGACAGAACTCAGGTAACAGTGAAAGGCGGGTTGGAGAGGAATTTAGCACATTCCAATTAAAGTTGTACAAGCTTATTAACCTCTGGGAGATCAGGCAGAGGATGATCTGAATTCATGTAACTTTGCTCTACCCTGCTAGTTCCAACGTTCAGGAATTATTCCTCACAATCCTGGAACCATTTCTGAGATGCACATGAATCTTTCAGGCCCATTCCAACTGCACAGGGTCATTGAAGGAAATTATTTTAATTAAGTTATCTGCAGATCTGGGTAGATTTTAATATGGGCAGATGCATCGATTATTTTATTAAGCTTCGGAGCCTGTAATGAAATGCAACACATGTACTTAGATTAGACGACAGCTGTCACACTGAATTTCAGAAATAATGAAGTCAAAGTAATTTACATTGATTCATTTAATGCACTCAGATTTCTGAGCTTGCTCATGGTTTGGTGTTTTCTGTGGAGTCCTACCTGTGACAGCACCACTGTGGAAGTTGAAATATCATTCAATTACTAATTAAGCAAATCTAAAATTTGCTCTGTCAAGTGGGAGAGCCAATTGAATATCACTAAGTAAATTGCAGGTACAATTTCAAGTAACTCCCTCCCAGTACAAATCACCATCTCTCCAGAGCACTGTTGCAATAATACAATAATTAATACCAGGATTTATATACCTCTAGCTCTATAAAGTGCAATATTAACATCAGCATGCATAGCAGATTAGTTTTAAGTTGCACTTGTACCTCCTTATATTGTATGAAGAGGCTATTATCAGATAAGCATCTATAGCGGGTCTCTGGGTGTTTAACTTAATCGAACTGTCACTGACAAAAAGATTGGATTGTTCTCAACAAGTTTTATTTTTATCGCTTATTTGAAAAACAACAACAACTTGCACTTACATAGTGTCTTTAACATAGTAAACCATCCCAAGATGCTTCACAGGGCAAAATTAGATACTGAGCCACATAAGGAGATGTTAGGACAGGTGGCCAAAGGTTTGGTTAAAGAGGTAGGTTTTAATGAATATATTAAAGGAGAAGGAGAGAGAGAGAGAGAGAGATGGAGTGATTTATGGAGGGAATTCCAGAGCCTAGGACTCAGGCAGCTAAAGGCAGAGCCACGAATAGTAGAACAATTGAAATCAGGGATGTTCAAGTGGCCAGAATTGGAGGAGTGCAGAGATCTCAGATGGTTGAATTGATAATAAGGCACTGATGTCACACAGTGTCTCAGAGCATGGTGTAATTTTCAGAATCTGTTACAAACACTGAGCTTGACAGGCCTGTCACCTCTGTCCTTTGAAGCTGCATTCATTCACTGCGGCTAAAATGTTTTCACTCCAGCAAAATAAACAGCTCTCTGCCAGTGAATTTAATTCAATTTACAACACAGGAATAGGCCATTCAGCCCAACAGGCCTTTGTTGGCATTTATGCTCCACACCAACCTTCTCACTTCCCCCTTCAATTATCCGATCAGCATGTCCTTCTATCCCTTTCTCTCTCATGCATTTTATCTAGCATCCCCTTAAACATATCCATATTAGTCACCTCAACTACTCTGTGGTAGTGAATTCTACATTCTAACCAGTTTCTGGATAAGAAGTTTCTCCTGAATTCCTTACTGAATTTATTGGCAACTATCTTATACTTATGGCCTTAGCTCAAGAGGAAACATCTTCTTTACTTCTATCTGATCAAACTGTTCATAATTTTGGAGACCTCAATCAGTCATTCCTCAGCTTCTTGCTTCTTATTTTGGAGAAAAGTACCCAGACTCTTCAGCCTTTCCTGCCTCTCAGTTTGAGTATTATCCTAGAATATTGCTGAAAAGAGATTGTTGCTGAAGCTTTTAATCTTGCACTCATCAGGACAAATGCAAGAATACCCAATTTCAAATGATCACAACAATGTATATTACATGAGAAAAGGGTGCTGATTGGTTGGCAAGTTGACTTTGATTGACGAGGCGTTGCCAAGGAGATAACAATGGAAAATAAAGGCTCCCTAAGCTCCTGGGGAATTTAAAAAAGGGGCAAGGCTTGAGCATATTCCTTTTGTTTCCAGAGAATGGGTCCCTGTCACTTTTAGCAAGCATAAATCAGCCAAGTTACAAGCTCGCCTGATTATCATAAATTGGTTGTTAGTGTGGCTATTAGCATACTCAGGATTGTTCAGTAAGTGCTGCACAAACACAGAATCACACCTAACAGTAGACTTTTTGTTTTGCATTTTGCAAGCGAGGGCTGGTTGACCATGGTCTGTATTCTGCCTACTACGAACAACTGAAAAAACATACTGTTTGATTTCATCATCCAATTGTTGGGACACATGGCCCACGTACCTGTCATTACACCAGCATCGAAATTCATTCACGTCCTGATAGGCAGAACGTTTCTTTGGACGCTCAGCAGCATCCTGTTAGTGGAAAATACCACTCGTGTAATCACTGCATAGTAGCAGCATAAAATGGCTTGCTTAACTTGTTCAAATTTTTGAGATACTTTGCTTTTCCAGGGTAATTTGAGGTAGACCAGGCACTTTTCAGGCCCAAAAGTGGCGGCCCTTGGCCCATTTGCCAGTTTGCACAATATACGGCAAACAATGATCTGATCAGGGTAGCCATTATCCTGCAGGAGAGCTTTGATCTGCTCTATTTCTGCATAAAGCTTGCAAGGTGAGCAAATGGATAGGACCCTATTTACAACATTGCTGATTGGCTTTCTTGTAAATCTGCCATTCTTACATTTGCCCTGATGAGTGCAAGATGAAGAATTTCAGCAACATGTCTTCTCTTTTCAGCAATATTCAAGTTCTGTACTACCAAGCAATTATCATCCTTCTAAATCTTTTTCGCACTTTCACGACTGCCTATCAGACATGTATATTTTATACATGTCAATTTAAAATAAGACTCTATGACTCAATTATATATACATGAAAGGTTGCAATTTGCCAGAAAATTCTCACCATTCCAACAGAACATCTAGTTTTGCCTACAACATTTAACTCACATCGCCAGCTCAAACATGGCTTTGTCACAATCTGGGATTAGGGAAAAAGACTAAGGTCAGTGGGGTATTGGGGTCAGAATGGAGGTTGGAGGTTGTCAGAGAGACTAGTTGGGAGAGGAGTTGGGCTTTGGGACTGGGTAATATAGCCTGAACGGGGGGTAGGGGCTTCATGAGACTGTAGATGGTATAAGAGATAAACCATTCACTTTGCATCCACCACCAATACTGTGGGATATGACGTACGGAATATATAAAATCATATGTTTATTGTATTCAATGCAACAAAGCTACGATTTCCTGGCGATGCACAATTTGTGAGTGTCACTCCCTCCCGAAAGTACCATTTGCAGTATCCCTCCAGTCAGATGTAGAATATGAAGTATATAAACCGCAGTTAATGACACTTCTGGTTGAGCAATGGCTTCCCTCCCAAGATCACTGTCCATACATTATGGAGCAGTTGGGTTGCAAGAGCTGAAATATCTTTCCTCACTCCAGGTTTTGTTAGCTTCTTACTCATGATGCATGACGATCTCAAAGTCTTTGAAGCTGACATGGCCATCCAAATCCCGATCCACTTCCCTGCAAGACAAGACAGGAGAAGTCTTAAAACAATAATGCAGGGAAAGAAAGAAGATGCATTCATATAGTGCCTCTCGTAACCTCAGGAGTCCTAGTCGTAGTTCAGTGAGTGTTTCTCTTTTCTCTTAGTCAGATTGTTTTGGGTTCACGTTTCACTCTAAAGATTCGAGCACAAAGCTAAGGCTGAAACTCCAGTGCTACAGTCCTTGGAGAACTCTGCGTTTTCTCCAACTCTAGCCTCTTAGCCATCTCATACTTCCTTCATCTCTACTATAGCCTTTAACCATCTAGGCCCTAAGCTTTGGAATTCCCTCTGTAATCCTCTCTGACCCTCTATTTCTCTCTCCTCCTTTAAGATGCGCCTTAAAACTTATCTCAGCTTTTGTCCTAATATCTCCTTCTTTGACTTGGTATTAATTTTTGCCTGATAACACTGCTGTGAAGTGCCTTTGGTCGTTTTACTGTAAAGGTGCTATATGGCTGCAAGGTATTGTTGTTGTTGTAACTGTTGATTCACCTCATCAGTCTTTGTGAGATCCTGCTGATTGCAAAATGGTTTCTGCTTGTGGACTCATCCAGCACGATATAGCAGAAGACAACACAAGGGTGAAAACTGGAGAGAAATGTCAGCCATGAAATTAGCGCCTAGAGTATGTCTGGACCAATATGTATCCTGTGAATATACACCTTGGCCAGGAATTTTAGCTTGGCGGGTGGGCACATGCCCGACCAGACCACGTGTGAAATGACTTGCCGACGTCTACGCGCAGTTGCGCAATAGTTCAGTCGGCAGGTGTGTGTTGGAGCCGGCATCGCTCCTGCCGACAATTAAAAGGCCATTAAACAATCAGTTGTGCTTAATTTTTCACTGCCCATTCAACCTAACGGTTGACGGGCAGGCAAAAAGGCCAAGTGACCTGTGAATTTTTTTGGAAACCTCCTTCGCGGGCGGGATGAGGTTTCCAAAATCAAATACAAATGAAATAAAAACTTTAACTTTTCGTAACATGTCCCTGCTCATGTGACAGAGTCACGTGAGGGGACATGTTTCATTAAATTTTTCTGTTCTTTAATAATTTTTTTCAATTTGTTCTTCATCTCCCCGAGGCAGCTCCATGCCTCAGGGAGATTATTCAGGGCTCTTTCACACGCATGCGCTTGCCCTCCTCCCCCCCGCCTGCACAGGCAGCGCTCAGCACTGCCCCTCGTGTATCACGTTGGGTGGGTCTTAATTGGCTCGCCCGTGTAAAATTGCAAAGCACTGCTGATCGCGGGCAGGGGTCGGCTTTCCGCCCGCTCCTGTTGATCCTGCACGCCAAGGGCAAAATTCTACCCCTTATAGTGTACACAGCATCAAAGACAGGAAGCCACCATGTTAATTGAGAGGGAAGATTAGACGCTATTCAGACAAAACTTTTATTAGCTGGGACCTCAGCTCCAAGAACTGAGGAATAAGAACCTGAGTTCATCCAAAACTCTGCTGCCTGTATCCTCGCTTGGACCACGTCCTGTTCACCTATTACCCCTCTGCTCACTGATCTAGATTGGTTCCAGGTCCAGCAGTGCCTCAGTTTTAAAATCCTTACCCTTATTTTTAAATCCTCCATGGTCTCGCCCCCTCCCTCTCTCTCTGTACCCTCCTCCAACCCTACAGCAATCCGAGATCTCTGCACTCCTCCAATTCTGGCTTCCCGGCAGCTGTAATTTCAGCTGCAGAGATCCTTAGTTCTGGAATTCCCTCCCTAAACCTCTGTACCACTTCCTCCTCCTTTAAGATGTTCCTTAAAACCTAACTCTTTGACCAAAGCTTTTGGTCACCCACCCTAACATCTCCTTACATGGCTTGATGTCAATCTTTATCTGATAATGCATCAATGGTGCGTTTGGGACATTGTTGAACTATGTTGAAGGTGTTTTGTAAATGTAAGTTTTTGTTATTTATTGATTGCAATAAGATTGCTGTTGATTAATTGACAACTGCAGTTCTTTTTAAAATCCCGCAGTATCTAAAATGATTCAGTTACAGTGCTTATTAATAATTTTGTGCAGACTCTGCCACTCTTTGCCTAGCTAGTCAGCTGTCGCTCTGCAGGGTGTGCCTCTTCACTCTGTGTTGCCTTGGGCCCTTCAAGTCAGGGACTGGCAGATGTGCATAATATTTGGTAGCAACAGGGAGTAAAATTAAGACAATGTTTGGAAGGCAGTGAGTTGAGAATCTCTTCTTCTTGTTCCATGCTAATGACTTCTACTTGGGTAGATTTCTAGCCTGGATTTAATCACTCTCACCGGCAGAAATAAAGTACACAACAAGCATGAAAGGCAACATGCCATATTCTTTCACAAAGCTAAACTTATATTGATACCTGATACTCAAAAGTAAGGACAGCACAATAGAGAGTTCCATCGGAGTGATCTCCACTTGTTATTATAGCGCTGGCAACATTTCAGATACACCGCAAACAGCAGATCCCTCACAAATTCTAACTGCTCTTTTCCAAGCACAGAGCAAATCTATTCCTGGGGGCAGAAGGCTAGTTTTCGTAACCTCGTCGACGGACTCGACTCAACTGGGAGTGACAGGAAGCCTCAAATTGCAAGCCGTGGTGGCTCATTTATAAATGCATCGTGTGGTATCGGAGAGAGAAGGACAGTGAAAGGTCGAACCTGTGTCTTTTACAACCCCAGGGCATCCTAAAGTACTTTACACTCAATGAAATACATTTTATTGAAGACCACCTCCACTGTGCTGACACTCCCAGCGCAGTACTGAGAGAGTTCTGTACTGCCGGAGGTGCCTTCTTTCAGATGAAATGTTAAGCTGAGGCCCCATCTGTTCAGTCTTGGACGCAAAAGATCCCACTATTTCAAAGAGTTCTCCTCGGTGTTTTGGTCAATATTTATCCCTCAATCACTATCACTAAAAAAACAGGTGAACCGGTCATTATCTTACTGCTGTTTGTGAGAGCTTGTTGTACTGTGATTGGCTGCTGTGTTTCTCAACATTACAACAGTGACGGCATTTCAAAAATTGGCTGAAAGTGCTTTAGGATGTCCTGAGGTCATGAAAGGTGCTGTAGAAACACAAGCCGTTTCCTTTAAGCTTGGTATGAATTGGAGAGCAAGGACAGGGGTAGGAAGAATGAAATAAGCAACATAAAGAGCATGAGGCAAGTACAAATCGGGCATTACACAGTAGGATCCTGTCATGTAGAAACTGCATATGCAGATAACATGGGCTTGCATTCAATGAGGTTGATTATACCACTACTCAGGGATAAATTAGGAGTTAATAAAAGAACTTTCTTGTGGCGCACACCTATTAAATTCCCATATCAGTGAATGTCTTTTTGTGTGTTTGGGGACTGACTGGCAGTACACTGAGCCAAAACAATCTGATCCTAATTGGTATTTAATGGAGCTTCCCTTCATCAAGCAGGCTCCCAGACAGCAAAATTGCTATTCTGGTGATTTCAAAGCAAATCTGCAGGATAATTTTGCAATGCGTCTCTTGCTATGGAACTGCTACATTTATTAATAGAAGCAGCAGAGCTCTTTGCTTTGTAGCAGTAGGTTTAGAGTGCTGGCAGCGGCTGAAGCGGGGGAGGGGATGGAATGTGGAGCTCGGGCAATTAGTGAGATATCTACCTCCCTTTTCTCTTCCTTTAAGACGTTCCAAGTAGCTACCTCTTTGACCAAGCTTTTGGTCATCTGTCCTAATATCTCCTTATATGGCTCGGTGTCAAATTTTCTCCTGTGAAGCACCTTGGGATGTTAAGGGTGCTATATAAATGGACATTGCTTTTGCTGATCCTTGTAATTTATTGAAAGCATTGCATCTGCACATGCTTCCCATGGCTTTTCTTTCAGTCTGAATTTCTCAGTCCAAATTTATAATGGAAATTGGCAGGGATTCATTTTCAATTTCACCGGGGCGGGCGTTGGGGGTGTGGAGGAAGTGGAGAGTCCGGGGTGGGCTGGTTAAAGAGCTGCCGCTAACTGATCTGCTGCCCACCTTCATGGTAAGAGATGCTGTGGGGTATAGTGAGTGAGCAAACAGCTGCCACCAGTCTGTAATGTGTCTGTACGATTCCCTCAGGTGTATGTACTCTTCCCCCCCCCCCCCAGGTGAACAGGCTGCAGCTGTCACTGGTGGAAGGGTGGAAAGATAATTTTGCAGGTTTATATTGGCAGTCATATTAAAAGTGCAGAGTCTCTATTTACACCTCCGTGTCAGTCAATGGGTTGGAGGCAGGGCAGGACTCACAATGAGCAGTCTATTTTATAGCATTCAGGGCTGCAATTCGCTACCTGCCTGGGCCCATTGAGGTGGAGGTAGGCAGCACACAAATTTGGTGCTGCCACCTCAGTTCTCTGATTGCAGTGTTCGGCTGAGTATTTCGAGTCCTGATGGTTGCCTGTGTACTAAGCAGGGAGCAAGTAGTGTTTGCTAATAATGTGGTGCAGCCACCCTCTATGCTCTTAAAGGTAGTCTGTCCCTTTTAAAGGAAAGCTGCAATTAATTATACTATTATTGCAATTGTGAACAAGGAAATTGGAAACACCAGGTAGAGAGAGGGTTCCAGGGTCAGGGATGTGGTGGCACTGGATTCCTTAATGGTGGAGGTTGACAGGACGAGAGGTGCCATGAGTCCACTTACGGCCAGGAAGGCCCTAATACCACCCTCAGAAAGGAATAGGAGGTTGCCGTAGAGGTCAACTCCTGGACTCTAGTACTGAGAACCTGGCAGCAGTGCCATAAGAAGTGAAATGAACTCATATGAATGAATGCATCTTTACATGACATCTACTCACCACGCCACCAACCTCTCACACTGCTCAAAACACAACACCTCCATCACTCACTCAGCAGCACTCCCTGGCACTTGGGACTCTCGCCTAACTTCCATCTCTCTTGCAAGACAAGGTGTCCCACAACAGGAGGAAGCAGAGCATAGTTGGTGGAGGACAAGGAAGACTGAATGTCCTGAGTCCTTTGGACGAGCAACAGCACAGCACTGCTGAAGAGGCCCCATCACTTGAGCTGACTCAGCCTCAGCTTAGGTACTGGCACTGCACATATCTTAGAGGCTAGTATAGGGTTGGAATCTGCATGTAGTGGGTCACTGGGCACATGGTTTGCAGCCAGGCCAGGTGGGAAAGGCTGGTTTGTTTGTCAACTCCCTGGAGGGAGAGGTTCTCGTACAGATGCTCCTGATAAAAGCAGGGTTATTTCTCCAGAAAACATGCGGCAAGTGGAGGATAGCTGGTTGATGGGGGAAGCAACCAATCAGTACCATTCTGGCCAGGAATAGCTATATCACTGCATGAAACCTCAAAAGCATTAACATAGGCTTTTCTACTGGGAATATAAAATTAAGCAAAGAATATATAGACTTTGAAATGGAGATTGAATTACCTCCATGTGCAGTTATCCCCTACCCTCCATCTCGACTTCACTTGAAAGTTACTTATGAATTTGGCTCACAGTAGCTAGTCATTATTATAAATGTACCACTGATATTGGGCTGACAAGTGGAAAGAAACATTCAAGCCACACACAAGTGCCAGGCAGTGATCATCTCCAGCAAGAGAGAATCTTAACATCTCCCCTGGACTTTCAAAGGCATTGCAATCACTGAATCCCCCACCATCAACTTCCTGCTGATTACCATTGCCCAGAAACTTAAACATATAAATACAGTGGCTACAAAAACAGGTCAGGGGCTGGGAATTCTGTAGCGAGTAAGTCACCTCCTGACTCCCCAAAGCCTGTCCATCATTTACAAGGCACAAGTCAGGAGCGTGCTGGAATACTCTCCACTTGCCTGGATAAGTGCAGCTCCAACAACACTCAAGAAGCTCCATACTGTCCAGGACACAGCAGCCTGCTTGATTAGCACCTCATCCACTACCTTAAATATTCACTCCCTCCATCATTGATGCACAGTGGCAGCAGTGTGTGTACCATCTGCAAGATGCACTGCAGGAATTCACCAAGCTCCTTAAACAGCACCTTACAAACCCGCAACCTCAAGAAGGACAAGGGCGGCAGATAGATGGGAACACCACCACCTAAAAGTTCCCCTCCAAGTCACTCACCATCCTGACTTGGAAATATATCGCCGTTCCTTCACTGTCGCCAGGTCAAAATCCTGGAACTCCATCCCTAACAGCGCTGTGGGTATACCTACACCACATGGACTGCAGCGGTTCAAGAAGGCAGCTCACCACCACCTTCTTAAGGGACATTAAGGATGGGCAACACATGCTGGCCCAGCCAGCAATGCCCACATCCCATGAAAGGATGAAAAAAATCAGTGAGAATCTTATTTTAGTGTTTGTGAGAACATAGGAAAAACTAGCAGATTCTTGAATTACACAAAATGGAGATGTTTACAAAAACAAAGCACAGATGCTCATTTAGTCTGTTTCATAAATCTTGCTCAGGGTGGGATGTCATGCATTATTTATTACATTTTTAGCAGAACTATGGAATGCTTCAACAATAAACATCCTTTTTTTGGACCACGCTGCTGGTAGCAGTGAGGGCAAATGCTCTCAAGTGATTCAAAGAAAGAGCTGCTGAGTAGCAACAACAGCAACAAGTTCATCGACACAGCAGCTTTGATGTAAAATGTCCCAAGCCCCATTCACAGAACTGTAATCAGAGAACATTTGCCACCAAGCCAGATATACTTGGATAAACTTGTAGTCAAAGGGGTAGGTTTTAAGGAACATCTTAAGGGGATGGACTGGTGGAGGCTGAGAGGTTTAGGGAGGGAATTCCAGATCTTAGGTTCCAGGGAGGCTAACTTCCACAGGTGGACAACAAAACGTGACAGATACATCAAGACTAGAACGTGTTACCCTGAGCTAACCACCACAAGGAGGATCAAGTTATGACAGCATGATAAAACAGCAGTTGGAATCAAATGATGCAGACTGTCTGAGCACTCCAGGAAATTTCCGAGACACATCTAAAGCTCTCTGGAGCGTGTGGAATGAAGGCTCACCCATTGAAGTACATAGGATATAGGAGCAGAAGTAGGCTATTCGGTCCCTCAAGCCTGCTCCACTAAAGTAGTTTACGTAGAAGCTAAAAATACCCAAAGTTAAAAAAAAAATCCAAAGCCTAGAAGCTGTTGCAGGTCAAAGAAAAAAATCTCATTGTTGGCACAGTGAAATTCATGTTGCAGGTAGGTCGTTGGGGTAGCATTGAGAGACCATTGCTTCACATTGAGCCCATGTGCTACCTAATATGTGAGTGTTTGATGCTGGCATTGAGAGGCTAATATGGAATAGTTGCTCAAAAGCATCATATCCTTCAAAGTGGATTTTAGTAGTTCAGGAGCATCTTAAAGAAGAAGAGAAAGGTAGAGAGACAGAGACTTTAAGAAGGGACCTCCAGAGCTTAGAACCACTAATAGTGGGACAAAGAAAGTGAGCAATGCACAAAAGGCCACTGTTGAAGAAATGTAGAGGTCTTGGACAGTTGTATGGCTGCTGGAAGGCACAGATAGGGAGGAGAAGGTTATGGAGGGATTTGAACGCAAGGATGAAAGTGGAAAATTTCAGGAACAGGGAGACTGGGAGCCAATGTAGGTCAGTGAACACAGGGTTATGGGTGAAGGTGAGTTAACACAAGTTAAGATATAGGAAGCAAACGTTTTGAAGAGCTGAGGTTTATGTAGGATAGAAGACCAGCCAGGAATGGATTCAAATAGTCAAGTTTGGAAGTGACAAAACCATGGATGTGTGTTTCAGCAGCAGATCTGACACAGGCAATGTTACCGAAGTAGACGATCTTGATGATGGTGAGGATAAGGCATCAGGAGCTCTGCTCAGGATCACATAGGATGCTGAGGTTGAAAACACTCTGGTTCAACATGAGATGGTGGCTGGGTCGGGGAATGGAATCAATGGTAAAGGGTACAGAGTTTATGCTGGAGGCTGAAGAAATTAGCCAATACCAGTGAAAATAGATTTGCATTTGTTATTCTTGCTGTGCGCAAAATGGCTACTGCATTCCGTAAGTAACAGTGATTGCGATAAAATGCTTACTTTGTTCAAAAAGGTAACCAATTAGGTTGAGGAAAGAATTAACTTCTCTGTGTACTTGCATCTTTCTCTCCCTTTCTCTATATGGGGCAATTAGCATTGACTTTTCCTAACACCGACAAGGCACAGCTGAGGCAATGAGCTGGCTTCAGAACCCAAATTTATGAAAACTGAGGTAACATTACACTTTTATACTTTGATTTCCCTCACACTCTTTCTCATTCACTTTCTAAAGATTGAAGAACACAAAAAGAGTTCCAAAAAGGTGCGATCATAATACTGCTGGGTTTTTTCCTCTCTCTCTCTTGCATGTAGATAGAGCCAAACATAACTTCCTTGTTTTTTTGAAAAATAAAAAGCGCTCCATGTGAATTTTGCCTCAGTGCTTTTTAAAAAGTAAAAGCTTATTTTCAAATAATTTTGAAAACTTTTTGTGCAGAAACTTTCAGAGGCTAAAGAAAAATATGCCATCAGCACAGACGACAGAGCAATAGCTGATGCAACCTGGGGAATTAGGTATGCTGCAAATGTGCAGGCTGTACAATCTAAATTCTGTTCACACTGCCACCACTCTGAGTGAAAATGTCAAATCTAAGCTACTGGGAGAACAAGCCTTCGTGCAAAAACCATAATGAAAGTACGACTAGGCACAAAAGATGATGTTGTGAGTAAATGCCATCTTGCTATTGAGAAATCTAAGCTGCCCAGTGGAAAAATATTGGGTGAAGGAAAATTCCAGGAAACTTTCACAAGAAAACAGGAAATAGGAGCAGGAGTAAACTATACAGCCCATTGAGTCTACTCCACCATTCATGGTCTTGGGTTTCAGCTCTATTTTCCCGCCCGCTCTCCCTATCCCTTAATTCTCTGAGGGACCAAAAACCTGTCTAAATGTATTCAACGATGGAGCATCCCACAGCCCTCTGGGGTGGAAAGTTCTAAAGACTCACAACCCTGTGAGTGAAGCAATTCCTCCTCATTTCAGTCCTAAATGATGGGCTCCTTATCCTGAGACTGTGCCCCTCTGTTTTAGATTCCCTGACCTGCAGAAGCAATCCAGAATTTTGTAGGTTTCCATGAATTCGCCTCTCATTCTTCTAAACTCTAGAGAATATTTCTGAGGAATTGTGTAGCCACGTGGTGCAGAGAGACAAGGCTGCAGAGATAGTTCACATTATAACTAGGGGCAAAAAAATTGATAATTGAAAAATGTTGACACAAGAAGTGTGACAAAAACATGGAAGTCCATGAGAGGTAAGATTTTTATCAGAGGTATATAAATATGGTTGTGCTATTCTTTGCTTGTTCTACTACTGCTTAATAAACTTTTTTGGCAGTTAAATTCCAAAAGAATGTTGTGTTTTTACACCAATTTTGAAGACAACACAACTTGCATTTATATGCGAACATACGAACTAGGAGCAGGAGTAGGCCACTCAGCCCTTCAAGCCTGCTCCGTCATTCAATAAGATCATGGCTGATCTGACTGTAACCTCCTGCTTACCCCTGATAACCTTTCACCCCCTTGTTAATCAAGAATCTATCCAGTTCTGCCTTAAAAATATCCAAAGACTCTGCTTCCACTGCCTTTTGAGAAGGAGAGTTCCAAAAATTCACAGCCCTCTGAGAGAAAAAAAATTTCACCTCATCTCTGTCTTAAATGAGTGACCCCTTATTTTTAAACCATGACCCCTGGTTCTAGATTGTCCCACAAGAGGAAACATCCTCTCTACACCTACTCTGTCAAGACCCCCTCAGGATCTTAAAGGTTTCGACCAAGTCACCTCTTACTCTTCTAAACACCAGTGGATACAAGCCTAACTTGTCCAACCTTTCCTCATAAGACAACCCATCCATTCCTGGTATTAGCCTAGTAAAGCTTCTCTGAGCTACTTCTAATGCATTTACATCTTTCCTCAAATAAGGAGACCAAAACTGTACACAATACTCCAGATGTGGTCTCATCAGTGCCCTGTACAACTGAAGCATAACCTCCCTACTTTTATAGTCAATTCCCCTCTATAATGCCTTTAACATAGTAAAATACCTCAAGGTGTTTTATTCAAAAAGAATTGACACTGAACCACATGAGGTGACCACATGCTTGGTCAAGAGGCAGGTTTGAAGGAACATCTTAAAGGAAGAGAGGGAGATAGAAAGGCCAGAAAGATTTAGGGGGAGAGTTCCAGAGCTTAGGGCCTAGGCAACTGAAGACATGGCCGCCAAAGGTGGAGCAATGAAAATCTGGGATGCACAAGAGGCCAGAATCAGAGGAGCGCAGAGATTTTAGAGGGTTGTATGGCTAGGGGAAGTTGCAGAAGTAGGGAATGGGATGAGGCCATGGGGGGACTTGAGCACAAGGATGAGAATTTCAAGAAGGAATTTGTGAAGATGCAGGATAGAACAAATAGAAAAAGCAATCTAAAACAAGGTTCTCTGGTTGTTAACATGGTCCCATTCAGAAATTCCACTGAAAAGCCAGGGCAAGTGGAATTACTAGGGAAAACCCAGTGAATTGTGAAAGACGTGAGAGAACCAAAACTGAGCAACTTTGGCAACCTCAAAACTGTAACAAAGAGGAAGTCAAAAGTATAGAGCCAGTGAGCTAAGTGGCCATCATATTTATTGGATGGATTCGGAATAATTAAAGCCAAAGCAAGCACAGCTGAAAGGCTTCCAGGGTTTTCCGAGACCATGTATCTAACTAGGGTGCCACTATTGTTTGTGATGTGTCAACTTACAGCTAAAGAGAACTGGAAAGACTTGCATTTGTATTTCTCCTCCTTGTTTTCAAATCCCTCCATTGGCCTTGCCCCTCCCTATCTCTGTAATCTCCTCCAGCCCCACAACCAACTGAAATAATTCATGTTCATCAAATCTGGGCTCCTATGCATTCCCAATTATAATTGTTCCACCAATGGTGACTGTACCTTCAGTTGCCTAGGCCCCAAGCTCTGGAATTCCCTTCCTTCAACTCTCTGTCTCTCTACCTTACTTTCTTCCTTTAAAACGCTCCTTAAACCTACCTCTTTGGTCCTCTAACTGATTGGCCATCGGCTAGTGAGGCCATTGAGAGTCTTACATTGCCTCAGAAAGACCCATCCTACCTTGTACCACCTAGGTACTTGACAGGCCAATGGTGGGGCTTCCCCTGTGATCAAGGGCTCTGGGGGCAGAAGTCATGTCCACCAAGAGCTGCCGGTGAATCAGCTCTATTGAACAGCAGGCGAGGTGGTTGCTGCCAGTATGAAATCCAACCAAGGCTTGGATTGTCGCTGGATCCCAAGCGAGAGGTGAGTGATGGCAGAGGGCAGGGGCCACATGGAGGAGGGGGGGCTGCTGGCAGCAAGGAAAGGGGGCTGGCTCTCAATGAGCACACCCTGTTCCTGATGCCAATGATGTTAAACCGCCTTCTTGAACAGCTGCAGTCCATGTGGTGTAGGCACACCCACATTGCTGTTAGGAAGGGAGTTCCAGGATTTTGACCCAGCGACAGTGAAGGAATGGCGATATATTTCCAAGTCAGGATGGTGAGTGACTTGGAGGGGAACTTCCAGGTGGCGGTGTTCCCATCTATCTACTGCCCTTGAACTTCTAGATGGGCGTGGTCATGGGTTTGGAAAGTACTGTCGAAGAAGCCTCTGAGTTTCTGCAGTGCATCTTGTAGATGGTACACTGATGCCACTGTGGTGGAGGGGTTGCTACCCACTGAGCCAGGGGTTACAGTGACATTAGTACTTGTTTTGTTTACTATTAAAATTACTTGTCAAAATTTAGACCCTAACTTTCAAAATAAAACCCTTTCAATCACATATAGGTTATACTGGCAAGGACAGCAAGTGTTTTTTTTCCCCAAAAGGACATTAGTGAACCAGTTGAGTTTTTTAAAATGACAGTCTGACAACTGCACAGTCACTTTCTACTGACACCAACTTTGTCTTTATAGATTTTCCAAGGAAAATTCAAATTCTCAAACTGCCTAAGGCGGGATTTTAACTCATGCTCGTTGGACTATAGTCCAGGTCTCTGGATAAGTGCAATACTGTCTGGAGTTTCAGCAGTGCGGTCGGTGTACATGACCTGTAGCCGACAAGATCTGGCTATCATTTTCCCTCCATGGGCACTCCACTGTTTCCTTTCTGCCCCCATCCCCAGCAAACCCCAACCCTGTCCTGTTGTTTACAACGAATTTCTCAATGGACGTCTGTAAACTGTTACAAATTAGCGTTCTCTCAGCTCATACTTATGGTAAAGAGGAAACATCTTTTATTCTTTCATAGGACGTGGGTGTCGCTGACAAGGTTAGCATTTGTTCCCCATCCCTAATTTCCCTTGAAATGAGTGGCTTGCTCAGCTATTTTTGGGAGCAGTTAAGGCTCAACCACATTGTTGTGGGTCTGGAGTGACATGTCGGCCAGACCGGATAAGGATGGCAGGTTTCCTTCCCTAAAGGGCATGAGTGAATCAGATGGGTTTTTACAACAGTTGATGATAGTGTCATGGTCACCATTATTGAGACTAGCTTTCAATTCCAGATTTTATCAGCTGATCGTGTTTGAATGCCAACAGTTGCCATGACAGAATTTGAACCCGTGTCTCCAGAGCATCCTCTGGATTACTACGCCAGTGACTTTACCACTGCTGCACCATCTCCCCCAATTCAAAAACAGAACAATGTATTTGGAACAAATCCAGATAATTTCCATTGTCTGCAGCTGCAACTCTCAGATCTGGCACACTTTGAACATCCAGTTCACTGCTAGCATGTTAATAGGAAATGGTTGACAGCCATACATCTGACAATTTTGTTAATGAGCCTCAGATACGGGATGATTTCTAATGATTTTCTGCAGTCTCACCACTGGTCTCTCCTCAGCTAAATGCACTGGACCGGTGGTTATAGAGACCCAGGAATGACCCAGGTTGCGGCACCAAATTAGCTGTTCTCAGCCAAGGTGTAGTAGGTGCATTAGAATTTTATTCAGCACCCTTGTGCTAGGGAGAGGGAGGGTTAAAGAAAAAAAGAACACAATTTGGGTCCCTATTCCCAACCACAGTTCAGTGGGTAACACTCACACCTTGGAATCAAAAAGTTTTGGGTTCATGTCCCAATCCAGAGACCTGAACATGAATGTGGAGGAGTGCTGCATTGTCAGAGGTGCCAACTTTCAATCAGGCTTTAAATCAAGACCCCAGGTACCCTTTCAGGTGAATGTAAAAGATCCCATGGCACTATTTCGAAGAAGAGCAGGAGGGTTCTACCCGGTGACTTGGACAATATTTATCCCTCAACCGACATGAGTTAACAAAAAGGTATATCACCTAGTCTCATTATCACAGCACTAATTGTGGGATATTCTTGCATTTCCTACACTTCAACAGACTTCAAGAATAAAGCACTTCATTGGCTGTAAAGAGCTTTGGGACATCCTGGGTTGTGAAAGGCGCTACAGAAATGCAAGTACTTTCTTTTTACCTGGCGGCCTCTGTTAGAAAGTGCCGATGTTGGACGAGGGCAGGTTTTGGGTTGGCCTTGATTCCCTCACAATTAAATAGGCTGCTATCAATCTTCATCTAGGCACACATGAGGAATGACTGATTGATCGAGTTGCCTGTGGAATTGCACCCCAGGGTGTATCAGTGTTTTCCAGAAGAAAGAGGGAGGAGTGAAAAGGGAAGAGTAAAAAAATGGAGGAGAAAAGAATTATTTTCAAACTCTTCAAATTAAAGAGGCAACCAAATTAGAAGTGAGCATTTTATATCATTACCCCATTCAATTAAAACTGCTCCATAGACTATAATGTTTGCATAAATTTGCAGAAGGCTGACTGTTTAATCTCCCTTCTACCAAAGACAAGATAATGACTGAACCAGAGAAATACTATACAGCGTGTGTGAAAGAGGCTGTTACTCTGGCAGAAGGCAGCCACTTGGGGATTTTAAGCCGCTCCGTTCACAGTTTTTAATCACAGCCTCTTCTTCCTTACCAACCTGAGAAATGGAACCCATTAAACTGTGGGACCATCTGGATCAGTCTAAAATAACACCAGTGGAGAGCTTAGGAGGAGGAGGTTGGTGTGGGGAGGGGGGGCAAGGTTGGGGCTGTAACGAACTCTGATGCCGCCGCCTGTTTTATTTAAGAATGAATACTTTAGACCCCTGCTGTGAAGCTGGGGAGCAGCAGGAACAGGTTGCAGTTTGTACAACTGAAGATGACCAATCCTGAAAGTGAGCCCTAATTTAACATTTTCTTACTTTTTCCATCTTCCTTAGACTTAGGAGTGGTGGGCTGGAGAATTAAAAATGTTACACCTTTGTTCATAAGAGGATATAAAGATAAGCCCAGCAACTACAGGCCAGTCATTTTAACTTTGGTGATAGGGAAACTTCTAGACACAATAATTCAGACAAAATTAATACTCACATGAACAAATGAGGATGAATTAAGGAAAGCCAGCATGGATTTCTAAAGGGAAAATCATGTTTAACTAATAGGCTGGAGTTTTTTTGAAGAGGTGACAGTGAGGGTTGATGAGGGTGATGTCGTTGATGCGGTATATGTGGACTTCCAGAAAGCATTTGATACCACGCAACAGACTTGCGAGCAAAGCTGTAGCTCGTGGAATAAAAGGGAAAGTAGTAATATGGGTATGAAATTGGCTGAGTGATGGCAAACTGCAAGTGGTGGTTAATGGATGTTTCTCAGGCTTTTTTTTGTGTTCATTCATGGGATGTGGACGTCGCTGGCTAGGCCCATACCTAACTTCTCCTGAGAAGGTGGTGGTGAGCTGTCTTCTTGAACCGCCACAATCCATGTGGTGTAGGTACACCCACAGCTCTGTTAGAAAAGGAGTTCCTGGATTTTGACCCAGCAACAGTGAAGGAATGGAAATATAGTTCCAAGTCAGGATGGTGAATGGTTTAGAGGGGAACTTCCAGGTGGCGGTACTCCCATATGTCTGCTGCCCTTGTCCTTCTAGATGGTAGTGGTTGTTGGTTTGGAAGGTGCTGCCTAAGGAGCCTTGGTGAGTTGCTGCAGTGCATCTTGTAGACACTGTGCATCAGTGGTGGAGGGAGTGAATGTTTGTGGATGGGGTGCCAATCAATTGGGCTGCTCTGTCCTCCATGGTGCCAAGCTTTTTGAGTGTTGTCAGTGCTGCACCCATCCAGGCAAGTGAAGAGTATTCCATCACACTTCTGACTTGTGATTTGTAGACGATGGACAGGCTTTGGGGAGTCAGGAGGTGAGTTACTCTGACCTGCTCTTATAGCCACATTATTTACATGGCTAGTACAATTCAGTTTCTGGTCAATGGTAGCTCCCAGGATGTTGATGGTGGGGGATTCAGCAATGGTAATGCCATTGAATGTCAAGGGGAGAAGGTTAGATTCTTTTTTGTTGGAGATGGTCATTGTCTGGTGTGAATATTACTTGCCACTTGTCAATCCAAGCCTGGATATTGTCCAGGTCTTGCTGTATTTGGACATGGACTGCTTCAGTATCTGAGGAGTCGTGACTGGTGCTGGACATTGTGCAATCATCAGCGAACATCCCCACTTCTTACCTTATGATGGAAGGAAGGTCATCAAAGGTCATTGATGAAGCATCTGAAGATGTTTGGGCCTAGGACACTACCCTGAGGAACTCCTGTAGTGATGTCCTGGAACTGAGATGACTGACTTCCAACAACCAAAACCATCTTCCTTTGTGCTAGGCATGACTCCAACCAACAGAAAGTTTTCCCCCCCGATTCCCATTGACTCCAGTTTTGCTAGGGTTCCTTGATGCCACACTCAGTCAAATGCTGCCTTGATGTCAAGGGCAGTCACTCTCACCTCACCTATGAAGTTAAGCTCCTTTGTCCATGTTTGATCCAAGGCTGTAATGAGGTCAGGAGTAGGAAGACCCTGACGAAACCCAAAATGAGCGTCAGCGAGCAGGTTATTTCTAAACAAGTGCCACTTGATAGCACTTTTGATGACCCCTTCCGTTACTTTACTGATGATCGAGAGTAGACTGATGGTAATTGGCCGGGTAGGATTTGTCCTGCTTTTTGTGTACAGGACATACCCAGGTAATTTACTATGTTCTGGGCAGATGTCAGTGTTGTAGCTGTACTGGAACAGCTTGGCTAGGGGCACAGTAAGTTCTGGAGCACAAGTCTTCCGTACTATTGCTGCAATATTGTCAGGGCCCATAGCCTTTGCGGTATCCAGTGCCTTCAACTTCTTGATATCACATGAAGTAAATCGAATTGGTTGAAGACTGGCATCTGTGTTTCTGGGGACCTTCAGAGGAGGCTGAGATGGATCATGCACTTGACACTTCTGGTTGAAGATTGTTGCAAATGCTTCAGCCTTACCTTTTGCACTGATGTGCTGGGCTCCCCCATCATTGATGATGGGGATATTTGTGGAGCCTCCTCCTCCAGTGAGTTGTTTAATTGTCCGCCACCATTCATGACTGGATGTTGCAGGACTGCAGAGCTCAGATCTGACCCGTTGGTTGCGGAATTGCTTAGCTCTGTCTATCGCTTGCTGCCTATGCTGTTTGGCATGCAAGTAGTCCTCTGTTGTAGCTTCACCAGGTTGACACCTCATTTTTAGGTATGCCTGGTGCTGCTCCTGACATGCCCTCCTGCACTCTTCATTGAACCAGGGTTGATCTCCTGGCTTGATGGTGATGGTAGAGTGGGGGATACGCTGGGCCATGAAGTTACAGATTGTGGTTGAGTACAATTCTGCTGTTGCTGGTGGCCCACAATGCCCCACGGTTGCTCAATGTTGAGTTGCTAGATCAATTCAAAATCTATCCCATTTAGCACATTGGTCGTGCCACACAACAAGATTGAAGCATTTGCAACAATCTTCAGCCAGAGTGCCAATTGGATGATCCATCTCAGCCTCCTCTGAAGGTCCCCAGAATCACAGATGCCAGTCTTCAGTCTTCATCTCCACAAGGACTCTGTGGTGGTTACTCCTACTGATGCTGTCATGGACAGTTGCATCTGCAGCGGGCAGTTTGCTGAGGATGAGGTCAAGTATGATTTTCCCTCTTGTTCGAACCCTCACCACCAGACCCAGTTTAGCACCTATGTCTATAGGACTCAGCCAGCTTGGTCTGTAGTGGTGTTATCGAGCCACCCTTGGTGATGAACACTGAAATCCCCCACCCAGAATACATTCTGCACCCTTTCCACCCTCAGTGCTTCTTCCAGTTGGTGTTCAACATGGAGAAGTACTGATTCATCAGCTGGGGGTGGCAGGAGCAATATGTGGTAATCAACAGGAGGTTTCCTTACTATGTTTGACCTGATGCCATGAGAATTCATGGGGTCCAGAGACAATGTTGGGAATCCCAGGGCAACTCTCCCGACTGTGTACCACTGTGTCACCACCGGTGGGGCAGGACATACCTAGGAATGGCGATGGTGGTGTCTGGGATATTATTTGTCAGGTTGTTGCTTGGCTGGTCTGTGGGACAGCTCTCCCAATTTTGGCACAAGTCCCCAGATGTGGGTAAGAAGGACTTTGCAGGGTCGACAGGGCTGAGTTTGTGTTTGTCATTTCCATTGCCTAGGTCAATTATGAGTGCCGGGTACATTCCTTCTAGACTTTGTAGCAGTTTGACACAACTGAGTGGCTTGCTAGGCCATTTCAGAGGATAATTAAGAGTCAACCACATTGCTGTGGGTCTGGAGTCACGTGTAGGCCAGACCGGGTAAGGACGGCAGGTTTCCTTCCCTAATGGACATTAGTGAACCAAGTGGGTTTTTATGACAACATTGTCATTGTCACCATTTGACTTTTAATTCCAGGTTGAATTCAAATTTCACCTTGGTGGGATTCGAACCCAGGTATCAAGCATTAGCCTGGGTCTCTGGATTACTAGCCCAGTGACAATACCACAACGCCACCTCCTCCCCCAGAGGAAGGTTTGTAGTGGAATTCCCCAGGGATCAGTGTTGGGACCCTTGCTTTTCCTGATTAAAATGACTTAGACCTTGGTATGCAGGGCATTATTTCAAAATGAAACTTGAAAGCATTGCAAACTATGAGGAGGATAGTGCAGAGCTTCAGAAGGACATAGAGAAGTTGGTGGAATGGGCAGACAGGTAGCAGATGAAGTTCAATATGGAGAAATGTGAAGTGATTCATTTTTGTTGAAAGAACATAAAGAGACAATATAAAATAGAGGGTGCAAGAGCAGAAGGACCTGGCTGTAAATGTGCATAAGTCATTGAAGGTGGCAGGACAGGTTGAGAGCATGGTTAATAAAGAGTACAGTATCCTAGGCTTTATTATTGGAGGCATAGAATACAAGAGGAAGGAGGTTATGTTGAACTTGTATAAGACACTCATTTGGCTTTAGCTGGAGTATTGTGTACAGTTCTGGGTGCCGCATTATAGTAAGGATGTGAAGGCATTGAAAAGAGTGCAGCAAAGATTCACAAAAATTGTTCCAGGGAGGGAGGAACTTCATATATGAAGGCAGATTGGAGAAGTTGGGACTGTTTTCCTTTGAGAATAGAAGATTGAAAGTGGATTTGACGGAGGTATACAAAATCATGAGGGGTCTGGACAGAGTAGAGAGGGAGAAACTGTTCTCACTTGTGAAAGGATTGAGAACAAAAGGGCACAGCTTTAAAGAAATTCGTAAAAGAAGCAAAATCAATATGAAAAAATCTATTCATTCAATGAGTGGTTAAGGCCTGAGTGTGTGGTGGAGGCAGGTTCAACTGAGGGGTTCAAAAGGAAATTAGGCTTTTAATTAAGGAACAGTGTGCAGGGTTATGGGGAGAAGGCGAGAGAATGCCACTAACTCCGAATTGCTCATTTGGAGAGCTGGTGCAGACACGATGGGCTGAATGGCTGTAAAAATTCTGTGTTCAAATGCCTCCATCACCTCGGTCCCTCGCTATCTCTGTAAAGTCCTCCAATCCTACAACCCTCTGAGAACTCTGTATTCCTCCAGCTCTGGCCTCTTGAGCATCCCCAGTTTCCTTTGTGCTGCCACTGGTGGCCGTGCCTTCAGCTGCCTAGGCCCTAAGCTCTGAAATTCAATTCCCTCCCTAAACCTCTTTGTCTCTGCACCTCTCCATCTTTAAGATACTCCTGAAAACCTAGCTCTTTGACAAAGCCTTTGGTCAATTGTCCTAACATCACCTGGTGTATTTGGCTGTTAAATCCTGTGAAGCACCTTAAGACGTTTTACTCTGTTAAAGGTGCTATATAAATGCAAGTTGTTGTTATTCAGACAATAGTTGCCTTCGGTGTCTTCTGCTAAAAGAGAGAGTGAGGCGCTACACCTCAATAATTAAAACATTTGCTACTGGAAGCATTTTGCTACTTTGCACGTTTGGATGGTGAAGTTAGAAGAGTTAATATTGTAAGCCTTTATTTTGCTCCGCACTGTCACTCACCGTCAGGAGGTACCACCTCCTGGCTCTATGAGTCTCGCAATGCAGGACAAAGCTGCAACGCCATCTTGCAAGTTACATGCCAACCTGACTTAGACACAGATCATCATTCCTGCACCATCACTGGGCCAAAATGCATGAAACTCCCTACCTGACACCATCGGAGCAACATCATCACCACACGGTCTGGACCAGTGCAAGGAGAAAAGTACCATCACCATGGGCGGTAAATGCAGCCTTGCCCATGTCACCCAAAGCCCAGAAATCACAGAATGAAACCGTGCAGAAGGAGGCCATTTCGAACAATCGTCCCCATACCAGCTCTTTGAAAAATTAATCCAGCTCCGTGCTAATTTTCCATAGCCCAAAAAACTTTCCCCCTTCAAGTAATTATCAATTCGCTTTTGAAACTTAAAGATTGAATCCAGTTAACCCCATTCTTTCAGGCAGTGTGTGTTCCAGATCATCATAACTCACTGCGTTAAAAATAAATCTCCTAATCTCTCTCCTCTGAACCAATATTAAAAAAAGTTAAAGAAATCCAGCAGAACTAACTAACCAACTACTCAGTTAATCTCATTAATTCAACTAGACATAACTGCCTGAAATAAATGGCCAATATAGGGAACTCACTGGAATATTTACTTTGCTATAGATAATGGGCCAGACCTCTGCTCCTTTTCACTTATGCTGGAATCGAATTGCACATTTCTCACTGGACCTTCTGACTTGGGCCAGGTGAGAAAAGTGCAGTGCAGCTGTTCAGGAATCCTCCCAGGCTAGCGCAGCAATGTTGGGAAGAGGCACTAGCTGCCCCAAACCAGGGAGAAGATAAGTGTGTAAGGTAAGTGGGTAGGATGGGAGGTGATAAGAGGGTAGGATGGTTCGGGGGTCAGATGAGTTGGGAGGTGGGTAGTATGGGTTGCAGGGAAGTCAGATAGTCAGTTAGCGGGGTGGAGGGAGTAGTTTGGGGGGAACGGGAGGGTAGTTGGGGAGACAGGGTATTCGGAGGGGAGGTGGGTAGTTAGGGGGTGGGGGATTAGCTGTGGGGTGGAGATGATACTTGGGAGGGTGGAAGGGTAGTCAGAGGGTGGGAGTATGGTCAAGGGTTGGGAGTGGTAGGGTAGTCGGTGGGTATGGGGTGGATGAGTGGTCAGGGTGTGGGGGTAGTCAGGGGAGTGGGGGTGTAGTTTGGGGGGGTTTGGGAGGGTAGTCGGGGGTTCAGGGGATGGTCGAGGGATCATGAGGGTAGTTGGGGGGGTGGGGGCATAGTTGGAGGGGTGGGGAGGTGGTCAGGGGTTCTGGGGGGTATTAGTCGGGGATATAGTCAGGGGTTCCGTTAGGGAATCAAGGGCAGTAGTCAGTGGTGTGGTCGGCCAGTTTTATAAGTACCCAGAATTTAAAGTGGTTTAAATCCTTCTAACTATTCCTGAGTAACTATACTGCTAAGAGAGTCAGAACCATTCAAAGTCCTCTGATTTAAATCAGAGTAGTGGACGGTTCCCAGTGCAGGGTAATTGCCCATCGGAAGTTTAAACCTCACAGGCAATTCCTGTGCAGTCCTTGCTTGGGGCCTTCTGGGGTGGGGTTGTGGTCCCCCAGCGTATCTTCTGGGGTACCTCCGGGGTATGACCCCACTGGGAATCAGAATTTCTGGGCCAATATTTCCCCCCCACACCTCAATTTTCAGCCCTCTTCCTAGTGGGACTAGCTCCACCTGGAGTTCAGTTGCATGGCATTCAATATTTTTGCAAATGGTTTGCCTCAATAGGAAATTCAGTTCATCGCAGGATTTAGTCTTTAATCAATGTGAAGCATCCTGAGACAAACATCCCTTCAGAACTTCTGGGAGTTTGCTATTAGCTTCTAATAGATTTTGCTAGTTTAGTTCAGAAACAATTCCTTTTCTCCAATTATCTCTAATGATTGCTACACATCCTCCTCTAGTTCAATTTATTCTCACTTTCACCATCACTATTGGAAAGTATTTTATGCATATCTCTCCTCCTCCAAAACAACACATCTGCCTTCACCCCTTAGTGACCTTAACTACACCTTTATTCTTATATACCTGCAATTATAAAGTGCCCTTTTATCTCCCAATCTTTTTTTATATTCTCTTTTAGTCCTTCTAATGTCCTTTCCTGTGTGATAATGGAAGGATGAATGCAATTGAAAGCAAAAGATCACAACAGTAGCCACTTCTTCTGCTATCTGTCTTTGATTGTATGAATCCTCCTTCCTACCCCTCTTCCAGCTTCCTCTGTAGCCTCACATTTTGCTTCCAAATACAAATCTTGATGATTTTAGTGAAGAACCTCTCTCTCCAATGGGTCCAATATTCTGTTAACTAAGTTTCACATTTCCCACCCCCCAGCTCTGTCACAGCCTCTGCTTTCTTACTTTAATTAGATCTCAGCACCCGATAGTATCCATCACATACTAATTGTTCTCTGATCCAACCCCTATCTCTCCAACCTTTCTTACTCCAACATCCACTTTACCACTTCCTTGGAAATTTGTCCTTGCTCACTCCATCTCAAAGAAAGCCGAACCTTCCTAACCACTGTGCTCTTACATTAATAAGTTCCAAAGTTAATGAAGCTGCAAGCATCTTTCACTTTATGTGTCATCATTTCTAAGTTCTTGCCAGTATGTTTTTCAAAGCATTGCCATCACTGGTATTCATGGAAGAATAATTTTAAATTATGCTCTTTGCATCAATAAGGATAATGGTTGACATCAAGACATCATTTGACTGAACGTGGCATCCCAGGAGCCTTAATAAAAGCAAAGTCATTGGGAATTGGGGGAAAACTCAATTGATTGGAGACAAACTTAGCACAAAGGAATTGGTTGTGGTTGCTGGAGGCCAATTATCTCAGCCCCAGGACATTGCTGCAGGAGTTCATCAGGATAGTTTCCTAGGCCCAAATACCTTCAGCTGCTTCCCATAAGGTTACAAGTCAGGAGTGAGATGAAATATTCTCCACTTGCCTGGATAAGTGCAGCTCCAACAACACTCAAGAGGCTCAACACCATCCAGGTCGAAGCAGCCACCACCTTAAACATTCACTCCCTCCACTGTCCAATAGCTGCAGTGTGCACCATCTACAAGGTGGACTGCAGCAACTCACCAAGGCTCCTTCGACAGCACCTTCCAAAACCACAATCTCTATCTATCATCTAGTAGGACAAGGACAGCGGGTACATGGAACGACATCACCTTCAAGTTCCCCTGCAAGTCACACACCATCTTTACTTGGAACTATATTGTCATTCCTTCCCTGATTATTTGGTAAAAATCCTGGAACTCCCTCTTGAACAGCATTGTGGGTGTACCTACACCATATGGACTGCAGCAGTTCAAGAAGGCGACTCACCACCACTTTCTCAATTAAGAATGGGCAATAAATGTTGCCTTGCTAGCAATGCTAACCAAGATCCTATATTACAGTAATGATAGCACTACAAAAGTACTTCATTCACTTTAAAGTGCTTTGGGATGTTCTCAGGAAAGGCATATAAATGGAAGTCTTTCTTTTACTAGATAAAAACAAAAAACTGCGGATGCTGGAAATCCAAAACAGAAACAGAATTACCTGGAAAAACTCAGCAGGTCTGGCAGCATTGGCGGAGAAGAACAAAGTTGACGTTTCGAGTCCTCATGACCCTTCAACAGAACTGATTAAAATTAGGAGAGGGGTGAAATATAAACTGGTTTAAGGTGGGGGGGGGGTGGTGGTTGTAGGGACAAGCAAGCAGTGATAGGAGCAGATAATCAAAAGATGTCACAGACAAAAGAACACAGGGGTGTTGAAGGTGGTGAAATTATCTAAACGAATGTGCTAATTAAGAATGGATGGCAGGACACACAAGGTACAGTTCTAGTGAGGGTGGGGTGAAATAAGACTAACAGGGCATAAAAATGTATAGATTTAAAAATAATGGAAATAGGTAGGAAAATAAAAATCCGTAAAAATTATAGGAAAAAACAAAAGGGAGGGGGAAGAAACGGAAAGGGGGTGGGGATGGAGGAGGGAGTTCAAAATCTAAAGTTGTTGAATTCAATATTCAGTCCAGAAGGCTGGAAAGTGCCTAGTTGAAAGATGAGGTGCTGTTCCTCCAGTTTGCATTGAGGCTTCACTGGAACAATGCAGCAAGCCAAGGACAGGCATGTGGGCAAGAGAGCAGGGTGGAGTGTTAAAATGGCAAGCGACAGGGAGGTTTGGGTCATTCTTGCAGACAGACCACAGGTGTTCTGCAAAGCGGTCGCCCAGTTTACGTTTGGTCTCTCCAATGTAGAGGAGATCACATTGGGAGCAACGAATGCAGTAGACTAAGTTGGGGGAAATGCAAGTGAGATGCTGCTTCACATGAAAGGAGTGTTTGGGCCCTTGGACGGTGAGGAGAGAGGAAGTTAAGGGGCAGGTGTTGCATCTTTTGCGTATGCATGGGGAGGTGCCATAGGTGGGTGTTGAGGAGTAGGGGGTGATGGAGGAGTGGACCAGGGTGTCCCGGAGGGAATGATCCCTACGGAATGCCGCCAGGGTGGGTGAAGGGAAGATGTGTTTGTTGGTGGCATCATGCTGGAGTTGGTGGAAATGGTGGAGGATGATCCTTTGAATGCGGAGGCTGGTGGGGTGATAAGTGAGGACAAGGGGGACCCTATCATGTTTGTGGGAGGGAGGAGAAGGCGTGAGGGCGGATGCGTGGGAGATGGGCTGGACACGGTTGAGGGCCATGTCAACGACCGTGGGTGGAAAACCTCGGTTAAGGAAGAAGGAGGACATGTCAGAGGAGCTGTTTTTGAAGGTAGCATCATCAGAACAGATGCGACGGAGGTGAAGGAACTGAGAGAATGGGATGGAGTCCTTACAGGAAGTGGGGTGTGAGGAGCTGTAGTCGAGGTACCTGTGGGAGTCAGTAGGCTTGTAATGGATATTGGTGGACAGTCTATCACCAGAAATTGAGACAGAGAGGTCAAGGAAGGGAAGGGGAGTGTCAGAGATGGACCACGTGAAAATGATGGAGGGGTGGAAATTGGAAGCAAAATTAATAAATTTTTCTAGGTCCCGACAAGAGCATGAAGCAGCACCGAAGTAATCATCGATGTACCGGAGAAAGAGTTGTGGGAGGGGGCAGGACTAGGAATGGAACAAGGAATGTTCCACATACCCCATAAAGAGACAGGCATAGCTGGGGCCCATGCGGGTACCCATGCCCACACCTTTTATTTGGAGGAAGTGAGAGGAGTTTAAGGAGAAATTGTTCAGTGTGAGAACAAGATCAGCCAGACGGAGGAGAATAGTGGTGGATGGGGATTGTTCGGGCCTCTGTTCGAGGAAGAAGTTAAGGGCCCTCAGACCATCCTGGTGGTGGATAGAGGTGTAGAGGGATTGGACGTCCATGGTGAAGAGGAGGTGGTTGGGGCCAGGGAACTGGAAATTGTTGATGTGACGTAAGGTGTCAGAGGAATTACGGATGTAGGTGGGAAGGGACTGGACAAGGGGAGAGAGAAGGGAGTCAAGATAACAAGAAATGAGTTCTGTGGGGCTGGAACAGGCTGACATGATCAGTCTGCTGGGACAGTCCTGTTTGTGGATTTTGGGTAGGAGGTAGAAGCGGGCCGTCTGAGGTTGGGAGACTATCAGGTTGGAAGCTGTGGGAGGAAGATCTCCAGAGGAGATGAGGTCAGTGACAGTCCTGGAAACAATGGCTTGATGTTCAGTGGTGGGGTCATGGTCCAGGGAGAGGTAGAAGGAAGTGTCTGCGAGTTGACGCTCAGCCTCCGCGATGTAGAGGTCAGTGCGCTCATCTCCTCTGGAGATCTTCCTCCCACAGCTTCCAACCTGATAGTCGCCCAACCTCGGACGGTCCACTTCTACCTCCTATGCAAAATCCACAAACAGGACTGTCCCGGCAGACCGATCGTGTCAGCCTGTTCCTGCCCCATGGAACTCATTTCTCATTATCATGACTCCCTTCCCTCTCCCCTTGTCCAGTTCCTTCCCACCTACATCCGTGATTCTTCTGACACCTTACGTCACATCAACAATTTCCAGTTCCCTGGCCCCAACCGCTTCCTCTTCACCATGGACGTCCAATCCCTCTACACCTCTATCCCCCACCAGGATGATCTGAGGGCCCTTAGCTTCTTCCTCGAACAGAGGCCCGAACAATCCCCATCCACCACTATTCTCCTCCGTCTGGCTGAACTTGTTCTCACACTGAACAATTTCTCCTTAAACTCCTCTCACTTCCTCCAAATAAAAGGTGTGGCTATGGGTACCCGCATGGGCCCCAGCTATGCCTGTCTCTTTATGGGGTATGTGGAACATTCCTTGTTCCAGTCCTACTCCCGCCCCCTCCCACAACTCTTTCTCTGGTACATCGATGATTACTTCGGTGCTGCTTCATGCTCTCGTTGGGACCTGGAAAAATTTATTAACTTTGCTTCCAATCTCCACCCCTCCATCATTTTCACGTGATCCATCTCTGACACTTCCCTTCCCTTCCTTGACCTCTCTGTCCCAATTTCTGGTGATAGACTGTCCACCAATATCCATTACAAGCCCACCAACTCCCACAGCTATCTCGACCACAGCTACTCATACCCACTTCCTGTAAGGACTCCATCCCATTCTCTCAGTTCCTTCGCTCCATTGCATCTGTTCTGATGATGCTACCTTCAAAAACAGTTCCTCTGACATGTCCTCCTTCTTCCTTAACCGAGGTTTTCCACCCATGGTCGTTGACATGGACCTCAACCGTGTCCGGCCCATCTCCTGCGCATCCGCCCTCACGCCTTCTCCTCCCTCCCACAAACATGATAGAGTCCCCCTTGTCCTCACTTATCACCCCACCAGCCTCCGGATTCAAAGGATCATCCTCCGCCATTTCCGCCAACTCCAGGATGATGCCACCACCAAACACATCTTCCCTTCACCCCCCCGGCGGCATTCCGTAGGGATTGTTCCCTCCGGGATACCCTGGTATACTCCTCCATCAGCCCCTACTCCTCAACCCCCATCTACGGGACTTTCCCATGCCCACGCAAAAGATGCAACACCTGCCCCTTCACTTCCTCTCTCCTCACCATCCAAGGGCCCAAACACTCCTTTCAAGTGAAGCAGCATCTCACTTGCATTTCCCCCAACTTAGTCTACCTGATTTGTTGCTCCCAATGTGGTCTCCTCTACATTGGAGAGACCAAACGCAAACTGGGCAACCGCTTTGCAGAACACCTGCGGTCTGTCCACAAGAATGACCCAAACCTCCCTGTCGCTTGCCATTTTAACACTCCACATGCTGTCCTTGGCTTGCTGCATTGTTCCAGTGAAGCCCAACGCAAACTGGAGGAACAGCACCTCATCTTCCGACTAGGCATTTTACAGCCTTCCAGACTGAATATTGAATTCAACAACTTTAGATCTTGAACTCCCTCCTCCATCCCCACCCCCTTTCCGTTTCTTCCCCCTTCTTTTTGTTTTTTCCAATAATTTATATAGATTTTTCTTTTCCCACCTATTTCCATTATTTTTAAATCTATATCTTTTTATGCCCTGTTAGTCTTATTCAACCCCTCCCCCACTAGAGCTGTACCTTGTGTGTCCTGCCATCCATTCTTAATTAGCACATTCTTTTAGATAATATCACCACCTTCAACACCTCTTTGTTCTTTTGTCTGTGACATCTTTTGATTATCTGCTCCTATCACTGCTTGCTTGTCCCTACAACCACCCCCCCCCACTTATCTCCCCCCACTCTCCCCCCCCAACCCCCCACCTTAAACCAGCTTATATTTCACCCCTCTCCTAATTTTACTGAGTTCTGTCGAAGGGTCATGAGGACTCGAAACATCAACTTTGTTCTTCTCCGCCGATGCTGCCAGACCTGCTGAGTTTTTCCAGGTAATTCTGTTTTTGTCTTTCTTTTACTGCTGGTTTCAAAGTGTTGAGGGAATCTGTTCCGTGACTTGCTGAAACGCAAATGTAAGGTTCTTCATCTTATAGAGTTGGTATCAGAACAAAAAGAAGTCTGCCAAAGATGATTGAGGATGTAGGGTTTGACCCTGGTAACTTATTTTGTGCTTGTGAACATGTACACACAGATGTTCACAAACACGCATATGTATACACCTGCTCAGTTACATGCACCCTTGTCTCTGAGTCAGAAGGTTGTAGATTCATGTACCACTGCAGGATATAACATGAAGGAACGCTGTACTGTTCAAAATTCTGTCTTTTGGATGAGATGTTAAAATGAGGTTCTTTGCTTGTTCATGTAGAAATAATCGGTCTCACCAGCATTGCCTGAAGAACAGCATAAGGTCCTGACCAACATTTATCCCCCAAACAGTATCAAAGCAGTCTATCTAGACATTATCACATTGTTGTTTGTCCGACCTTGCTGTATGTAATTGGCTGCTCCGCTTTCGACATTATAACAGTGACAGTCAATTGGCTGTAAAACACTTTGGGATGACCTGAGGTTGTGAAAGATGCTATAAAATGCTATTTCTTTCTTTCTTATACATTGATTCCCATTATTCCTTCTTCTTCTTAGGCAGTCCTCGGGATTGAGGATAACTTGCTGATAAGTCCAATGCGCAATCTGCAGACACTGCCACATGCGGGGCAGATGGTGCCTGAAGGTTGGGGTAGATGAGGATTTCGGAGGTTTGTGCGCTCTCCCCGAAGCCTCGACTTCACTTCTGTGCGCTCCCAATGAAGTCTCTCAATGTGTTTGGTGCGCCTTCCAGAGTAAACCTTCTCCACCGCGGTCAGTCAGAAGTCAGGGATTCCGATGAATCGGCGGGAACATTTGATCCCTTCAGTCATGCTTCGAGGACATCTCAGATTCCCTTTAATGTATGTGAGGCTACGACAAGGGTTAGTTAACCAAGCAAATTCTGTGAAAAGCCAGCATCTTAAGGCAGGTCAGACTTTAATGTTCACGGGCAAATTGTACGGTGGATTTCGCAACTTGCATACCATCTGATAAGAAGCTGCAGTGTTAAACTGTGTGGAGCAACATGTCCATCTGCTCAAAGATAAATTTAGCTCAAACGCACCTGGTATCTTTCAATCGTTGCCGGAAACAGCTCTGGACCATCAACAACAACTTGAATTTATAAAGTGCACCTCTATTTCTCTTTCCACTTCTTAAAACCTACTCCTTTGACTAAAGCTTTGCTCACCGGTCCTAATATCAGGACAGGTGATATGTGTCACCTTGTGTGGCTCAATGTCAAATTTTGTTTGATAACACTCCTGTAAACGTCTCGTGACATTTAACTGATATAAAGGTGCTGTATAAATACAATGTTGTTGTGGAGCTTGGTGTGTTTCTGTGCTTGTTTGGTATACCTTCCCCCAAATCTCACCCCCACTCCTCACCCGAAAAGCTCTGTTGTAACCGGGGAAAGGATGCACAGATTCTGAGAGAGCCAAATTCCCCAAGTGCCCCTCACATCGGCTCTTTAGTGTCACGGACTGTGTCCCTGTGGATTGCCTGACTGTTTGCGTACTGCATGACTAATGATTGTCTGAAAGCAGCACGGTACACAGGCAGCTTAAACGCCTGCATTGCCTTTTTACATCATGGCCTGCACTGTTCCATGATATTTAATAGAAACAAAAAAAAAATATGCAAAGAAGCGTTTACTGCTGAAACTCATATAAACGAATAAATAATAGATGGCACCGCAGTTGTCACTTGAATGAAAACGGTATGATGCCATTCAGCCCATCTCAGAAGAACAATTAGGTGACAGCACATGGACACTCAGTAGGACACAGAGGGAAGAGGGAAGCCGTATGACAGAATGCTGTGATACACTCTTAAAGGGACAGCCTGCCTGAAGATTACCCTCATCAGAATTTGCTGTGGTTTGGATCATTAGACATATTAATTTAAGTGTACAATTATGGGCCCAACACTTTAGGAAGGCTGTCAAGGCCTTGGAGGGGTACAGAACAGGTTTACCAATATGACAACAGGAATAATGGACTTCAGAAATGTGGAGAGACTGGAGAAGCTAGGATTGTCCTCCTTAGAGCAGAGAAGATTAAGAGGTGACTTTACAGAGGGCAAGGAGGGAGAAACCTGTTTCCCCTGGCATGGAGGTCAGTAAGCAGGGGTCACAGATTTAAAATTACTGGCAGAACTAGAGGGAAAATGAGAAATTTCTTCCCAAAGAAGGTGCTTATGATCTGGAACACACTAGCTGAAAGGGTGGTGGAATCACATTCCATTGGAATTTTCAAAGGCAAATTGGGCAAGTATTTGAAGAGAACTTGTTTGCAGGGTTATGGGGGGAAAAAAAACTGGGGTGTGGGACCGAACTGGACAGTCCCTGCAAAGAGCTGGCACAGAAACAACAGGCTGAATAGCCCCCTTCAGTGCTGTAGATTCTATTATTATGTGAAGGTGAACTGAGGCAGAACAATGCTAACTGACTAAACTAGAGTTAAACCCATTGTCCCCTTGTCAGGACCAGTTTGCAGAGTGCTGGTTAAAACTAGTGTGGTCATGAAAGTCTTTCTTGATCTGTATTCAAAGATGGTCACCCTTGTCAAACTAGAATTAGAATGCAATACATTACAAATCAACAGAATACATTTAACATTATTTCACAAGGAAAGAAAGAACTTGCATTTATATCAAAACCTTCACGACTGCAGACCTCCCAAAGCATTTCACAGACAATTAAGTACATTTTGAAGAATAGCCACCTTTATAATGTAGGAAACACCACAGCGTGTTGTAAGATTTTGTTTGATAACGTTCCCACGAAGTGCTTTGTGGTATCATCCAAAAGCACAGCATCAGTTTCCATATGTACACTGACAACACCCAGCTCTACCTCACCAACAGCTCTCTTGACCCGTCCACTGCCTCTGATTTGTCAACACTGCTTGTTTGAATTCCAGTAATGGATGAGCAGAAATGTCCTCCAATTAAAAGCTGGGATGACTGAAATCCACTGTTTTTGGTCCCGGCCACAAACTCTGTTCCCTAGCCGTCAACACCGCTGCTCTACATGGCGACTGCTGAGGCTGAACCAGGCTATTCACAACCTCGGTGTTGTATTTGATCCCACGATGAGTTTCCAACCACATTTTCACATCATCACTAAGGCCGCATGTTTCTACCTTCCTATCATCACCCGACTCAGCCTCTGCCTTAGCTCAGCCGCTGCTGAAACCCACATTTGTTTCCCCCTAAACTTGAAAATTCCAATACACTCCTGGCTGGCCTCCCATGATCTACCCACTGTAATTTTGAGCTCATCCAAAACTCTGCCCTAACTATTGTCAAATCCTGTCCACCCACTACCTCTGAGCTTGCTGACCTACACTTGATTTTAAAATGCTGGTTTTCAAATCCTTCCATGGCCTTGCCACTCCCTAATGAATCTCCTCCCAACCAACAACCCTCCAGGACATCTGCATTTCTGTAATCCTGCCCTCTTGAGCATACCCAATTTTAATTCCTCCACCATTGGCCACGATGCCTGGGCCCTAAGCTCCGGGATTCCCTCCCTTAACCTCTCCATTTCTCTGCCTTTCTTTCTTCCTTTGACTCTCCTTAAAGCCTGCCTCCTTGACCAAGCTTTTGGCCATCTGCCCTAATGCCTCCTTATGTGGCTTGGTATACTTTGTTTTATAACGCAGGCTTGAAATGAATATGCATCGTAACATTAAAACTGAACCTCCCATGGTGATGCATTTCAAGCTAGCAGCTGTGCTTCTGAAATCATATTCCACCATGTCAATGCACCAAACATCGATGCTCCAATTGGCTGCACTCTCGGGCTTCCATCTTCACTTTTTTTTGTGGTATTTATTTCAAGGCTTTCAGTCTCAAAAAGACACCTTGTTGAACTCACCCCCCAGCTGGTTCAGCATGGGACTGAAATACACAGGCCGGAAAGAAGCCAGGTTTGACTTCTCAAAACTTGGGGTTAGATGGTGGAAGGTGTAGTAAATACGACTGGTTTTCAGCAACTGTCAGAGATTCCCTTCCCAAGTCACACACCATCCCAACACGGAAACATAAACAAGTAATTTATTCACCGTGGCTGGGTCCAAATCCTGGATCTTCCGGAACCAGCAGCACTTTGGTAGCACCTTCACCACATGGACTGAGCAGTTCAACGAGAAAGCCCATCACCACCTTCTCAAGGGCAACTAGGAACGGATAGGAAACAAATGGCAGGCTTTTTAAAAAAATGTTCAATTATGGGATGTGGGCATCATTGCCCATCCCTAAATGCTCTTAAGAAGGTGGTGGTGAGTCGCCTTCTTGAACCACTGCAGTCCTTATGGTGTAGGAACACCCACAGTGCCCATAGGAAGGAAGTTCCAGATTTTTGGCCCAGCGACAGTGAAGGAACGGCAATATATTTGCAAGTCAGGATGGTGTATGGCTTGGAGGGGAATTTGTAGGTGGTGGTGTTCCCACGCATTTGCTACCCTTCATTACAGACAGGTAAGGAGGGGTCAAATGGCTCTCCACTTTTCCCTCTCCTCGTTTGACTATAGCAGTTTTTTTGAAAAAGATATCCTTGCCAATTCATTGAGTACTTAACCGTTTACACACCATGACCATAAAAGAACCAACAGAACAGGTTTTCTTGAGTTTAACAAAGAAAGAGGTTAGTTCTATAATACTCAAATCAGCCTAAGTAAAATAATAAAATATGCACCGACTTTCACTACACACACAAACACACACTCGAAGTTTTCACACACACAAATACAGATTACCGAGTGGGGAAAGATAGGTTGGCCAAATTAGAGTCCATAAAAAAAGTAAAAGAATATACAGCCTGTAGTTTGGCAACTCAGCAAGCTTCAGGCTGAATTCAATAGTCTCAATGCTTCCGAGTTAAAGATGTAGGAAAATTGGTTGGTTGTTCTTCTGGAGATGGTAGTGCCAGGTTGGATTTTTTTTAAGAAACCTCTGTCTGCCACAGGGAATCCCTAGATGATCACAGTCAGAAAACAGGGCTTGAAGCTTACCAAGTGGGTTGCAGGATAAAGGAGGCAGGAAGGACTCCACTTGGGGGTTTTCGCCCCAAGCTTTTATTCCTCAGTTCTGCTGAGAAAACATGTGCTTAAAACGAACAAAGGTTGACCTGTCTTGTGACCTTCCTTCTCCAACTGTCAGGTGGATTCAAAAAAAGACATTGTTTGTGTTCCAAAGGTTGGATTGGCTCATGCCTGGAAGCTAACTTAGCTAAGGTCCTGTTGTCTAAGCAATTAGTCATAATGGGCTGTCCCCAAAAGTTGAATACCTCAGGGGATTGCCTTAGGTGCCTTGCTAATGAGACATGAGATGCGAGTCCTTTACACACCCCGAAGCCTCTCTGTTTGATGAGTTTTGCAGACAGACTGACTCCGCTCCAATTAATTAAAATGTGGAATGTAACATAATGGAAATTGGGGTTAGCCATCTTGGACTGTGAGACAAGCGACTTTACTCTCTGGGGTTTGGAACATCTGTTTGAAAAGTTCAATTCAGGTTACTAGCCGATGGATTAAAAATCATTATTTGGCATAAAGCACATCTCCATTATATCTTGTTCTTCTAGGTGGTAGACCAACTCTCAGGGAAAATAATTAAGGAACATTTTGGCATGTGAAATGGAGTCATGGCCAGGGAATGCTGGCGTACGTGTGAAAGCGGGGGCCTGGCGAACCCTTGAAGTGGGGGGGGTGGGGGGGTGGTGGTGGTGGTGGTTGGTTGCTGGTGAACCCTTAAGAGCGGAGGTTGGGGGTGGGGAGGCAGTTTCAAGGTCTGAATTATGGGAAAACTAGCGTCCCAGCAACATACAGCCCTGGAAATGGGACAATCGCCACAATTACAGGACAATCCTCTAAATTCCAGGAGGGTTGGTCATCCTGACCAGGGTTCCTACTCCCAAAAGTTGTCCAGCCACCATACTTGGCAGGTGCCTACTCCACGGCGTTAAATAACGCTGAATTTGGTTTGAGTTGGGTTTGGTTGCAGCCCCAAAGGTGGAATAGCCAGTCCCCACTCACTGTCGAGGCTCGCATAAGTACTCGGGCAAGGTACCTGCAGGTTGCAGGGGTGGAGAGCTGGGTGTGAGGATCGAAGGAACTATACGCCGGAATGAGTTAGCACCATCAATGGAGCAGGAACTAAAATTTATTTTTTTATATATAAATATTGCTGCATAAGAAGCTAATTGCAATGTTTAATGCATGAATAATACATCTGACAGATACCTAATGCATGCTTGTGTGCACTGCCCCCGGTGACATGAGCTGGCAGGGTCTATATAAATCTTTTAAAACTGCTAGTTTCATATCAAAAGAAGGTTAAGATGCTAATTTATTTTAATATCAAATTCTAAACCCAAATGTTATCATACAGACTGCAATAATGGTAACAAATTTAGCTCAGCTTCTGCTTCCTTCAGGTGCATTGTGCAAAGGGTGAGCACTGGCACTGAACGTAATTAGAATTGAGCCCTGACAGTTTATAATTTAAGACTGAATGTTCTTTTGGTCACCATGGTAACACATCTGAACACGGAACAACAATGTGTTTCGGTGTTGAACATTCACTTATATCTCAGAATGAACATGCAAACCTCAGCTGTAGTAAATAAAGATAAGCCCGCTCCTATTTCTGAATGAGGAGGCGCTGCAAAATATGATGTGGTGCAACTACAACTTGCGTAGTGCCTTCAACCTAGTTAACCAGCCCAAGATGCTTCCACAGCACAGTTAGCAAACAAAAATCAAACAAAATTTGGCACCACGTTAAGACTGGAGACCAAAAGCTTGGTCAAAGACATGGGTTTTAAGGGGGCGTCTTATAGGAGGAGAGAGAGGGAGAGAGGCAGAAAGTTTAGGAAGGGACTTCCAGAGCTTAAGGCCCAGGCAGCTGAAGGCATAGCCACCAATGGTGAAGCAATTAAAATTGGGGATGTGCAAGAGGCCAGAACTGGAGGGGCATTGAGATTATGGAGATTGTTGGGCTGGAGACAGTTACAGAGATAGGGAGGAGCGAAGGCATGGAGGGATTTGAAAATGAGGATGAGAATTTTAAAGTCGCGGCATTACCAGATCAGGTGCCAATGTAAATCAGCGAGGGATGGGTGAATGGAACTCGGTGCGAGTTAGGATGTGGGCAACAGAGTTTTGGATCAGCTAAAGCTTAGAGAGGGTGCAAGGAGAGCACTGAAATAGTCAAGTCTAGAGATAACACTGTAGAATCATTAGTTAACTGTCTCACTCGTCACCTAATGATGGAAAGCAGAATTATTGTCCAAGAAGGTGACCATGTTCGAGCTGAGGCCTCTGACCAAGAGGAACTCAATGTCCTGGGGCTGTAGTAACTGGCCTCAGATAATCACAGCCACGTCCTTTGGGTTGGGTATCACTCAACAATAATAACACGTATTTATATAGCGTCTTCAACGTAATAAAGCCCCACAAGCACTTCACAGAGCCATTATAAAACAAAGTATAACACTGAGTCATATAAGGAGATATTAGGACAGATGACTTGTGCCACTGAAGGCCACTAAATAACTAAGAGGACTGGAAATCCTGATGGATATTCCTCCTCCTTCTTTGGTGCAGAGTTTGGTCATTCTTGATGTGGCCTTTGACAGCACCGTCCAGACTCACGACCTCTACAACCTGGAAGAACGAGGGCATCAAGCACATAGGAACACCAGCACCTGCAAGTTCCTCGTCAAATCATACACCAGCCTGACTTGGAACTATATCATCATTCCTTCACTGTCAACCACACTTCTAGATCCAATTTTCCCTTAAAAGACAGAGGCCACTGACATAGAGCTGTCCCTTAATTTGACTTTAACTGGTAGCAAATTGTCAGTCTAACTCGGAGGGTGTCTTAAGGATGGCTGATGTAGAAGAAGGATAGACTTGAGGCTGTTCCCGATGATAAAGTTTGTGCAATTGAGAGTTACTCTGATGTTCAAGCAGAGCTGAAACAGCCTTACTCTTCAGTTTGTCCATGCTATGCCTGACCCGAGAGTGCATATTCTTAGCACATGGTCTTCAATTCGCACTTTCACAACCCCAGGATGTCCCAAATCTCTCTAAAACGCATGAATTACATTTGAATTGTAGCTACAGCTATAATGTAGAAAACATAGCGGCCAATTTGTGCACAGCAAGCTCCCACAACAAAAAAAATCAATTGACCAGATAAATGTTTTAGATCTTGTTTGAGGGATAAGTATAGGTCAGGCCACCAAGGAGAACTCCCCTGCTCTTCTTCAACATAGTGCCACTGGATCTTTCATGTCTACCTGAAAGAGTTAACTGGACCTTGGTTTAGTGTCTCATCTGAAAGACAATGCCTCCAACAGTACAGCACTGCACTGGAATGTCAGCCTAGGTTTTGTGCTCAAGCAGCTGTGGTGGGACTTGAACCCTCAACCTCCTGATGCAAAGCCAAGAGCACTACTAACTGAACTATGGCTGATACCTCAAGTACTACCATCTTCAGTGAAGCTAGCACGTTGTATCCTGGTAGGCATATAGACTCTCCCACAATGTCCTCTTCATCTTCCGCCCTCCATTTCTTTACCCCCCATTCTCATGAGCAATCGCATTCTTCCCCCTCTCACAGCTGAAAGAATCTTGATTGAATGTTAATAGGTTGCAAAGTGACTAAAGGGTTACAAACAATGCTGTTCGACATTCAAGAATGGTACAACAGTCTCCTGGGTCTAGTTTATTTTATTTGTACAGACATAAAAGATCCAATGACCTCAGCCAACTCTTTTACCATTCCCCAAGGTAAGATACTGATCCCAGACACTGGGAGCCAAGTTTGGCCAGACGTGATTCATGCCGCACTATTCACATGTGTAGGAAAGTACAGTACATCCTGCTGCACAAACAAAACCATGGCTGAACCCAGACAGGTAGGTCCAAATTAACTTGGGTGGGAGAAAGAAAATAAAGACTTATGCTTATATAGTACCTTTCACAATCTCAGGACATTCCAAAGCATTTTACAGCCAATAAAGTACTTTTGAAGTGTAGCCATTTCTGCAATGCAGCAGCCAATTTGTACACAGCAAGCTTCCACAAATCCCAGTGAGATAATGACCTGTTTTATGATGTTGGTTGAAAGATAAATGTTGGCCAGGACACCAGGGAGCACTCCCTGCTCTTCTCTCAAATTGTACTATGATTCCTTTACATCCAACGGAAAGGGCAGATGGGGCTTTGGTGCCTAAGGCAGCAATTTGACAGTGCAACACTCCCTTAGTGTTACAATGAAGTATCAGTCTAGATTTTTGCTCAAGTTTCTGGAGTAGGACTTGAACCCACAACCTTCTGATTCAGAGATGAGAAAGCTACCAACTGTGTCACAATGACAGTATTGTGGGGAGGGTGAATGGGCTGGAGGGCGGTGGGGTTGTGGGGGGCAAGGGAAAGTTACCAATCAACTCTGTGACTGCAAATGATTAGAGCCAAGAGTTTGACTGATAATCTTTTAAAATCTTTTAAAAAGAGTTTGACTGATGTTGCATTGCCACATATAATTGGTGGTTTGCGTTGTTAATTGCTGATTGTGTGACTCACACAGAAAGATCTCAAAATTACTTGGAGACTGAGCTGAAGGGAACACAGCTCCAGCATTTTACTGACTCAAGGCCAAATCATTTCAGCAGTGTCCCTGAAGCCAATGGAAACTTCAACTGGAGCCAGTATTTGCTGGACTGTCCTCTGCAACTTCAGCCATCCACCACTTAAACAGGAAACTCCCTCACTGTGGTATAAAATTTGCACAATTACAAGATGCAAGAAAGACTTGCATTTGCACAGCACCTTTCAAAACCTCATGTCTTACAGCCAATGAAGTACTTCTTGAAGTTTAGTCATTGTTTTAGGAAATGTGGCAGCCAATTTACACACAGTGGGATCCCACAAGCAACGTACAAAATTCTTGGAGAGTATTGACAAGGTAGACGTTAAGAAGCTCTTTCCCATGGCTGGAAAATCTAGAGAGTCTCTCTCCTCCAGGGAGCTGTGGATGCTCACTCATTGAATATATTCAAGGCTGAGGTTGATAGGTTTTTGAACACTAAAGGAATCAAGGAATATGAGGATTGCGTGGGAAAGTGGAGCTCAGGTAGAAGATCTTACTGAATCACAGAGCAGGCTCGAATGGTCATGTTGTAAACTCCCGCTCCTATTTCTCATGCCCTTAGGCTCAACGGCATTGACCTGGTATATGTTTTTTGTGATTTTGGTTGAGAGATCAACACTGTTCAGCCAACTGGGGCAAAATCTCCTGCTCTTCCTTGAAACAGTTCACCTGAGAGGGCAGATGGGGCTTCGGTTTAACATCTCATTATCTGCAGTTTTCAAAGAAACACTGGCAAGTTCTCCCAGTGTCCTGTAACAGTGCAGGGCTCTCTCAGTACTGCACTGCGAGTGTCAGCCTAGGTATTGTTCTCAAGTCCGTGAAGTGGGATTTGAACCCATGATCATCTGACTCAAAGGCGAGAAAGCAACCCACTGCGCCATGGCTAACACATGGAGGGATTTCAACAGGAGGATGAGAATACTAAAATCGAGGTGTTGGACTTGGAACCAGAGGGGTAATGGGTGAATGGGCTGTGGGTTTAAAAAAAACACAGGTTACAGGCCACATTGAGCTGAATGTCTGCTTCATGTAATAGCATTCTCACTCTATCATTGCAACTGCAAGGGCACCAATTTCCTGGGGAAGCCTATTGCTCTTATTACAGTATCTACACTCACTGTTTCAAGTGCTGTGGTAATTGGCTAATTACAGCATTCACTCTGTTCGTCACTTGCAACAAAATCAAATGGGACTAAGCCAGCCAGCTGAGTAAAAGACACACACCTCTGCCTCACAAAAGCCATCTGTTGGTTAGGTAATTTTCTCTTCTCTCAGGGACTAATTATAAACCATGGGGGAAAAATGTAAGAGTTAACTGAATGTAATTAAACAATTTGAGAGACCAAGGCACATGAAGAAGGGAGAGAGAGAGAGAGAGAAAGAGACACACAAGGTGAGACAGATAGAGAGTGCAAGCACAGAGGAACTAGAGGTGACATTTAAACAAAAGCCCAAATACTGCAGACACTGGACAACAGAAAATGCT